>NC_060061.1:29753276-30099349 GCF_020283565.1 Trifolium pratense
GTGGAAACAACAATAACAAGTTGTTCAAATTTTGCAACACAATAACATCTATTTAACAACAGTGATGGGTTGCAGATAAAACAAATGAACCGTTGATTGGAATGTCTCTCTAGCAAAGTCTGTCACGTGCAGCTGATGTTGGATTAGTTTTTAATTACAAGGCAAATAGAAAGGGTTTATATTAAAGCAAGCATCAAAGGAAAAGTTAGGTGAATTAGAAAAACTAGATATAAGGAACTTTTCAAAAAATAGTTGACAGGAGCTTTTCAAATCAAGTACTTTGATAATTTTATCTAGTTTTAAATTTAACTCAAATTCCATCATTCTAAAAAAAATTAAGCTAAAAAATAACAATAAAACAACTTTAGCTTTATTTCTAGAGCTCGGATTAGTCGGTCCTTCAGCCGGATAGCGAGTTTTTTAAATTAAAAAAGCTTTATTTCTAGAGCTTGTATTGTTAGCTTTAATATTGAAGTTTAGCTTCCAATGCCAAATGGAGCCTAAAACTATAAACCAAAAAATGAAATAAAATTTAACTTAAATATCGGCAATTTAGCATAATAAGAGATGAAAAGTTTTTAGGAATGCTAACCTTTAGTAACAAACCATTGCAAGCCTTCTTTTGGATGGCTTCAGCTATTCTCGTTGGATTTGTAACTAACAAATCATCTCCTACAAGTTGGATATCAACTGAAGATTGTAGTGAGGACCATGAACTCCAATCATCTTGATCAAAAGGATCCTCAATCGACACAATCGGAAACTCTTTCACAAAGTCTTGATAAAGTTGCCCAAGACTCTCAGGAGAGTGAACATGAGTTCCATCATTTGGCTGTTTCTTGAAGTTTAAATCATACTTCCTATCCTTAGTGTAAAACTCTGAAGCTGCTACATCCATACCTATTTTAATCTGCACCATTGTGTTTTATATTATTTTCTGATCCATACAAGTAGATATTCAAATCCTGCAATGGAATATAATAATTAATTAAAACACCTCTTACCTTCCCGGTATAACCAGCTTTTTCAATGGCATCCGTTAGTAAAACCAAACCCTCCCTGTTATCCTGGACATTGGGAGCAAATCCTCCTTCATCGCCAACATTACATGCATCTTGTCCATATTTTGCCTTGATTATGCCCTTTAATACATGATACACTGTTTGAGCATATATAACCAAGATTAGTAATAAAAAAAAAAAAGGAGTATATAACCAAGATTAGTAAAAAAATAAGCATATATAACCAAGTTAACTGATTGTCACCATAATAGATGGTTGGTGATGGGATTGAAAAAAGCAAGAAACATATATAACATGCAGTCAGGAAAGTTGGAGTTCTGATTAGCCATAAAATTATATGCCATGCCATTAGGGTCTACAGCCTTGTGCAAGAATAAAAATTAATATCAAAATTCACATCAATTCACATATCCGATAGAATGAATGAGTCATTCAGCAATATCGAAGACATCAAGTTCATAACCAGAATGAGAAATTCCACACAAAAAATGCATGACTGCAAAATATGTAATATAAAACAACGTTTTTAAAACCGGACCAAACCGACGGATTCAATCTGTTGAACTGGGAACAAGCCAGTTTGCCAGTTTGTTTGATCCTGGTTACATTGCAGTCTGGTTGAACCAAAGTCAAATCGGGCTGAACTGACTGAACCAATTGAACCATGACCCGTAGGCCTGACCGGTTTGATATTTGGTTTTGTTTTAAAAACATTTATATATAAATTCTCAAGCACATGTCCTCAGTGTGGTTAAAGTCATAAAGAACCAAGGGTCTAACCTTCACTGCCCATGCGAAGTGCCTCAGCAAATGAAATAGCTCCAACTGGTAGTATCATAAATTCTTGCATGGCAAGATTATTTCCAGCATGACTGCCTCCGTTGATAACATTAAAAGCTGGAACAGGCATGACAAGTTCTTTTGTTCCTGAAATCTCTTGGATATGCTTGTACAACGGCACTCCCTTTGCTCCGGCACCAGCTCTACACACACTCAGTGAAACTCCCAATATTGCATTAGCACCTAATTTTGACTTGTTAGGAGTTCCATCAATTTCCAGCATAATAGCATCGACGTCAGCTTGATTCCTTGTTAAACACAAAGACATAGATGTCAGTTATACACGGCACAAAATGTAAAAAAATAATAGACATCATAGTTCTGTAAAGAGTACATAGAAACTCAAAATCAGTTTCTGAATTTCTTTTTTTATCATTTCAAGTAGAACAGGTCCATAGAAGAATTTTGGAAAGGACAAAACTTACGTGCATTTCCATACATGCATTTCTTACTTTTCCACTCACAAAGAGGTGGTTATTTGTGTTTTTTCATTTTGAAAAAATAAAAGAAAATTATTTTTTAATAAAAAAAACTACCTCTTTGTGAGAGAAAAAGTAAGAAATGCATGTATGGAAATGCATGTAAGTTTTGTCCTTTTGGAAATACTGTTCATTTAAAGAAAAAGGATATCAAGAGCTAAGCACAACACTCAAAAAGCGATCTGCAACTCACAATGTATAGCAGGCTACTGGCTACATATACCTAACTCAAAAACTTCAGCTAACTAGCTCTATACACTGCTGCAACCTGATCATAGGTTTCAAAATTGTTCATTAATAATTAACATAACCTTCAAATTTCATGTTTTTAATATTTGATCGTAGGGATCTAGTGTACAACACGAGGCACCTATTTTACAAAGGCTCGGCAACTTGAATTGTTTCAATTAGCAGGTTAATGCCAAATGGTTAACACCATTAGTTTTAACTTTTAAGTTGTAATCCTAGAACATAACTCCAACCTGTCAACCTAGCATACAATGAATAATTTTCAAAATTTTAACTTACAATTGATGCTTCAATTCAATCAGTTGAACTCAACACCGTCAACTGTTGGTTATTTACGTGTTTCTATTGCAGTTTCGTCCTAGTTCAAGCAGTTTAAAACACTTAAAACCATGATTCAGAGGCCACATCGGTTTGAATTCAAATCCAATTTTTAAAACATCAAGTACAACAACAATGCTGTTTTATATGTTGTGAGTTTGTTCATGGATTCATCCTATTTGTTTTTAGCGGTATTGAATCAGTATTGCATCTATGTATTGTTCTCAATTTGAATGAATGAACATCAAAAAAAAAAGTACAACAATAATGCACTCATTCAAGTCAACACCATTAACAATCATCAAATCAAATACAGTCAAATCAACAATATTCAAAACAGGATAATAAAACAAGTCACTAGGTTTGGTCTAGTGGTGAGGGGTTTGGACAGTCCTCCCGGCTCATTGTAAACCAAAAAGAAAAACAGGATCATAAAACACATAAAAACAAAAACAAACAAAAAAATATATTACCTAACATCAACACCAACAAGCTTTGGAGCCAAAACCTCATTAATATTCCTCACAGCATTAAGAACACCTTTCCCACCATAAACATTCTTATCACCATCTCTAAGCTCCAACGCTTCGTAAATTCCAGTAGAAGCACCACTCGGCACACCCGATCGGTAAAGCTGATCAGTCACCAGATCAACCTCAACCGTCGGATTCCCTCTACTGTCAACGATCTGCCTCGCCTTCACTGACTTCACAGTGTACTCCCTTGACACCTTTGAAGAAACCTCGGAGGGAGCAGCCGTTGTTGCCGAAGCGCTGACGGTTAGAGACCGCCGTGGTTTTCGAGTTTGATGGAAGGGAAGGGATTGAAGTGATGGTAGAGAGCGAGAGGGGATTAAGGAAGAAGAAGGGGTTTGGAGAATGGTTTTTGTTGTGGGTTGGTGTGTGAAACTCAAAGCCATTGTGTTTGTGTTTGTGTTTGTGTTTGTGTGTTTTTTGAGTTTAGGGGTTTTTGTGAAACGAAAGTGTTTTATGTTTTATATTGAAAGTTGTGTTGTTGTTGGTGGTGGTGGTGGGTAACTCCGTCAAAGGGGCGATGAAACTTAACTTGATGGTCAAATGTCTTTTGGAAGTTGTTTGTTTGTTGGTGTCTCGGGACACTATGCTTGGGTGGGAATTGGATTCATTCACATATTCCTTATGCTTCTCACTCAGGGTAAGATTGGTTTCCAAATTCCAACTATTAAAAACAACTAGAACATCGACCCGTGCGGTGCACGGGTCTGATTAGCTGTAAGTTATATAATAATTAAATAAGATATGATAATTTCAATAATGTAAGGTATATGAAAAAAGTTGAGTAACATTAAACGATAGTTGGACAATTATTTTGGAAAAATATTCATACAAAGAAAATTATGTTATATTGCAGAAGACTTCCTTATAGACCACATTCGAAGTCTTAGTCTATCTTCACCGTCGTCATCGATGATCAATATTTTTAATCCTTTTCTAGAAGTAACTCCTGAAATTGCAACATACAACTGACAATGTGAAAACACTGACGACGGAAGATATATCCCAACATGCTTTAAAGATTGTCCCTAACTCTTATTAATAGTCATCGCAAAAGAAATCATTATAGGAAATTGTCTCCGTTAAAATTTAAAAGGAATTCTCACGTCAGATGGTGTCAGAGAAAATCTAGGTATGAAAACCTGATCACCAATATTACTTCCTGAAATAATTTTTCCTTCAAGAGCACGTTTTCTCAATCTCGTAATAATAAGTCTTGTTCCATTGCATAATCCTAATTTTTGATTCAAATTCCTTAATAGCATAACTGGAGCTACAACTTTAAGTCTCAACTTGTGATTTGGAAGTCTTGGCATAGAAATCGTGTTAAAAAATTCGGGAGTATGAACATCATCCACTGTTTGACCGTCTACATTTTGTGTGAGTGGAGTATCATAACTCAAATATGTTTTTTCTTCACCATGAATTAAATCCAACATATAATCATTTATTGTGTCGACTATTGAATTTTTAGGAGCTAGTATAACTCTATTTTGGAAATACGTTATATCGTTCATGTCTTGTAAAAGTTAGAGATAGGTGCTTTCAACGATAGAAGCAAGAGGATTACCTGAATTTAGAATCAATAAATCTGATGGAATGTCAAGTTCTAAATCATCGTCGTTGTCATCTCCAATTTCTCCATCGCCAACACCCAAAACCCATTCAAAAAACAATCTTCT
The DNA here is from genome assembly GCF_020283565.1 of Trifolium pratense. Taxonomy (NCBI): domain Eukaryota; kingdom Viridiplantae; phylum Streptophyta; class Magnoliopsida; order Fabales; family Fabaceae; genus Trifolium; species Trifolium pratense. The sequence goes on from NC_060061.1 coordinate 29,758,400, forward strand.
TTGTTCAACGTCTGCACTCGAAGCACCACCGAGAAGCCTCATGTTTTTACTCAATGTTAAAACTTCACAAAAATTCCGAAGAACCGAAGAATTAATAGTAGCATAAACAACTTCTGGCCTTGTACCTTTGGGTATTACTGGTAGAATTTGTCTAAAATCTCCGTCAAAAACAACAACTTTTCCATCAAAGGGAACATGTTTATTTTTTTCATCAACAAATTTTAAAGTTCGATCAACAGCTTCGAAATAGTGTTTTTGCATTATTGGTGTTTCATCCCATATAATGAGCTTTGCTTTTTGTATTAATAGCGCCAAAGGGCTTTTAGGAACTATGGTACATGTTGAAAACTCGTCAACATTTAGAGGAATACAAAACTTTGAATGTGTTGTTCTACCGCCAGGTATAAGCAATGCAGCAATCCCACTTGAGGCAACTGTTAAAACTATCTCACATTTTGAGCGTAATGCGGCTGACATGACCCTCTAGATAAATGTCCTCTCTGTACCGCCATAACCATAAAGAAAAAACACACCAGATTTGTTTTCGTTAACTCTTGTCATGATTGTGTCATATACTTTACGTTGCTCTGAAGTCATAGTTGACATCAATCTAATATGTTCCTCAGCTAATGATTTTCTGTTATAATTCAATTCGTCGTGTATTAAACTATTTTGTATACCATGAACTAATAATGTGTCTGCTCTAGGCATTAGAGGATATTCTTTTAAACTCTTCCCACAACTACGTAACATCATCTCAATATCTGCTAGTGCATATTGTATTAATTGATCATCGGTTAATATTAAATCTGCAATGTTAAAATCGAAATAATGAATGTGAATGTGATTAGTGACATGACTATAGTTGTGCTTGGTTGTATTGCAAAAAAAAATTGATTTAGTAGAATTGAGTTTGATAATAACTTTCCAAATCACACGTGATAATAACTTTCCAAATCTCACATGATAATTATTCTCTAAATTTATGATCCGGTAGAAAAAAACATTGATCGGGAAAGACATAAAAATATTTCGTGATGAATAATATAGTCAACAATAATTTTGATATGATATACTTTTAAAATTGATGGTGCTTATCAATTATTGCACATAATTTTAATCACAATTGGTATACTTGCCATAGTGGTTGGAAATATTGCCTTGCATTGAAGGGTTGCGGGTTCGAATTCTAATCAAGACAAAATTGTATTATTTTTTAATAAAAATTACAAGATAAAATGGAGGGAAACGGGGAAAACAAATTAGGGTTTAGGATTTGCTTGTGTATACAAGCTTATAATATAAAAGATTAAAATTAAAAGGTCACTAATCTATTTTCCATCCGTCAATTTAGTTCCTAAACTATCACTCTCTCACCAACTTAGTCCCTAAACTATTAAAAATAAGTAAAAGGTCCCTAAACTATATTCACATCCTTCAATTTAGTCCAAGGCACTTCTTTAACACACTAGCATGGATGAAAAAAGCTAGCTCCTACTAGTATTACCAATAACACAACCAGCCTGCAAAGATAATTCACCATACAAATGCTTGGAATTTAATAAGACTTTGTTAGCATACTACATATGATGACACTTTTGTACCCTTTATGTCATCATTATATACACCAACACACTCCAAAATATTCCTTACAATAGCAAAGGAAAAGGAATAGAAGGATAAAAAAATTCTCATACCCACAAGAAACAAGAGATCACAGCATAAACTTCAAAGGGATAAAACAAAATCACAAACCCTTACAAATTTACAAAAGTGAGAACAAAAAACAGATCTGATTTTAGCGTAGTCTCTAACAAGAAAAGTAAATGCTTGAGCTTGAGAAGCTTCCGGTCCAATGGGACCATAAAACTCACTAGGATAAGCAGTATTATTAAACCAGACAAAACAACAAGCTATAAAACCAAAAACGGTTGAATCATATCATTTTTTTTTTAATCTTTCAGTCAAAAAGTTGAATAAAAAAACTATTATGTGTTAAAAAAAAAAAAAGAAACTGACAATTGCCACTTTTTTCATTCTAAAGATCTCTTTCGTTCTAAATGATTATTCTGAAACAATGAATTGAATTCGACGACTAGAGGTTATATTTAAGTTGCGAGCAAAACGGTTGTTGCCGGAGAGTGGAGTGGTTGGTGGCGAGCAAGGTGGTTGTTTTCGTCGAAGCACGTGGAAGAAGAAAAGGTGATAATATTTTAGGGTTTTATAGACAAGTTAACCGAGGACTAAATTGACGGATGAAAAATAGATTAGGGACCTTTTAGTTGTTTTTAATAGTTTAGGGACTAAGTTGGTGAGAGAGTGATAGTTTAGGGACTAAATTGACGGATGAAAAATAAATTAGGGACCTTTAGTTGTTTTTAATAGTTTAGAGACTAAGTTGGTGAGAGATTGATAGTTTAGGGACTAAATTGACTGATTACTCAAAAAAAAAATAGAGTAGATTTAATGTATGGATTTGTATCTCTATTTTATATACATAGGGAGGTTTCCACGGATCTCTCTCGTGTATTCTCGTAGAAATTGATTAAGTGTCATTTAATTAGAGATATTGCTTACGTGCGTGACATTCAATTGAATCTTCTCTAATCAATTATTAAAAAAAATCTATTTTTTTTAAAAAAAAAAAGAATAAAAAAAGATCTCAAAAAAATATTTAAAATAAAAAATAAAAAAAATCTTTGTATCCAAAGGATCTTCATATCTCGCTTATTTGTTGGCTATATACAAATTAATCTGTAACAAAAACAAACAACTAAATTAATCGGATATATATAAGCTTAGACCATGTACAATGGTCTCAACACCAAAATACATTCAACACCCAATTTTCACTCTACATCATTTTCTCTTTCTTCCACCTAATCATTCAACACACATTCAATTTTTACCTTCTCCAATGGTTTTTCTATTCAACACCCTACCCCACCACTTTCTATTTCATATTCTTATTTAAATTTAAATTTTTGTTTTTATGATTAAATAAAATTATAATTATCGATTAAAATTAAATTAAAATAATTAACACTTAACGATTTATTTTTTAGTTTTTTGTAATAAAAACAAAATTTATTTAATGAAATTATACGATACAAATCATCTTAACTTAATTTAAAATACAACACACAAGTAACGTAATTAGTACGATACAAATATTTTGAAATGCAATACAACACACAAGCAACATAATTAGTACGATACAAATAATTTAAAATGCGATAAACACACGAGCAGCAACGTAATAATTAGTACGATACAATAATCTTCAATCACTAAAAAAAGATTAAAACTTCAAAAGAAAGACTAATTAGAAAGATAATAATAAATTAAGATAGTGAAAAACTTGGTTTTTTTTCTGTGTCCAAATGAAATGAACCAAGTCTCTATTTGTAGAGAAAAAAAAATCACGAATTTCGGTAAAAAAAATAAAAAATTAATTTACAGTGAGATAATTGAGTTCAAAGGATAAAAATCAAAAAAATCGTCCGCCCCAATCAGAAGCAGCCACGTGGCCTGCTTTATCCAACCAATGTTCTCTCTCCGCGTTCAACAAGCAATCACGCGTGCTGTCTGCGCGTGTGCCACACACGCCTGTCTAGGCCAATCGCTGCGAGACAGCTGTCCCCCGTGGCAGTTTCAACTCAGTTGAATATATTCATCTCCTCTTTCATCCACATCAGTTTCAACACAATAGGTGCAATGGTTTCAACACCAATTTTGCATTTGAAATGAGATTCAACATACCCATTGCACTTGGTCTACAAAGTTATGATCTATTAGTAACCAAAAAAAATAAATAAAATTGTTAAATTCATTTATTATAATTGTGTTTTAAAATTCCGTTTCTCCCAATTTTTTATAATTTATGGTTTTGTTCTTATGTTTATTTGTTCTTTTTAATTTTGATAGGACGAATATCACAATGGATGTACCATACAACAAATAATTTTGTTAGTTAAGGTGAATGTTTATACTATAGAGCATGCTTTTATTTATATTTTTTATTTTTTTACTCAATTATTTAAGATTTTTTAATTTACCGTTGAAAAACTTTATATTGTTTAAAAAGTAACCTCATTCATAATAATTTTTTCGTTCATCGTCCTATGTTTGGGTTTATTTTAATTAATATATGATTTTTTTCAATCGTAAAACTTTTGCAACTACGTTCCTTTGTTCACATGATCTTATCACAAAATTAGATGAAGCTGCAGTGGAGAAGGTCAAGGATAGCGCTGCTATATATAGATGTCATAGACTTATTATGCTCACATAAAACTGATGATGTAGCAGGTAAGAGAGCTTGTTCTGATTGAGCTGATTTTCACAACAACCAAATATAAAAAGACCAGTATTAAAATTGAGAAAGACTAGACCATTTCAATTATATGACCGTCATACAACATATTTTCATTGTTTACTTTTAATGCTTTATTATGCACTTCTTTCATTACAATTTTATCATATTTTGTAATTTAGATCATATTTCTTTGGTGATATTTTATTATTTTTTATTTTGGTAAAACATATTGATTATTCTTTAAGTCGCGTCAAACATAAACTAACGAATAACCACAAAATTATATTATTTATGTTGAGATTTGTCGGTTAAAGCAACCGTAGAAAGAATAAACTAATTGAATTTTATTTTATTTTATTACAAGAAATTAACTTTTTAATTATTAATTTAGAGTCTTGGTTCTAAGAGCATCCACAATGAAGCTACTCATTTTGCTATATATACTTCATCTCGTCACTATAAAACCAAAAAATAATTTTTTAATGTATTTAAAAAATTGATGTATCTGATCTATAATATCAATCAGATATATTAATTTTCTACTGAACCTAAAACAACTTTTTTTCTTCTTATAACCGGAAAAGAATATCACATAAAAACTAAAAACCAACTGTAATATATTACAAAAAATTAACTTTTTAATTCTTAATTTAGAGTCTTGGTTCTAAGAGCATCCACAATGAAGCTACTCATTTTTTTAATAATAGTGCATAATAAGTACTAAATCCCTCTAACCCAAAACCTTTTTAAAAGTTCTAAATTGGTCCCACTAATAGCACAAATATCCAATAACTCAACATCATTTTAAATGGGTCCCACAAAAATTATTTAGCTACTATGTCTTATTGTAGAACTAGTACCTATTAGAGCATCCACAATGGAGATACTCATTTTTGAGTACTTAACTGGACTCCACATGTATACATCATTTATTTATAATTTTTTAATGATAGTACCTAATAAGTACTCAATCCCTCCAACCCAAATCTCTTAAAAAGTTCTAAACAAGTCCCACCAATAACACATTCCACCAATAACTATACATCATTATAAATGAGACCCACAAAAACAAAATAGGTACCACTTCTTATTTTAGAACCAGTACATATTAGGTACTCTTTGTATTTTGCTCCAATGGGAGTACCTATTAGGTACTAATACTTAAAAAAATAAGTACCCACCATTGGAGATGGTCTTAGATACAATTTTGTTTTTGCTCTAATGGGAGTACCTATTAGGTACTAGTACTTAAAAATATAAGTACCACCATTGGAGATGGTCTAAACCATTAAAGTAAGGACTCTATTAAAAAAAAGGATTAATTGTTCGATTCTATTAATAGTCAGATAATCCCATTATGTCAACAGTTCACCTTAAATGAAAGATCAAATAGAAGACCAAAAAAAAAATCAAATAGTAATCAACGAGCATACGATTCATCATCAGACAAATAATTTAATATTATTTTTCGATTTATCAAAATATTGAACAATTTCAAGGAACGATTTTTGACATTTAATTTCTATAACAAAACAACAGTGGCAAAAAGGGAATGTAAATAAAGGAATTTCTAGAGAGAGAAAGGGGAAGCTATATATATATATATATATATATATATATATATGGGAAGGGATCAAATTACACCGGTGTAACATTTGAGTAATGTTACACCGCTCAATAACGCTTTAACGAATACAAATTTTATAAAATCCACCGTTGGATTGAAAACTTATATCGTATAGATCATCTATGTTGAATTGTATAAAAATCTAAAATCAATTGATATGATTTTGAGATAGATCAAGATTAACGGTATTCAATAAAAACGCATAAACCATTAATCTTCACCGGTCTCAAAAACATATCAAACGATTTTAGATTTTTATACAATTCAACATAGATGATCTATACGATATAAGCTTTCAATCCAACGGTGTATTTTGTAAAATTTGTATTCGTTAAAGCGTTATTGAGCGGTGTAACATTACTCAAATGTTACACCGGTGTAATTTGATCCCTCCACTATATATATATATATATATGCCTTTGTCATTTGACACTAAGAGTGTGTTTGGACGAGAGATTCTAGAAATTCAAGGGATTTTAAATACTAGGCAATTCAATTGATTCAATTGAATTCTCCTGATTTTCAAATTTCAGTGTTTAGATAAAGTGTTGAAATTTCATCAATTGTAAAATTCTTTGTTTGATTAATGTAATTGAATTTCCTTCATTTAATTTTATTTATTTTAATAAAATCGACCCTAAACCCAAAAATTGGCCGAAAAACCGAAAAAATCGGCGGAAAAACCTAAAATTGGTCAAAAACCATAAATCGGCTGAAAAACCTAAAATCGGCCAAAAACCCTAAAATCGACAGTAAACCCAAAATCGGCTGAAAAACCTAAAATCGATCAAAAAGCCCTAAAATCGACTATTAACTCTAAAATCGGCTGAAAACCCAAAAAATTAATCGAAAACCCAAAAATCGACCCTAAACCCAAAAACTCGGCCGAAAAACCTAAAATCGGCGAAAAACCCAAAAATCGACTATAAACCCTAAAATCGACCGAAAAACCCAAAAATCGACTATAAACCTTACTATCGGCCGAAAAATGGGTTTATAGTCGATTTTAGGTTTTTCGGCTGATTTTGGGTTTTATAGCCGATTTCAGGATTTTGGGTTGATTTTAGGTCTTCGGCCAAGTTTTTTGGGTTTAGGGACGATTTTTTGGAAGTTGGCCGATTTTGGGTTTTCGGTCGATTTTTGGTTTTTCGGCCAATTTTTTGGGTTTTCGGCCGATTTTAGGGTTTATAGTCGATTTTTGGGATTTTGGCCGATTTTAGGTTTTTCTGCCGATTTTTCGGGTTTTCGGTAGGGTTTATAGTCGATTTTTTGGATATTGGCCGATTTTATGTTTCGGCCGATTTTTTGGGTTTTCGGTCAATTTTGGTTTTTCGGCCAATTATTTAGGGTTTCAGCCGATTTTATGGTTTATAGTCGATTTTTGGAATTTTGGCCGATTTTAGGTTTTTCTGCCGATTTTTTGTGTTTTCGGCCGATTTTAGGGTTTATAGTCGATTTTTGGGCTTTTAGCCGATTTTAGGTTTTTTCTGCTGATTTTTTGGATTTTTTGCTGATTTAGCGTTTATCATCGGTTTTAGGTTTTTCGGCTAATTTTAGGTTTTGCGATCAATTAGTAATTTTTAAAAGTTTATAGAGAAGAAGGAATTTCAAATTCTTTGGTTTTAGGTGTTATTTTGAAATTCTCTAAATTTAACTTGAACAAAATACTTGATAAATTTCCATCATTTGAAAATTCTTCAAATTTTCATCCAAAAAATGGAATTCACCTCAAATCATTTGAATTCCCTCAAAACATTACTTTACCTAAAAAAATTCTAGAGAAGTCCAAACACACTCTAAAACATTTTTTCTCTCTCTTTTTTTATGATTTGTTGAATGTCTCTTACAGTCATTTTACACCTAAAACTCATTTTCTCTCTATTATTCTAGGCCAAACAATACTGTGCAGAGAAAGAAGAAAAAGCTCATCCATGTCTCTTTGACATTCTAATGGTGTTTTTTTTGTTTGACAAATGCATTTTATTAATCAAGTTATTGCATGTTTTTTACTATTAACACCAACATCACTTCATCGGTGTCATATTTAAATTTTCATTATATTCTTTCCTTGAAATACATACAAAATAAGAACCTATTTTTTTTAATCGAAACACATGAAATTTCCAGGAGAACATTGTTTTGGAGCTTTGTTAATTTGAGTTTAATTTGATTTTAAAGAAGAATATTTATTTTTTATTCTTTTCCGAAAGAAGATACATAGATGAGATGGGGTACAAAACAACCACATGAGCACATAAGCCTAGTTCATGCTGGCTGCTACAGGAACACGAGGAAAGGATTTTGGTGAGAAGCATGTGTAGCAGCGAGAAGGGAAAATGAAATTTATGATTAATTAAATGCAAATTACAGTAGTACCCATTGGTCTTCACTATTGTAAAAGAGAAAAGAGGGGTTTTAGCGTCAAATGGAAAAAGGTGTATCATTGATAAAACACACCTTCATAAAAATGAATCGGTGTGTTATAGCAAAACCTTTTATTTATACTAGCGGGCCAGGCAGGTGCGGAACCGTTCCGCACCTGCCTGTGTCTAACTTATGTACCCAAAAAAAAAGATACGCCTTATGTTATGGTGAGTCTGTTAATAAAAGATTTTTGTTGCTACTAAAAAAAAACAAGAGTAATGTTGGTATTATGAAAATTCTACCCCAAAACTCATGTATTCTTTTTATATATTATAGTATAGAATAGATATAGATGAAAAAACCATAAAAAAAAAAGAGGAAGTTAAGGACAATTATGGAATAATTAAAAAACCATAAAGGAAGTTAAGGGCAAAATGGACCAAAAAAAATCCAGTCCAAACTCCCTTATCCCCTTTATATATTGTTATAGATGTGATGTAATAATGTATGTAGAGTAATCAGTCAATTTAGTCCCTAAACTATCACTCTCTCACCAACTTAGTCCCTAAACTATTAAAAACAACTAAAAGGTCCCTAATCTATTTTTCATCCGTCAATTTAGTCCCTAAACTATCACTCTCTCACCAACTTAGTCCCTAAACTATTAAAAACAACTAAAAGGTCCATAAACTATACTCACATCCTTCAATTTAGTCCATCATAAACATCATTTTATGATTCATAACAAACCTGTTATAATATCTCCAAGGCACTTCTTTAACACACTAGCATAGATGAAAAAAGCTAGCTCCTACTAGTACTACCAATAACACAACCAGCCTGCAAAGATAATTCAACATACAAATGCTTGGAATTTAATAAGACTTTGTTAGCATACTACATATAATGACACTTTTGTACCCTTTATGTCATCATTATACACACTAACATACCCCAAAACATTCCTTACAATAACAGAAGAAAATGAATAGAAGGATAAAAAACTCCCAGACCCGCAAGAAACAAGAGATCACAGCATAAACTTCAAAGGGATAAAACAAAATCACAAACCCTTACAAATTTATAAAAGTGAGAACAAAAAACAGACATGATTTTAGCGTAGTCTCTAACAAGAAAAGTAAATGCTTGAGCTTGAGAAGCTTCTGGTCCAGTGGGACCATAAAACTCACTAGGATAAGCAGTATTATTAAACCAGACAAAAAAACAAGTTATAAAACCAAAAACGGTATATCATTTTTTTTTAATCTTTCAGTCAAAAAAGTTGAATAAAAAAATATTCCTTGTTAAAAAAAAAAGACAATTGCCACTTTTTTCATATTAAAGATCTCTTTCGTTCTAAATGATTATTTTGAAAGAATGAATTGAGTTCGGCGACTAGAGGTTATATTTGAGTTGCGAGCAAAACGGTTGTTGCCGGAGAGTGGAGTGGTTGGCGGCGAGCAGGGTGGTTGTTTTCATCGAAGCACTTGGAAGAAGAAAGGGTGATAATATTTTAGGGTTTTATAGACAAGTTAATCGAGGACTAAATTGACGGATGAAAAAAAGATTAGGGACCTTTTAGTTGTTTTTAATAGTTTAGGGACTAAGTTGGTGAGAGAGTGATAGTTTAGTGACTAAATTGACGGATGAAAAATAGATTAGGGATATTTTAGTTGTTTTTAATAGTTTATGGACTAAGTTGGCGAGAGAGTGATAGTTTAGGGACTAAATTGACTGATTACTCAATGTATGTACAGTTGGTTTTTAGTTTTTATGTGAAACTCTTTTCCGGTTATAAGAAGAAAAAAAGTTGTTTTAGGTTCATTAGAAAATTAATATATCTGATTGATATTATAGATCAGATATATCAATTTTTCAAATACATTAAAAAATTATTTCTTGGTTTTATATTGACCGGAGAAAGTATATATAGCAAACTTTTCATTGATTCAAGTTTTATATTGGATTCTGTAATAATAAGAGCGGCTAACCCCTATTTGGCGACTCCAGGAGCAACCATTCACGGCCATTATGGGGAGATCCTTTTTCAAGGAGATATTTTAGTTACATTCCTATATGAAAAATCGAAGTTTTATATCACCGTCTCCTTTTGTCTCATTGTTCCTTGGACAATTTTTTTATTATAATTTTTGTTAGACTAAACGCTTGTGAATGGCTACCAAAGAAAATATTCATTCAAAAAAAAAAAAATTCTACTATAATGCAATGCAACAATGGCTACCAAAGCTTATAAAAAAAATGGCTACCAAAGAAATTTTTTTTTTTTAACAAGTCAAAATGAGATATATATATATATATATAAAAGTCTATCAGCACAAGACGTGCCAAAAAGACTAAACAAGGTTACAAATAAAGTTCAAAAATACAGGAACCAAAAGAAACTAAACAAGGCCCAAGCAAAGCAAAGGACTAGACCACCAACTATGGCAGTTCAAAGCTAAAGTACCAAAGAAAATATTTCATATGAATCTGAAAATTCAGGAAAAGCAAAATGGAATGTTCCAAATTATACTACTAAAGTTTTACTTGACATTTGTATGGATGAAATTCGAAAGTGTGGGAAACCAGAAATCGCCTTTAGGCATAAAAAATGAGAAGAGATATGCGAAACATTCAATAAAAGTGCTAACAAAAATTATACTAAACACAATTGAAGAATAAAATGGATAATTTGAGAATTGATTGGACCACCTTTGAAACAACTATGAGTAAAGAAACAGGCTTATTTATTTATTTATCATACTATCACACTAAATTAAAAATTATAAAAATATTTTACCAAACAACTTTTAATTTAAAAATAGCTTTAATATTTATAAAATTTATAAAAAAAATAAGAATTGTCAAACAACTTTAACTTTTTTTTTAAGCTCTTACTTTTAACTTTATTTAAGAACCATAGAAAAGTTGGGTCAAACAGAACTTAAGTGTCATTTGAAATTCTTTAAATTTAATCCATACAAAATTCTCCACCAATTTCTATCATTTTAAAAATTCTACGAATGAATTATCAAAACAAAAAAATTTAAATAAAAGTATTTGAATTTTCTTTCTTATCCAAAATCCAAAATTGTAGTACATAGAATTTGCCTACTTATTTCTACCAAAAAAAAAAAAGAATTTGGCTACTTATGAGGGTTCACCGTTTTATATTCTTTTTTATTTATTTTAGCAATCCGTTTTATATTCCTTGTTTGTACACTCAAGGTTGTGCATATTTGAATTTGCCTACTTAGGGTTCACCGTTTTATATCCCTTTGTTACACTCAAGGTTAGGGTTCACAGTTTTATATCCCTCCCTTGTTTTCTTTCTCAAATACAAACAAACACAAAAAACAAAAATTCCTTTTTCTTCATGGCGAATGAAAACGACAACACCACAGTCCCACTCACACTCACAGAGAAATCCATTCCTGATGATCGAGAAAAAACAACGGCTACTCTTGATGTTGCCGCCGAAACGACGTCGTTGAAGGACGTTCAAGGTGATGACGTGGCAGCCGAAGATTCTTCTTCTGTTAATCCTGCCGTGACTCCAGCGGTGTACGTTAGAAGGAAACGCAGAGAAAAGAGTTTTGCAGAAATCGAGAGGATGAAGAAAGAGGAAACGTTAAAGAATGGAACGGAAGAAGAAACCGGTAAAGGTGATGATGACGTGGTAGCCGGAGGTTCTATTTCTGTTGAAGTTGCTTCTGTTAAGGGAAAGAAGCGTGGTAGAAATAGAAAAACGGAGAAGGAAGAAGAAACGGGTGAAGGTGATGACGTGGCGGTGAAAGATTTTGGTTATGTTGAAGTGAGAAAGAGTGAGCGGCCGAGGAAGAAGGTATCGTATAAGGAGGATGAGGAAGTGAAGACTAAGGGAAATCGTGGTATGAAGAAGAAGATTATTGCTGATTCTGATGTAAAAAATGTTGCTGCTGAAGAAGGGGAAAATGTGAAGAAAGAGGAGAAGAAGAAGAAGAAACCTGTTAGAAAGAAAAATGAAATTTTTAGTTCTGGAGATGAATTTGAAGCTGAACAAAAGGGAGAAGATGTGAAAAAAGAGGAGAAGAAGAAACCTGATAGAAAAAGAAAGAAAATTTCTCACAAATCTGGTGGAAAAATTAAGATTGAGGATGAACTTGTTGGTGAAAAGAAGTCTGAGAGTGATGTGTTGGAGGTAGAGGATCAGGGCTGTCCTTATTCTCCAAGGAGGACTGCTGTAACAAAGAAACCCAAGGTGCCCAAGGACGAAAGAATTAGGGTGAGATCACATGATCTCTTTGCTCTTATATATTTCATTTTGTAGTTACATGCATATGTGTTTGAGTTTTGTGTTACATGGTTTAGGTATGTAATTGTGGTTCTGATTCTGTTTCTAAATTTACAGTGGATTGAACAAGAGTCGTTAATGTGCCATCAATGCCAGAGAAACGATAAGGGCAGGGTTGTCAGATGCACAAAGTGCAAAAGGAAAAGATATTGTGTATGCTGTATAAACAACTGGTACAACTTCATTTACTTGTGCTTTAATTTTTTTGATTTGCTATTATCCTGTATCAGTTATTATCTTGTGTTATTGAATGTTTACTTATTCAGTTGATGTGAGAAACATGATATTTATGGGAAAAATTGGAAAAATATTACTGGTTTCGATTGTAGATGATGAATTCTAACCGGTGTATGTTTTTGTTGTCTTATTAAGGTATCCTCACTTGAAAGAAGATGAAATTGCTAAGGCATGTCCGGTGTGCTGTGGTAATTGCAATTGCAAAGCATGCTTGCGATCATCTACACTTATCAAGGTCAGTTCTCCCCCGTTCTATATTAACTATTCCTGTGATTTTTTTTTTGTATTTTACATCTGAAATGCGATCATGTGTTACAGGCAATTAAAGAAAGCAATCCACAAACAAACAAAGATGGTGATCGTGATGTTGAGCTCTCCAAGTATATGTTGAAAGAACTTCTTCCTTATTTTAGACGATTGGATGAAGAACAAATGGTCGAGAAGGAGATAGAAGCAAAGAGACAAGGTATTTATTCCTCCAAGAATCTCGCTTATTGCAATCCATTTCTTCTTACTGTTTTTCTATCCTCTTAGTAATGTGAGTTGCTTTGGCCATGTATCATGGTTTTGTTTCTTTATTTTATAATTAATTAATTATATCTTCCTTCCTTCTTTCTTTTGGATTACTTACATTAGATATCATGCTTTTCACTATTTTTAATGCACTTGCTTTTTGCTTATGTGTTAAGTTTGCATTTCTTGGTTTCACATGTGCTCCATTTTTTAATTTGTTTTTGGGATGAACATTGCAGGGCTCTCACTTTCTGAGCTAAAAATAGAAGTAGCCGATTGTCCTAAAAATGAGCGGGTGTATTGGTAGGGGCTTATTTCATGTATTTTTGTTTTCGCAGTTATTCTAATTCTATATAGTTGATGTTTAATGCTTATTTTTTTCTTTTTTTTTTTGTAGTGACAACTGCAGAACATCTATATTTGACTACCATAGAAGTTGTACAAAATGCCCTTTTGACATTTGTCTCTTCTGTTGCCGCGAGCTTCGTTGTGGGAAGCTCCTAGGTGGTGCAGATCCAGTTGAGTTTGAGTTTATCTGCCGAGGGCGTGATTATCTGCATGGTGGAAAAGAGAAAATAGAAAAAAATGAACCTCGTGATGCTGTCCAGCCTAAGATTCGTGAATGGTCAAGATCTGAATGGCATGCATACAGTGATGGTAGTATTCCCTGTCCCAAAGTCAATAATGATTGTGATCATGGTTTCCTTGAACTAAGAAGCATGTTTGGACCAAATCACATCTCAGAGTTATTGTGCAAAGCAAAAGAACTGGAAGTAACACTTAATCTACAAGACATAGAGGTGACTCTTGATGGTAGGTGTTCTTGTTTGAAGCCAGAAGATACGCACAGTAACGTAAGGAAGGCAGCTTCTCGTCAAGATTCCAATGATAACTTCTTGTACTGTCCTAAGGCTGTAGATCTACAGAAAAAGGATTTTCGTCATTTTCAATGGCATTGGAGCAAAGGGGAGCCAGTAATTGTCAACAATGTGCTTGAATGTACATCTGGCTTGAGCTGGGAGCCCCTTGTCATGTGGCGTGCATTCCGTCAAATAAGCTCCAAGCATGAATCACTTTTGGATGTGACGGCAATTGATTGCTTAGATTGGTGCGAGGTCTGGTCAATTCTCAATCTTGAGCATGAATTTTGTTTGATATCTAAATCTTAAGCTTTTATTAATCTGTGCTAAATATTCAAAATTTACTATAATTTTCATTAACCTTAGTTCTTATTTTATTTCACATCAGTTAGGGAATAATTTAGTTCATTACATTTTTTTTTTGTATGTTTGAATTTCATACACATTTAACGTATTTTGTATTCCACGTTTTTGGGATTAAAATAAGTTTTGATGCATTTAATTTTGTCCATTACTCAATTCATACTTCATATTTGTAATGAATATCATAGAAAAATAAGGGAGAATACCAATTTTTTGTTCCAACTATTTTTTGGTGGATAGTTTCTCTTTATGAAAAAGTTTCTACATGGTCTGCTGTTTGGGTTATGAAGAGATACTATCCGCAGATACGAAGATATACCAATTTTTTGTTCCAACTATTTTTTGGTGGATAGTTTCTCTTGTTGCAACTTTTTTTGTTCCACTTTTCTGACTTTAATTGCAATGTATAGTCATGATGTTTTCAGTCTTTCAAGCTTGTCATATGCTGATCTTCCGTCATTATCAATAAATCTGGATATTGTGTGCTTAATTTATACGCCTTAATTATAACTTCTCTCATGGTTCTCTTAGTCATAGGTCTCACTCATTTTCTCATTCTCTCATCTTTCACAGGCATCTCAATTTCTTGCAATCTAGTGTCCCTCTTCTTTTTGCTTGATCTATCCAGATACTTTCTTGTTGTCCTTGCATCCATTGGTTTCTGTTCTTGTATCGTGGTTTTTCCCTTTTTCTTATAAATACTAATATCTCTTGTTGAAAATATTATTCTCCAGTGGGAATCTTTTTCTATCTGCTTAGTTTTACTAGTTTTTTTCTTCCTTTACATGACATTCTTATCTATTGCTGGTAATTTCTGCATTTTTTATTTGAAATGATGATTGAATGCAGGGAGATATTAATGTGCACCAATTCTTTACTGGGTACACAAAAGGTCGCTCGGATTGGCGTAACTGGCCACAGGTATTGAAATTGAAAGATTGGCCTCCTTCTAATTTATTTGAGGAAAGTTTGCCTCGTCATTGTGCCGAGTTCATATCTTCGTTGCCGTATAAAGAATATACAGATCCTTTCAAAGGTGTTCTTAACCTTGCTGTGAAGTTGCCCGAAGGCATTCTAAAGCCAGACATGGGGCCAAAAACATATATTGCTTATGGATTTGCTGAGGAGCTTGGACGTGGTGATTCTGTGACTAAGCTCCATTGTGACATGTCCGATGCAGTAAGCTTTTTAGCCTTTATGAGACTAGTGTTTCTAGAATGTCTTGTCATTTTTTTATTTTATTTTGTGTTTATACTCTTATTTGTGTAAGGTGTATAGTTTGTAGGATGTATACGTTGTCTTTGTATGCCATTGCATCTTGAGCTGCTTGTCTTTTAGTTTTGAGTACATGTCTTAAATATTTTCCTCATTACATGTCTTAAAAAATACTCTCATTTGATTAGATATTTGATTTGATGTGTTGTTTTTGTTGATGTTTTGGTATTGATAATTTGAAGGAGTATTATTTCAATGATTATTTTCAACATTTGATAAGTCAGTTTTTGGAGTTGAAATATGATTGATGCCTATGGAATAGAAAGTTGTAATCATTGTTTACTTTTATCTGATGGTTTGCCTTTCCTGATCAATTATTTATTTGTGCTTTTATATTTTGCTTTGTGCCTCTAAGTGCATACTTATTTGAGGAAAATGAATTGTTATTTCCTAAATGATTTGACTTTTTAGGTAAATGTGTTGACTCATATTGCTGAAGTGGAATTGAATCCTGATAGTATTAAAGCCATTAAGGAACTGACACAAAAGCATCTCAAGCAAGACAAGAGAGAGCTACATCTTCATCGTGGTAATCAGGTTGTTGATCCAGTTCGTGAACACTCGGTTGCTGATGATGATGGCCTTTCTTCTGAATCAGAGCTCAATGAGGTTGATGAAATGACAGTGAAAAAGGAAAATAGTTTGTTGGTAGGGGGGGATTCTGTAGATGGTGCTCTCTGGGATATATTTCGGAGAGAGGATGTACCTAAATTGGAGGAATATTTAAAGAATCATTTCAGAGAGTTCCGGCATTTGCACTGCTCTCCTTTAAATCAGGTAATATTAGTTGAGTTAATTTTCTATTATTTGTTTTGATACCCCTTTTTAACATGCTCTATAACTATCCTTATATTATACATATATATATATATATATATATATATATATACACACACACACACATATATTATTAGGAGGTTTGCACCATGATAAAATTGATACTATATGCCTCTTTATTTGCCCTAAGTCATATCTTATGCTTATTTTATATTTCTGTGGTACTGTGTTTGTTTGCTTCTTTACATAGTAAAATATTCTATTGGGCCTCCATAGTGTAGTTTCACTGCCCATATGTTTGTTTTGCTTCTGAACTTGACTTTTGTCACCCATCTAAGATTCACCACTTATTAAAGTGGTTGTCTGTTACCATTCATGGTATGTTTGAAAGGATCTCTCTCTCTCGATCTCTCGATATATATATATATATATATATATATATATATATATATATATATATATATATTGTCAAATAATTGATTATCCCAAAACCTTAAGGTGTTAGGATAGAGCCATATCAATGGTTTTATATTATTTCTAACACGCCCCCTCACGCAAGAGCCCACTTGGGCTTGAAGCGTGGATAATGCATAGGCCCACCTATCATATGCTTAAATTCCACTTTTTAATTATAAAGTGAGGGGAGCGGGGATCGAACTCTAGACCACTTAGTCACAGAGGCTCTGATACCATGTCAAGTAACCGATTATCCCAAAACCTTAAGGTGTTAGGATAGAGCCATATCAATGGTTTTATATTATTTCTAACATATATATATATATTTGTAAAATCTATACCAATTGCCAATTATATGAGATACATGGTTTTAAATTAATATATATGAAAAATAAATTTTATATGAACATTAATTGGTTGCGCATTCCCATCAGATCTTACGATCTTGGTCACCTATTCACATCAGTCTGATGGCCATTCACTTGTTATGTATGCATGTATGTATGTATGTATTTATGTATCTTCTTAAATAACATATCCTTTGGCAATGTAGGTTGTTCACCCTATCCATGATCAAACATTTTATTTGACTGTCGACCATAAGAAGAGTCTTAAGGAGGAGTATGGTAAGTAGTGATTATATTTGACAGAGATGATAAAGCTTCATGTGCCATTTTGTTGACAATTCAATATTGACTTGTAGGAATTGAGCCCTGGATTTTTGTTCAGAAACTAGGAGATGCAGTTTTCATTCCAGCTGGTTGTCCTCACCAAGTCCGAAATCTGAAGGTAAGATTTAAGTATATGATGTAATTGTTTTATCTTTAATGAAGGTGTAATGTTTCCTAGTTTGCCAAGAAGTGTATTTGTTGAAAGTATTATGGTTAAATATGATTGATAATGACCTTAGAACTAACATGATACCTAACAATAATGCTGCCAAGTTCATGAAAGTTTGGGTCCGTCCTAAGTATTGTATACTCATATTCAAAAACCTTATCATGTGGTATTCCAAAAAAAATTATCCTTATCATGTTGGTGTTAAATAATTGTTATTTGATACCAATGTGATAATTAACTTGCTCTTTAGACAACACTACTTTCTTGGTAAAATATTATTCCAACAAGTTTAAACAAATTATTCAGAGGTGCAAAAATGGCTGAACTAACCTATTAAAGCATTTGTAAGGCCGGGTAAATTATAACTGTCTTGAATGGTGTCATTCTATGCAATCACTGTTGGATGGCAAAGGAGGGTTATAGTACTGAACAAGAGATATTGCTCAACCTTGAAATAGTGATCATTCCTCTCAATTGAATTCTGTAACTTACCTTGTGGTTGCGTTGCCGGTCAATTTGATCATAGCAACTGGTTGGAAGCCTTTGTAAAAAGAAGTTCCCAAGTATACCCTTTATTTTACTAAATCGGGACATAATAGTCGCTCTTCTAGGAGCTATTTTGGATTTTTAAATTTTGTTTGTAACTAATGTCTCACAATTCTAAGGAATTGTTGTGGATTTTTTTTCCTAAGAGATTAAATTAGGTGCCACATTTTCTTACTATTGCCGAAACAACTTATCACTGGATTATTGATTTTTTTCGTAAACAATTTTCTTGCACATTTTCTAAGGGATTATTGTAGTGTTACATTTTATGTGTTCATTGCTTTTCTTTCTAGCTAATGCGGTAAAAGTATTTATAAATGTCAATGGTTTGTATCACCATTTTGCAGTCATGCACCAAAGTCGCACTAGATTTTGTCTCTCCGGAAAATGTTGGTGAGTGCTTTCGTTTGACAGAGGAATTCCGGAAACTTCCAATCAATCACAGGTCCACAGAGGACAAATTGGAGGTATGCTGCCATACTACTTTTGTTGGTTTGATTCTGCTGTTTGTACACTTACCAAATATTGAGATATCGCATCTCCTATTTTGTTGTGAGCGTCTTTTAACTAAATTTTGATTATAGTTTTAAAATCTAAAATCTGGGTTTGATCTATCAGAACTTTATTTGTTAGCTTTCAATTGCAACTATTGATGGCACTGTCATGTGCATTTGTGCAAACACTGCTTAGTGAACTGGTTCTAGCATAATAGTTATGTTTACTTGAATTTCTCATTTTTTTAGCATCTTGATCTTAAACTGCAAGGTGCTCATTTTCATTTAATCACCAGTAATCATAATCTAACATAATCCTAAAAAAATGGTAGACAGTCTAGTAGACAGTTTACAAGCTGCTCATCTTGATCTTAAAAAAATGGTGCTTATTAAATTACTCTAGTAGACAAGATTGTACTTATTAATTGAATGTTTATTTGAAGTGTGATTAATGGCTCTAGTTCCTATGTAGTTTACAATGTTCTAATATTAACTGTGTCATATTATTCATATCATATCAATAGATTGTTATTGGTTTTTTGTGTATTTTTTTTCCTGATTGCTGTTTCTTTTGTAAAAGGTCAAGAAAATGATTGTATATGCAATGCTTGATCTGGTCAAAAACTTGGAGGAAGCAAGGTTAGTGATTGCAAACTTTAGTCCCTACGGTTATGGATTTGTGATGCTTGCTCTTATTGAATATATACACTATTCACTTTGCTGTCAAAGGCACTGAGAATCATATCTTGTCTTTGTACATTTTTTCAACTTCTTTAGGCTCATAATTTGCATGTGTATATATCATGAAATTGATGATTGTAATTCAATTTAACAGGAATGGAGAAACTGAGGTTCCAAAGTAAATTGTAAATGTATCTGAGAGCTGAGAGTTTGAATCAAGCTGGGAATGACTTTTTTTTGAACCACTTAGATGTGCTGATCCTGGGTTCTTTTTATTGCAACTGTGGGATAGGATCGCTATTTTGTTCGATCTAGCACACCTTGACGGCATTATATGACTTGTAATGTTGTACACTAATATGCTAATCCGCTGACTTTTAATGTTGTACACTAATATGCTAATCCTCGAGCTGGTCAAGACTTTCCCAGAAGCTAATGCTAGCATTGTATTATTAAACTTTTGAATGCATTCATAATGAAATCTAAATGTCCATAGTTACTAGAAGTGGTGTTGAAATCCTTTGTTCAAGCAATTTCATCCTATGTATTTCCTTATGAATCGTGGTGGATAAATGGTATAGAGGACATGGTGTTTGTGTGAGCTGGCTGGTTTTCTTGCTCCTATAACTTTAAGACTTCTACATTACAACATTGATTCCATAAGAAATACTGTAGCAAACTTTAAGTAGTTGAAACCATTACCATGTGTATTAATCAAATTGTTTGAGTAATAGCAAACTTTAACGTTGTTAGAACACATTTAAGTTCACTTTTAACGAAACATTCAATAGTATAACCTGTTAAAGCTTTTCGATGAGTTAAAAAAAGAAAAACTACATTTTTTTAACCTTAACTATCTTTAAAAATATTATAGAGGGCGTTCCCCCTTGTCCCTGAAATGGAGTGGATCTGGACTCTAAAAATTATTGCTTGTAAGAATTTATTTTTTTCTACCCCAACATTTATCACTTTATCCCAACAATTAAAATTAAATTGATGAATATGTCCTTATATATAAGGTAAAACTAAAAAAAAAAATCATCACACTTTTTTAAAGTGTGCCGGTATGAATATATATACCGGTACACTTTCATGTAAGTGTCCTGGTATAAATTCATACCGGCAAACTTTTAAAAAAAGTACCGGTAACAATTTCAAACCGGCACACTTTAAAAAGTGTACCGGTATACTGTTTTACGTTGTTCATTTATCAAACCGGCGCACTTTGTCTGTTTTACGTTGTTCATTTAATTTGCCTACAGTCACACTTCACATAAAAGTGTGCTGCTATGTTTTTTTTATCACGAATGAAAGGAAGATAAGATTCCAAAACTATTTCCTTAAACTTTTTGTGAAAATTAAGTTAATTTTTTTCCTGATCTAACTGAGATACTGTTGTTACTGTTTTGCATATCATTTGCACTGTTTTTCTCTGTTTCAGCACAAATGAATCTCCAGTTCAGACAAACACCTTCGTAAACATCGGTTAATTTTTCGCCTTTTCCTAATTGAATTGTGAGTTTTTTCTCTTTTGGGACTTTGCTGATTTTGAGTCTTTCGTTTTTTGGAGTAACTCAGTGTTGACAGATAATACTCTGCTGCACATAGACTTGGTTTCTTGCTATGCCTGTTGATTCTTCTATGATGAGTTTGAGTGTTGAGGAACGTAGTTTTATGAAGTAGCGAAAAATGTTTAAAAGGTAGCAACAAATTGGTTGAGGAATGAGTTCTTGTGCCATGGAACGAAGTAGCATGATTCAAGCCGTCATGGATGCATATGCTGAGAAAATTGAAGATGGTGAAGAAAACATGTTGTGAAATTGTGTTTTGTAGTTATGTTTCTGCTGGTATTTATTGGGGATCACTAGTGTCAACAGTATAAGGTTTAGAGAGAAACCCCCTTTGGAATTTGGTTGATCACTTCCTCCTCCTCCTCCTGTTTTCAGTTGTTGATTTTCCAGATTCTATATTTAGCCACGGTTATACCGTGGCTAACATTTTGCCGAAAATCTTTTTATAATTGTTCCGGTTTGCAATTTTTTTACCGGAAAACTTGACTATGCCATTCTAAAATTTTCCAGTATAGCCACAGTTTAGCCACGGTTTAACTGTGGCTAAACATCGAAATTTATTTTTTGAGTTTTCCGGTTTGTAACTTTGCTCAAATGTAGGGGTGAACTAAAATTATAAAAAGGGTATACTGGGAATATTGAGTTGTTTGTAGGGGTATAGGGTTAAATGTTGGGGTAGGAAAAAAAATTTCTGCTTATAAATATATCATTGAGTTCTATTCAAATATTTTTTTTATATCTTAATCTTAAAAATCTAGTAATCTTAAAAAAAAAAACAAAAAATATATAATATATTTAATTTTATATTTTTATACCAAATTAAATTATCATTATAAGATTTGTTTTATATTTTTTTTTATCAAAAAGATTTGTTTTTTATTTAATGATATGATTTAATTTGTTTTTTTACTCTATATATAGAGTCATAGGGTGGGGGTTGTCTCCAGTGCATTTTCTGTGTGCAATCCCATCCATCTATTTCCTTTGGCACAATTTTTTTTTAATTATTAAACAAACAATGAAAGACACAGATTCCACTGGACATTGTCCAGTACGGGAGAGAATCCATCCCCAGAGTCATAACTATGGTGAATGCTAGGGTGAGGAGTAAATAGGTGACTTACCAGTGAGACAATAACAAATATTTTTTTCAACCATCCAGATTAAATCAACGGTTTACATTGAAAGTGAACATGCGCAATTTTATTTTATTTTTGACTAAAGAGAACATGTGCAATTGTTTTCCAAAATCACATGGGCATTCTATTTTAGGATTAGGATTCATTAAAATCTCAATCTCAATCTCATGGATATTTGAGAAAAAAAATAATATAATATTTGATAAGTAGAGTTTTTACAAAAAAATAAAATATAATATATTTTACCTTTTATTAAAAATATTCCCTTCCCTCTCATCCATCTACTTCGAACCAAACAGATTCTAAGGAGGAACATACTCCCAGGTTTCAAGCCACTAGACCAACCAAATGAGCTACTCTTATCTATGACATTTGTTATTGTCTCACCTGTGAGTCACTTATTTACTCCCTTGGTAAACTTGTGTCTAGGTTGGACACAATTTTTTTCATTTGGTTATAAGTATAATAGGATATTTAAATTTAAAGTTTGATAAGTTTAAAAATAAGTCAATCTGACACATTAATCTATACTGTAATAGAGTATAAATTAAATTAATTAATTATTCATTGAATCTTAAAAAAACAAATATTTATAATTTAGACTAGAAGGAAGGAGGCTATGTCCCCGTGAGCTAGCTCAGTTGGTAGGGACATTGCACTATATGTGCATGAGTCCAAAAAAAAAAAAAGAGGCAGGAGGTCACCCATCCTAGTATTACTCTCGCCCAAACACACTTAACTGTGGAATTCTGATCGGATCCAAAGCATTAGTGCTGGTATGATCCACCTGATATACAATACGCTTTAATTGTATATATGTCTTTCATATGACATAGCAATTGGTATTTTTTTTTATCCTTTTTTTTTGGTTTTTGGACGAAATAGATATTTTAACTAACTTCGCTAGAAAATTAAACCAAAAAACTTGTAACAAGGTAAAAAATTAAATGAAATAAAAATAGAAGTAATAAAAGAAAAAAAATCGAAAAAGAGGTGCAACACAAAGACTTCTCAGGAGGTCACCCATCCTAGCACTACTCTCGCCCAAGCACGCTTAACTGCGGAGTTCTGATGGGATCCGGTGGTATAATTAACATGCTCTCTCGTACAACATACCTATCGTGTCTCCCAAAGCAAAGCTTTTCCTCTCGCATTAGTTTCGATCCTCGGAATATGTTAGATGGCTGCCATCAATGGCGGAGCCAGGACCCTAGGTTAGAGGTTGTGAATTATTTAACTACAACGGATAATTCTGATTATATAAATATAAATAATAGCATGACATAGTTATTTTTATTTTATTCTTGTATAAATTAATTAAAAACTATTTATAATTCTTCTTGTACAACTTACGTAATATGGTGGCAACATTACATCTTTAATCTCTTAACTTAATTTCATAAAACGATTGAGTTCTATATTTTCTTTACGTCATTTTTGTCTTTTTAGTCATTCATCTATGTTTTTACGTGATTTTTTAAGCTTTAATCTATGATTTTCTTTTATGGCATAAAATATATTATTATGATTGA
Source organism: Trifolium pratense (assembly GCF_020283565.1). Lineage (NCBI taxonomy): Eukaryota > Viridiplantae > Streptophyta > Magnoliopsida > Fabales > Fabaceae > Trifolium > Trifolium pratense. Next base: position 29,782,326 of record NC_060061.1, read on the forward strand.
ACGCGAACAAAGAAAGAAAATTATAAATTTGAAGTTTGAAATTTATATCCAAATATAAAAAATGACTAAAATGTTAGAATAAAAAAAATTAAAAACTAAAAAGTTAACTGAAATTAAGTTAAAGAGGATACAAATATTTTTGGTGTCGACTTTTCATAATACACCCAATATCCTTATTTTTTTAGCAGTAAAAATCTTTTATTAACAAATTCACCATAGCATAAGACATTTTTTTAGTATAAAAAATATTTTATTAACAAATTCACCATAATATATTTTTGGGACATAAATTAGACATACGCGTTTGTCTGGCCCGCTGGTATATATAATTTGCATAATATCGTTGATATGTAAAGGAAAGATGCTACAATTTTCAGCACCTCTAACGTAAAGACTACAATCAAGTGTGGCTCCGCAACTTGCAAGCTTTTTCTATGTTCTTCATCTCTATAGTTTTCTTTGACTTTTTATCAATTCTGTTTGTGTCCAACTTCCCCTCCCCAATGTTTCTTCTGCACATCATGGCTTTTACGGTTGTCTTAGTTATCGATAAGGTGAGACTTCCTTTACCCTTTCATAATTTGAGAGTATTTACCCATCAACCGATGATAAAGGTTCTTTTGCACCAAATATTATGGACAAAATAATAGTATTGCTGATGGGACGGATTCAAAGGGGGGCAAGTCGTGGCCAAGGCCCCCCTCCCCCTCATACATGTATATAATATATATATTATTATGTCTCAATTATCTATTTATAACACTTTAGTTTAGTATTATGAATTATACTATGGTAAAAATAAATGACAAACATAAAACATATTTGAGGACCAAACTAACAAAGGAAAGATAAATCCGAAAATCAAAATGACTAACAAAAAATATGTTTAAGGCTCAAAATAATTGTTCTTATTTCCGGCCCCCGTACAATAAGTTTCTGGATCCGTCTCTGCTGATGCTGATGGTAAAGTGATGGTTCAAGAGACATGCAATTAGTATTTGAAGCACTTTATTTAATTCTTTTACGTATAGCTTTAGTTGACACCACTTATAAAATTATGGATTTTTTACCTTTAGATTATTTGCGTATCTTCTATAAATAAAAAAAAAGTAACTAAGCCACTAGGTTTGGTTTAGTGGTGAGGGGTTTGGTTGTATATACATTATTCGATCCCCAGCACATAGTAAACCAAAAAAAAAAAAGTAACTGTTTGTCCGCTCACTGGATATAGGCCGTCGTCCGATCTTAAATAAATGGTTTAGATTTAATACGGCGTGCAACTGTGGGATTAATTAATGCAGAGAATCCCACTCCTATTTCAACTTATCCCCTATTCAAAATAAAAAACGACACACATGACACAACACACCCGTTACTTTACTACCGCTACAAAGCAGTTCGTTTTTCCTTCTTCACACAGAAGCACCATTTTTACCAACCAACCAAATCCTCGTACGTTACATCACAAAACAATTCCCAATTAATCCAATCCAATAACAAAATGTTCCGCATAAGCAACACATTGGTTGGTACCTTAAACATACTAACCTTATTGTTATCACTCTCTGCCTTGGGTGGTTCTGCCTACATTCACTTCCACAAAACCGACTGCCTCAAAGTGTTGATGTATCCTCTCCTCTTCGGCGCCGTCTTCATTTTCGTCGTATCGGTTCTCGGAATAACTGGTTCAATGTTCCGTATTAATGAGGCTCTATATGCATACCTTCTTGCCACTTTCTTTATTATACTGGGCTTCATGTTGTTTACTGTTTTTGCATTGTTTGTCACTAATGGTCAAAAGTTGTCTCATAAAGGAATTCGGGAGTATAGAGTTGCGGATTTTTCCCTTTGGTTGCAACAATATGTTATTAATGACAAAAATTGGAATGATATTAAGACTTGTTTGGTGGGTGTAGGTTTCTGTCAACGGAATCACTCCGTAGTCGCGCAGGTTAGTTATACTTCCTTATTTGATTTTTAACTACAGGAAATATAATGTTGAACCTTTTTTTTTTTCTTCGGACAATACACAAGTGATAGATACTTGGATTTCGGACAATACCAAAAAATAAAATATCATAGCGCATAAGAATTAATATATTTATTTTGGACAGAAAATACCATATGATATGTGCATCAACACCAAGCATGATTCTAAATTGTGATTATAGTTCTGATTGTAGTTACACTGCAAATCTTGATGTTGTTGTCCAGACAATGCAACTGAAATTCTGGCTGCGCCAGTTGAGGACTACAATGTGAATCACAGTTGCGTATATAAAATAATGGTTTTGTTTTTGTATTTTAAATAACAGATTGGATGTTGTAAACCACCTTTGCAATGTGGATTCACAATGAAAAATGCAACATTCTGGGAAGTACCGAAAACAGGTCCATTAGTGAACGATACAGATTGCAGGACATGGAAAAATAGGCAGGACAAGCTATGTTACGATTGCAATTCATGCAAAGGAGAAGTGCTTGCCAACATAAGGAACCAATGGAGATATCTCACTATATTCAATGTTTGTGTGCTTATACTTCTCACTACCATATATGTCTTAGGTTGCTATGCCATCAGGAACAATCGAATAGACCAACATTTGGAGTACCATCCATACGGAATCACCCATTATATATAATATTGTAATTTGACTGATCTTGAAATTAAGCTTGTATGTGTTGCGACAGTTTTTAAAATATCTGATTTGGTGTACACAATGTTGAGACTTGTAATTTAATTTGTTTATGTCTCTCTGTTTTTGTTTATTTTATTTTATATGTCTAACATTTATTTTTATATATTAATAAAAAAATATGGTCAAACTAGATTATGTGAACAGTGTACATGGTCAATTTGCGACAGGTAAAAAGGAATGGATGGAGTATATATATAAATAAAAGACAAATTAAGAGTAAACAAAAAACACAATGAGAGCAATAGAAATGCAGACAAATAGGCTCAGTGCAATCATTTATCCAACACCTATCTTATTTTTAAAAATCATAATCTCCATTAGCATACCTGCCTCATAACTCTCTTTCAATTGAGATAATCATTACTGGGGAAGAATTGTTATGGCCTACGCAAGCATGGCTAATTCTTGTTCGTAGATAATTCACTATCATCTTTTTGCATACGTCCAGTTCTAGGAATCGTTATTTTATTTGCAATTCTTGTATTTTCTGGAAATCCTAGACGTTTCTAGTACGTATAAGACATCTAGAAACCATGTTATTCCAAATGTAAGTTACAACGGAGGAAAAGCCGTTACAGATGGTCTGAATATTAATAGCATCTATAATTAAAATTCTCAAAGACAGTGAACAGAAGATAAGATAAAAGAGGTGCAATGTAGTTTAATGACATAACAGTGGAATAATCGATGGGATTGACAATTTCTTTCAATGATGACAATGAATGCAGAAAACAAAGTCAGTTACTGGGAAATTTAGTGTGGCAGAGCTGTGGATTGATTTGCAGCAATTTACAAAGTTCACACTAGGCATGTGGTAGAAGAAGGATACATTTATAGCAGAATGAACACAGAAGAAGTGGTAATTAGAGATTACAACTTTGTGTCCATTGTCCATAAAAAAACAATGCTCTTATTCAAGGTTTCACTCTATTGGCAATCAGAGAGAGAAACTCCAATTGAGGTTTTATTATTAAAGATACACAATGGGATACAAGGGGAAGGTTTTTATACCCATTATTCTGCAATGTAATTGTAACAGACAAACTAACAGCTAGCAAAAACCAATCACCCCAATAATAATGTTATATTTTTGAACTTTGGTTATGTTCTGCAAGTTGTTGCCGCAAAACCCTTCTCATGACCTTGTTTGATGCTGTCCTTGGAAGAGATGGCACTGGTACTGCTTGAGAGACCTACACAAACGTGCATGTCTTTAGAACACTAAACTATATTGTGATAATGAATTTTATCAATATATGAAAATTAACCAGTACCCTGAATAATGGATTTAGTGTTTTTTGGAGAGCTGAATTAAAAGACATCCTCAATTTCAGTAAATCTTGTGGTGTGATGTTTGAATTCTTCAGTACAACAGCTACAGCCAATTGCTCAGGCCCACCACCAGAAGGCGGTATCCCTATTGCAGCTGTTTCCACGATATTACTATCTACTCCGTTGCATATGCGTTCAATCTCAACCGAACTCACCTATCAAAACATCATGAAATGTCAGAGCATGCTTATAAAATAGAAAGCGCACACACTCAATAAGAGAAACTAGTTATTAACATAGAAAAATAAAATAAAATTGAGAATCTACATGATTGTAACATGGAGAAAATTTATGTAAAAGTGCTTAACAAAACAAACTCTCTGTATCTTTGTTTTCTGTTTTCAATAACTATGCATTAATTCCCTAATTTCTATTCCAGAGATCAACAGTTTGTATTGATGCATTGATTGCACTCTATGAAAGTCAATTTCATATAATAATTTAGATTCATATGCCAATGAAGTGTCCACAGTCCTCTCCTTACTCTAACTAGATTATTAATTATTATCAGCAAAATAATTACCTTGATTCCTCCAAGGTTCATTGTATCATCTGCACGACCGTGCGCATGATAGAACCCTCTAGCTGTACGCTCAAATACATCTCCATGCCTCCGTAAAACCTGACTAGAGAAACTCAACTGTAAATATTCAGGAATCCCAGATATTATAAAGGAGAATGCCATGCCTACCTTTCCATTCCAGAGAGGCATCCCCTTGAAATAGACACCATAATGATCAGCATTGAGCAGTGTATTTGATGCCCCAAGCATAAGGGAGCCAAGAGCTAATTCACCTATTCCTGGAACATTTTCAGGCTGTAATAGAAAGGAAGATCAAACTTTAGTTTAAGTATTTAATCAGAACATTGGTTTGTTAAAGAAAGTGACACAATATCGCAGAGATCATTTTATTTTTTTGAAGCTTGGCAGACGCAGGATGGAAAATTCTAGAAAAAAAACAATACATAGAATTTCAACTGTCCTTGTAAGTGCAAGGAGAAAGACATAGTAGTCATCAAGGTTTGTCATAATTTTTTTTTAATAAGGTTTGTCTTAAGATTTATAACTAAGAATGTAAAAAAAATAAAAATCAGCTTTATGTAATCTATGCAATCGAGAACTACATGTTGAATGAATAGTGCTTACAGTAGGATGCCCGTCTTCACCAAGAATAAACAAATTGCAGCACATAGCTGGTGTGCTAAAAGCAGCCAATGACTGAGCCTGCTGTAATGATCCAGTGATAAATCCACCCCCAATCTCTGTACCACCACAATATTCAATGATTGGCTTGTAACGAGCTCTTCCCATTAGCCAAAGGTACTCATCTACGTTAGATGCTTCTCCGGTGGAGGCAAAGCAACTATATTTTAAATAATAGTTCCAATTAGATACTGCATAATCATAAACGGCATTCAGATGCATGCAGTATGCCTAGGCTAGTAGATTAAATAGTGCTCACCGAATAGCTGACCAATCATAGCCGGATGTGGAATTTGCATTTCTCCAGCTCCGTACAAGACTTGGAATCACACCAAGCATTGACACTTTAGCATCCTAAACAGGGTACAATAGTACTAAGATGAATAAAACTATATAACATGTTCGAAAATATGCCTCAATTTCAGCCTTCCCCTAGCCACCTTAATTGCGGCAACATTGGACTGCCTGCATTGCAGCCTCTAGCACCTTCCTTGTGCTTGCTGCGAGGCAGTATGTAAAGTGACAGGAACGTCTGAGAATGTACCAATCTATGAATATCAAATGTTGACAAGCAAAAACAGGTAAGGGAAGTGTAAAATAATTATACAGCAGGATGGTTTTATACCTGTACAAATTTGGCAAAGCCAGGCCCAAGTGGGTATCCATTATATAAAGCCATTGAAGCTCCATTAAGCAATGATGCATATACTAGCCAGGGCCCCATCATCCATCCAAGATTAGTGGGCCAGGAAACTATATCACCTTTACGAATGTCCAAGTGGCACCATGCATCTGCAGCAGCTTTTAGAGGAGTAATATTGGTCCATGGAATTGCCTTTGGATCACCTATACCACAAAGTCAGACAACAATGAGATTCGGGCCAGATTAATTTCAAGACAAAATACAAAATTTAACGTGCCTGTTGTTCCAGAAGAAAACAAAATGTTTGTGACTGTTTCTACTGGTTGTGCCGCAGCTATGAATTCCTTGCCTCTGTATGTTACATGATAAAAAATGAGAATTAAAAGAGACCATCAAAATCAGAACTATTATTCATGCTGAAGAGCACATTAGAATGTTGAAAAAATTAGAGGCATATCACCTAACAATATTTTCTTATTTCATAAAATATAGCTTTAAATAAATCGGAATTAAATTGCATACTTGATTCTATTGACTCTCTCCAAAAAATGACACCAAGAAAGGTCACCATTGCGCAGTTTCATGCTAAATCCAGGGGTTCTACTTGGGATAACAATTGCCATAGGTGACTCGGCATCCACAACTCTACTGCATTTGGGAAGAAAAACAAATAACAAAAGTGAGGAGACAACTCAACTAGAGGGTTACTTTACTAAACAGTTAAAAATGATTCTCACCTGTAAAGAGGGAGGGCTTTATCACCACGAAGTATGAGATCCTGATAAGTAAAAGAAAATAGTATTATTGATTGAATAGAAAAATTATTACAGAAGAAACCCCTGTAATCCCCAGGGCAAAAGCTCCTTAGAGGAGAGATAATTCTCTCTCTTCCCAACCTCTATAGGTTCTAACTGAAAGATGATCAAAGATAACCTTGCTCTCTCCTCGTAACCCATTATAACCATCTTGAGCGCTCCCCACATAATGGGGCTTCGGCAAGTCATTAGTTAATTGCCTATTTGGGCTCACCTTCTCATATTGGGTCCTAACAGTAGGCTCCATAAAACATGGCTGGAAAGGCAGAGAGGAAGATGTGAGAGACCAAAGAGAACGGTTGGAGAGATAACTCATCATGATGACTAGGATAATTTTGAAGAACTGGTTTGTACATTACCGAGGAAGAAGAGACATCAGTGGAATGATGATAAATGGACAACTCTTGGCAAGTAATTATGAACAGCACGAACAAAATCTTTTCTAAATTCATCAAGAACAACAAAGCAAATTTTGAGATGAGTTTTATTTTTTGAACAATTGAGATAAGTTTTATTCATGGTGGACCTTGGCAGAAAGCTAGAAAACTGTCATTTTAAGCCGTCATATCTGCCATGAAACATCGCAGTGCCGCCATCCTTCACAAATTGGTCATGGCAGTTGTCAAAAAATCTGCCACTGCAAACCACACTATGGGGCCACAATGGCCGATATTTGACGACACTGTGCAAGATTCATCAAAAACTCTTGGGACAAAGGACTTGTGTGAGTCATAACCAACACAAGTCGCCATAAAATAATAATCAATCGTAAGAGAAGTCACCACTAGCATGATTCATCTTGTGAGAAAGAAGCAAGCTACGAAATGATGAATTAGTAGGAAAGGAGTAGCAAGGCGAATCCTTCCAAGTTTTTTAACCTCAATGCTAGTATTGGAAAACAAATAAATACTAACAAAATTAAAGACTAAACTGAGATAGCTACCACAAAAATGGAAAAATCGAAATATTTTGGGTGATTTCTTGACAATCTTTGTTGTAGTTGTTTCTAATTTGTCACTGTTTTATCTAATGTAAGACTGGCTTTTTTAAATGTCAGCATAACATTGAGGTATACAAAGAAAGAAAGTTGGAAGATGATAATCATTCTGGTTCTTTGCACTAATGAATCATATAAGTGATTACTTCTCGAATTGATTCATTTTGGCTGCGAATTCTTTCCCACGGATGAATCGCACCGGTGGTGACTTATGTCAGTTATTACTTACACCAGCCCATTGCAGTGTAACCCAATCTCTAGTCCCAGAAGCAGTGCACTACATTATATATTATTTTTTGCTTTAAGTGCTTCTAGATAAAATCTTAGCTTGAGCAGGACCACTAGAATATTTGAAACTATCTCATAATATCATTATTATATCTCAGAATAAATAAAGTATCTTAAGTGATCTCTTAGGAGTGATCCCCACTTTCCAAGATGAAGATTCATCATATTTCATTATTTGTTTCCTCATTGAGTTAGGATTAGAAGTGTAATACTAGTTCCTTGAACTTGTTTCACATCAAATCATTACCAATTATTCAATCAGTATTCTCTCCTATTCCTTTCCTACCTAAAGTCCTAATAGCTTCAACAGTAATAAAACAATTTAGTTGGGAGATGTAAAAAAAATAAAAATGAATGTCTACAAAGAGGGGGGGTGGGGGGCAGTCATCAAAAGATATTAGGGGTTATACCTGAGTAAATATGACTTTTGCATTTGATATTTTAAGCCTGGTTGATATTTCACGTGCTGCAAAACTATCCGCTATGGATACAACAACATAACCAGCAAGAACGATAGCTAGGTAGATGACCACAGATTTACAATTCATTGGCATATCAATCGCAATTGCAGATCCTTTCTCCAGACTCAGAGATTCAAGAGCATACGCAACTAACCTACAAGGTAACAGAAGCAACATAGTTTCACTTCTTTTTTTTCAATACTTGGAAGTTAGAACTACAAAAGTTAATTGTAGACTAATCACACTGTGGTGTGTGTGTGTCTATATATATAGACATACATAAAAACTTAACAGTTAGTTGTTGTGACTTAGTGATGAGAACAGGAGTGAGAGAGGAGAAGGACAAATGCTGCTTTGGCATTTTTTTTAAATGTAAAATTCCTCCTAACATGCCCCAACCATAAACCCTAACATTTTAAATTTTATGGTTTTTCTTTTTGGGATTTTTGATCTCGTTTGAAGGTGCAGCCCTGTCTAGCTCCGACGACCGCTACTCTGGCCACTATAGCGATTGCTACAGCTGTTAAACTATACGGCTTTATACTCAGGTACTTGCCTATAGCAATCTATGACTTATGGTCAAGAATAAAGACGACAGATGATATACAAAACAGATTTTCTATTGCAAGCTATGATTTATGGTCATGTTGATAGGTGATATCAAAACCAAATTGATAGAAACAGGAACCGACACTAAAAGCTGATTACAAAACCAGGAAGCAAAGCTTCTGTTAAAATGGTGAGTAGTGGATCACTAAGAACGGTCAACAAAATGGATGTTGAAAGGAAATGATAGATTGAGAGCTGAAACTAACGGACCGAGCCAATGATTCCACAATCCTGCGATGCCATGCCTCTCAACTACTCTCACCTCCCTTCTTAGCGTGTCCTCCTCCCCATTTCTGTTGTTGCAAACTGGATATCCACTTTTATGCAGTTCGTTTTCTTCTTTACATCTAGTTGCATCCTTATTTTTCTTGAACTCTATTGTGAGTGATTAGTCTGACATTAGATAGGATTGAGCTTAATAAATGATACACACAAATTGTGAACCATAAAAAGTTTTTGATAAAGATGTTGTATCCGGATCTCTTATTTGTATTTTTGCCCATTGTTCCTCTATGTTCCTGGACTCCCCAATATATTTCTCCTATGACCTATCATAATCCTGCATAATATCCCTCGGCCTATTCCTCTTCATCCTACTCTCCTCTCTCTTCTCTAAAAGAAACATGTGTTAAAGAAAGGACCAGCAGAAATCAATCATGTTAACCATGGAAAGCGAATAGGTTGAGTCAGGTTGTGCATACCTAGCTTTAACAGAGAGAATCTGATAAAAAAATTTAAAAACAATTACTTTATAAATGTCATGAATAATTATAATATGAAGATATACATTAAACAATTTATAGCCACATGAATTAATAAGTATAAAAAATATCTAATGACAAATGTATAGGCTATTTGCAGCATACCAAACCTCTTGACGCAACTCCTCAAGTGTCATCCTTTGTAGAGGGAGATCATCCTGTAGTTCATCACGCCATATTATAACTGTGTCATTTAAACTTCTTGTGCCATTCAAATTCAAGCAATTCTGTGCTGGATTAATAGATGCTCCAGGAAGCCATTGACCACTTGGGTATGATGATGAACCATCCTCATTCGGGTTGTCACGTAAGATGCATTCGGGTGGTTTAGAAAATGATATGTTCATTTCATCCAGCACAGTTTTCCAATAAACCTGAAATAATACACAACAACATTGACAAACACTGCAAAGAAATTGAAAATTTGAAAACAAATATTAAGATTATCTTGGATGGACCTCGGGGTTTGAGACTGAAATTTTTTGGAAATCAGCAAAGCTTGTAATTGGATCCTTATACGCCGAACCAAGAAACTCTTTACCCCTCCTCTCTAGCAACCGGCCAACATTTGTTAAAGTAACACTTTCCCTAATCACAAACAAACCAAAGAAGTTTATGACCTTTTACTTCATAACTTCAAAAATACTCCCTCCGTCTCATAAAAGTTTTCCTATTTGAGTTATGCGGTTCTTAAAAAAATGACTACTGGTGTTGATTTTAATGATAAAACTAGTGTTTTGTTTGGAGGTTAGCAAAAAATATTCTACCCACTAGAGAAAACTTGTGTAAAAAAGGGGTGCAAATTGAGCATATGTGTCCACTGTGTAATTCTGAAATGGAAACAACTGAGTTCATGCAATGTAATTTTGCCAAACTAGTTTGGTTCTCATCTAGCCTTGGAATCCATGTTCCGATCAATTCTTCTCTAAACAAATGGCTGTCATGTTGGTTGAAGGAAAAAGATAGCTTAGGAGCCCAATTATTTTGTTCTATCATGTGGAAAATGTGGTTTTTTAGAAACCAAGTTGTGTTCCAACAAAAAATTCCCACTCCCCCTGATATAGCTATTGCAGCATTGGATATTGTTCATGAATTTAACCTTGCTGTTCCTAAGAAGTCGAAACAGAGGCAGCAGCATGCCGCATCTGAACCGGCTGCAACACTTTGTTCTCATCTAATTCAGGTTGATGCAGGTTGCTTCCCAGATGGTTATACTACTTTTGGCTGTGTTATTAAGGACTGCTCTGGCATGATCTCTTTCTCAGCCTGCAGGAAGGAAAATTTGTTGGTGGATCCTCTTCTTGCCGAAGCTTTGGCCATTCGTTGGTGTCTACAAGTAGCAAAGGACCAAAACTTGAAGGAAGTTATAATCCAATCTGATGCTCTGGTGGTGGTAGAATGTATTAGAGGATCTAATTCTATTGCTTGTATTGAACTTATAGTTACAGATTGCAAACTCCTTATGAGTACTTTTAGTAGTGTTTCTATTAATTATGTTTGTAGAGATTTGAATGTTTTAGCTCATAGGCTTGTTGGTTATGCTATGCAAGTTGGTTGTAAGTCTTGGTTGGGTTATGCCTTTCCTTTAGAAGACTCTAGTGTTATTTGTAACTCTTCTGTCATTTGAATGAAGATGTTTGAATTTCAAAAAAAAAAATGATAAAACTAGTGTTATTTACTAAAACACCCTTATTAAGTGAAGTAATAAAGTTAGTTAGTGTATAATATTGGAAAAATAATAAATGTTGCATTGATATTCTAAAGTGACAATTCTGAGATAGAAAAAGTACAAATGAGACATTTTTTATGAGACGGAGAGAGTATTTCAAAATTTCAGTCATTCAATTGAAACAGCTTCTACAAGAAATGAATAGGCAAAGCATATGAATAATTAGTCTCCACTTAAGTTAATTCACTTTAAATGAGAAATAGAAAAATTATCACAGGTACTACAGGGCCTAAAAGCATTAACACATGTACTACATTAACGAGGTTCTCACATTGACAATAATCAGATTTGAATCCACACCAGCATCAGTTGAACCCGTACCAATTAGATCAACCTTAATGATTAAAAAATCACAACATTGAAAGTTTTGTGATCATTACACATGTAGCACCAACACTTCAGATTGAAGGCGTGTTCGGTATATGACACTGTGCTGGTGTTGGACACCAACAAGACATGGGTGCGTGCGGTTACATTCGGTCACTTCAAATTTGAAAAATTATCATCAATCTCTACATGTGAGTGCCTCGTGTGTAGTACTTGTGGCCGTTTGGATTAGCTTATTTTTGAGCTTATTCAAACAGCTTATGCAATATAAATTAGGTTGTATGTTATTTTATAAGTACACAGTAACTAAAATTGTACTTTTATAAGCTATTTTAATGTAAACTAGCTTGACAAACTTATAATAATACATAAAAATTTCATAAACTGTTTGCCTAAGTTCAAAAATAAGTTAATCCAAACGGCGCCTTGATAGTTTATAGTAAGAAACTATGAAATTAAGCTAAATGTTTGATGGATAATAATATTAGAGAAGAGAACATACGGGTCGGGTATCCAAGCGGGCGGGTCAGGGCCATAATCCTTGAAGCAACCATAGTAAAGCATCTGATGGAACGAGAAGGGGAGTTCTGGGTTGAGGATGTTGGTGGTGATGTTCTGCCACGTGGCAGGTGCATCATCAGTTCCAATTAATTCTGTGAGACTCTGGTGGAGAGTAGCAGCGTGGTCTCTCGCAATTCCAAGGGATTCAATATCCGAAACAGAGATAGAAGATAGCGATTTGTAAGCCATAATCACAACTCGCTCACTTCAATTTTCTACACTTTCTAGTTCTTCCTTCTTTCAATTAAACCTGAAATCAAAAAAGTAAGTAACTCATTAGATTAGATAGATATAGTTAAAATTCAAAGTAGTTTCAACTTTCAACTTTCAAAGGGTTTCTACAACTATAATATTAATAGTCCTCCGATCCTTTTTATAAGCATCACTTTAAGAAAAAAATTTGATTCTTTTTATAAAAAAACTTTGATCAATTTTTAAATATTTTAAATGTATTAAATGAAATAACCATGAAAGAGAATACTAAAATAAGTAAATTAGTTAAATTAAGAATAAATAAATAAGAATATAAGAGTATTAAATGAAATAATCATGTGCTTCGATTTGGAAGGAAATGAGTATAAGACCATCTCCGATAGTGGATACTTATTTTTTTAAGTACTAGTACTTAATGGCGGATTCTAGGGTGAGATAGTGGATTAGGTCCCTCACCAGTGGTCAGAAAACATATGAGAACCAATAGATCAATCATGATCAAATTTGGTATTCTACACTAGATCACAACTTTTTATTTTATTTTATTTGAACAAACTTTTTTTTGTCCTCCCCTTCTGTTTTCATCAAGCAAACCGACCACCGCGTTGTCTCCCAACTCCGCTGCCGTCGGACAATCCTGACTCTTTCTTGAAGCTCTTATAATTCATGTTCTAATCACTTCCAATTTTCCTCAAAATTTGAAGTAAACACAATCAAACCTCGTCTAAGTTAAAAATCTAAGCCCCCCACTCTCAAATGTATAAATTTTTTAAAGAAATATACAATTTTTAATTCTGTACAAACATATAGTAATTTTCTTTTAGAGGGAGAAAAGATATGTGAAAATTAATTTATGCAAAGAGAGGTTTTCTTTTAGATCTGAAGATTTTTGCTTTCCTTTTCATTCCAATATAAATTATGAAGATGGAAATTTCATTTTTTTTTAATTAACAAACCATTGCTAGATTGGATGAAATGAAGGGGAATGATTCTTCAAGAGAAATTGGAGTTCTACTTCTTACAGTGTTAACGCCAAAGAGATTGGAGTTCTACTTTGAACTAGCTTCGAATCTTCCATCATCTACTTACGAGTTATGGTAGTTATCGTTGGTGTTGCGGCGGTGCTGGTCGCCGTCATGGTGGTCGGTGGTGCGAGTATGCGTTGGTGTAGTTTTCGTCAGAAAAGTTGAAGTACTTTACAGACTTACAATACCAACTACCAAGGAGGTGTATGACAGGATTGTCTGTGCACAAGTATACATGTTCTCTATTTTAATTTTGACAGATCTAAACCATCGATCACATCTGACGGTAAAAAATTAATAGTCCATCAGTGAGAGATATGAGATGGTGTCTCACCCTAGCATGAGCCGTACTTAATAGGTACTCCCTCCGTCCCAAAATATAAGGGAAAATTGGTCAACCAAAGTTGATGTATCTAGTCCAAATTTTTAACCAAATACATCAACTTTCTTTGATCAATTTTCCCTTATATTTTGGGACAGAGTAGTACTCCCATTGGAGTAAAACACAAAGAATATCTAATAGGTACTGGTTCTACACAATAAGAAGCGGTACCTATTTTGTTTTTGTGGATTCCATTTATAATAATGTATAGTTATTGGTGGGATTTATTTATAACTTTTTAAGAGATTTGAGTTGGACGGATTGAATACTTATTAGGTACTATTATTAAAAAATTATAAATAAGTGATGTGTAGACGTGAGGTCCAGTTTAGTACTCAAAAATGAGCATCTCCATTATGGATTCTCTAATGTAACCTTTCAATTCAATATTGCACCTATGATTGGAAAACAATGAACCGTGATGATTCTTCTATAAGGACACCCAATTCCAATTTCTATAATTCTTATTCTTATCTTAATAATTTATTGGGTAAATAGGGTTTTACCCCCCTGCAAAATAGAAGAATTTTGCATTACCTCCCTATAAAATAAAAAGTTGTGATTCCCCCTCGTAATATTAAGATTCTTTGTTTTACCCCCTGAATTGACAACATGGATTTGGAATCTTAATTTTGCTGACATGGCAACCATACGTGGCTTTTTTTTTACACATGGCTTTTTTTCCTGTTTTTATTTATTTAATTTTTATTTTGCCACATATTGAGCTATGTCATTTAAAAAAAATAAAAAATAAAAAACAAAAAAGAGGAAAAACAAACAACAAGAAACATCAACAATCTTCACCACTCTCATGTGAAGAACAAACAACAACAACCCATTTTTTCATTCAATTAAAAAAAAAATCAAAACAACAACAACAAACTTCATCTTCAATCTTAAATTTCATCTCATCAATTCAATCTCAAACCCATAAATCCAAAACCATGAAAAACTCATAAGTTTCTCAATACATAAAATCTCACGGTTCATTCTCCACCACCAGCCACCACCACTGTCGTCGTCCATCTCTCTTTCCCACCAATTGCATCTCTCTTCCTTGCAGCATCACTCTCACTAATTTCCGCCGATTTTCAGATCTGAATTTTGTTGTTTGTTGATTTTCCAAAAAATTAAAATTAAATCAGAATTATTGATGTTTGGAGAACATGTGTTGTTGTTATTTTTCTTGAACTTGTAATTGCTAACCCAACTCATATCCTTCACCAAGATCAAAGGAATGAACACGTGAGAGGTAGAGACCAGGAAGGAGAGGGATGAAGGAGTTGATTATGTTAGGGTTGTTGTTGGTGGTGGTGGTTATGGAGGAGGTGGAGGAAGAGTTTGAATTGGAGGAACCGTTGAGATGATGATTTTATTTTTTTTCGATTTAGGGATTTGAGATGAAAGTTGCTTCCTGAGATTTGATATGAAAGTTGTTTTTTGGGAAAAAAAAATTGTGGTATTTGAGATGAAGATTTTTTTAATTTTTAATTATTTTAAATAACAATGATTTGGAATAATTATAATAATAAAAATTCTAAGAAAATCCACATATGCATGCCACATCATAAAAAAAAAGATTCTATGTCTAGTTGGCGAATTAGGGGGGTAATTGAATGAATCTTTATATTACAGGGGGTAATCACAAATTTTTTTTTTTGCAGGGGGTAATGCCAAATTCGCTCATTTTGCAGGGGGTAAAACCATATTTACCCTAATTTATTTACTTTCTCCGTACCACAATATATGTCACTTTGACACTTTTATGCATATTAAGAAATGTAATGTCCCCATGAGCTTAGCTCAATTGGTTGGGACATCAGCATTTTATATGCAGGAGCCAGGGTTCGAACCCTGGACACTTCACTTATCCATCTTTAAAGGTGGAATTTCAAGCCACTAGGCTACCTGACCAAAAAAAAAAAAAAAAATGTAATTAATGTTGTATGAAAAAGAGAAATTATGAGTTAGTTTACAAAATTGTCCTTCATTAATTGTATGAGAAAGATAAATTGAAGAATTAAAAGAAGAAAGAGTAATATATAATTAAGGGTATAATAAGAAAAATAGCATTCAACGCTTTATTGGTATCGTAAAACGACATATATTGTGGTACAAATTTTTTTCTCAACGTGACATATATTATGGTATAGTCGGAATAAGATTTATAATAGGAAAATGCTAAACAGTGCCCCGGGGGCACTGTTTAAGGAACCAAATATAGTAATATCATATTGAAATTTGTGCAGTCAACGCCTCGAAAGTTTAAAAAGTGTTATTTTCAATTTTAAAATTTCCTTTTTTGGTTTCCTTAACCAGTGCCCCGGGGGCACCGGTTAGCATGACCCTTTATAATAAATGGAACAATCATTGTCGTGATAAATACTGATTACTGACGGATATAGGATAGGATAAATTAAAGAACAGAAATGTTATCCAGACACAAGGACCAAACAAATATACAACATGTTACATCACTGTTCATTTATACACCTAATTTATACTTTACCTCACGTGTGTCTCTCTTTTCCCTTTATACCCTGGCTTTTTTATTTTTTTTATTTCTTGTTATAGAAATTCTCTTTCTATTCCTCACTCATCTTCTTCCTCTCAACGAAATCAGATTCCTCCACGCCGATCTCCCTCCACCACCAATAATCGCGGCGAAATCTCCCTCTACCAGTAAACAATCATCATTGTCCCTCTTCTCTAGTCAATTTCAGGTTTGTTTCTACTCCTTTTTAGGGTTTTAGATTTATTTTATTTTTCCTTTTTATGGTTTCTTTGGTTTTCTTTAGTGTGGTTGGTTTTTTCGCCTCTGTTGTTTGGAATTGGGAGTACCTCTGTGGTTTTGGTTTGGGTGGGCAGGCAGCTTTGTCTTGGTGTGGTTGTGGTTCGCTTTTTCGCTTAGTGTGTAAGGGTCTGGTTTTGCGTTCTGCCTAGTTTTAGCAGAGGTTCTTAAGTATTTTTTTTTTTTTTTTGTGTTTCTGTTTGCCTGCTGCTTGTTTTTGCAGGGTCTGTTTGGTTAGGCTTGGGGTTTTGGCTTTTGTTTGTGCTAAATCCTAGGTTCTTTCATTTATATGTATCTTTGTCCTCTCTTGGTATGCCTTATGCCTTGGATTAGAGGTTTAATAAAATTTAGCAGTAAAAAAAAAAAAACTTTGGCCTTCTTGTAAGCCCAGGGACTCATTGTTAAATGTTAAGCTTAAACATTCTAAAGTTTTTGTCTCTTTTTTTTGTGTTAAAATTGTGTGAAGTGACCTCATGATGTTGTTATTCGTTCTTTTTGAGTTTTTCTTCCATTAATTGAAAAAAATTGTGTAATGGATTTATAATACAAAGAAAATTGAACTCTTCCTTTTTTCCTCACAATGAATCTGTTTTAAAAATTGGTTGGGTAGAAGGCAAACTTGTGAGTTGAGTTGTGATTTAAGATGTGATTTTAATTGTTTTTGAGTGATCTGATTTATACATGTTTTTGAGTAATCTCATCAACCCACCCTCAATTTTGTTTCGTTGTTTTAGGGTGGGTAAGGAAGAACAACCATCTGCAGAACCCCCATTCTTTGTTACCTATCGCGAACCAGCAAGTAAGAACATGTTTAACTAAAGGAAGTAGTCAATTTGTTTTGTGAATTCTTCTTAAAGTTCTGATATTTGTATAATCAAGTGGCATTGTACAAGGAATCCAATATAATTTAATAAACCCCTATGTGGAGAATGAAAAATTGAACTTGTTTGATCTTCTAGTTTGGACATTGATTGAATACATGTCAATAAAAGATGAATAAGTTTAATTGGAAGTGGCTAAAGAATTTAAAACTGTATAATTAGGATCAATAAACTTTCACATTTAACTTTTACTTATGAAACTTATTCAAGGACAAAACTTTAACTTTTGGTTGCGTACATATGATCTGCTGCACTTTTTATTTATATTGCTCTATCTCATCTCTTTGTTGAAAATATGTATATTGAACATGTCATGTCATCTTACTTTCAAATTAGAAGTTACTTGGATATTATTTTCTTATTCAATAAATTAATATTTGAAGGATTTTTCATGTTTTCTTTCTTCACATTGCTGCTACAACATACCTTTGGATTTTTCATGGTTTCTTTCCTTACTTTATTCTATAATATCTTGTGTGTTTGATCTAGTCCTATTTTCTTAATTGTCTTGTGAGTGTAGTGGCTAGTGCATTTACATGATTGTAGATAGTGATCGAAAGACCGAAAGGTGGAGATCATTATTGGGCTAAACTTTTTTAAAATCTACAACCAAACATTGTCTTGGCTGGATTGTTATATAATAGTGTAGATGTTGTGGATCTCAAGCTTTTAGCTTTTTTTATCCTCAATAATTTTATGTGATGGTTTGGTATCATTTGTTTTAATGTTTGAAGTCTCAACTTGTGCGTATTTAATTTGCAGCATAAGTTCACATGCGGCTAAGCATGCACATGCATCAGATATGCAGTCACTACTAGATGATGATGCTTGAACACAATGACAGCGGGATGTAGGTCAGGATGACGTAGGGCCGCAAGACGCATGTGATCAAAGAGATTCACCTGATGTAGCCGACTCCAAGTTATCATATGATATGATTAGCTTGAAGCAACTAATTTGCAAATGGTGTCTGCTTGACATGGATTATCTGAAACAACACTCGTTCAACAAGCTTAAATGGGCAGTAAAAACATTGAGAAGTTGAAGTTCAAGTTGTCTAATGAGAGGAAGAAAATGAGTTGGCTTATCATGAGAATTTTTTATTGCATATTTAATTACTTAGTATTTAGGGGGAAACTTATGGATTTTACTTGTAATGTCATGTACTTGAAATAATGTTATATGTTACTCTTGTTTTCTGTTTTGATTGTTTTTTAACAACTATGTAAGGTTGAACATGATAGTATTTGTATCATATTGTGTGAGCGATGTAACTTGGTGTGATGCACAAATTCTATGTCGTCTCCTTTCCCCCAATGTCTCAAGAAATTCTAGGCTATTCTCATGCTTGGAGTTTGCTATCTAATCCTATTTGTCCAATAATGATCTTCATATATATGTTAAGACAAAGTTAAAGGTGCATGAATTTTTCTTGTTTGAAAGATTTTAAGTCGGTTAACCATATATGTTGCCAAACTCTCCAAGTATCTACACATAACTCCCCACATCTCTATTATTAATAATCGAAAGGAATCTCACTATTTGATCACAAGTGTCATTGTATGAGACACTTCTAATGGTTTTCAGATGAAAAAGTTAAAATAAAGTTAAAGGTGAATGATTTTTTCATGTTTGAAAGATTTTAAGCTAGTTAACCAAATCTATTGCTCAACTCCCAGTTATTTACACATAACTCCACATCTATACTATTAATAATTTAAATAAATCTCACTATTTATTCACAAGTGTCATTGGACATGAGATACACTTCTGATTGTTTTTCAGATGTAAAAGTTAAAACAAAGTTAAAGGTGAATGATTTTTTAATGTTTGAAAGATTTTAAGCTAGTTAACCAAATCTATTTCTCAACTCCCGAGTTATCTATACATGACTTCTCACATCTATATTGTTAATAATTTAAAGGAATCTAATTATTTTTTTCATGAATGTATTGTACATAAGACACCCCTGTATGATTTCAGATGAGAAAATTAAAACAAAGTTAAAGGTTAATGATTTTTTTTCTTGTTTGAAATATTTTAAGCCAGTTAACTAAATATGTTTCCCAACTCCCCTGTTATCTACACATAACTCCCCACATCTGTATTATTAATAATTTAAAGGAATAGAACTATTTGTTTACAAGTGTCATTGTAATGAGACACACTTCTGACTGTTTTCAGATGAAAAAGTTAAAACAAACTTAAAGATGAATGATTTTTTCTTGTTTGGAAAATTTTAAGCCAATTAACCAAATATGTTCCCCAACTTCCCAGTTATCTACACATAACTCCACATTTGTACTGTTAATAATTTAAATGAAACTCACTATTTATTCACAAGTGTCATTGGACAGAGACAGACTTCTGATTGTTTTCAGATGAAAAAGTTAAAACAAAGTTAAAGGTGAATCATTTTAAGCTAGTTAACCAAATCTATTGCTCAACTCCCCTGTTAGCTACACATAACTCTCCACATCTGTATTATTAATAATTTAAATGAATCTCACTATTTATTCACAAGTTTCATTGGACATGAGACACACTTCTGATTGTTTTCAGATGAAAAAGTTAAAACAAACTTAAAGATGAATGATTTTTTCTTGTTTGGAAAATTTTAAGTCAATTAACCAAATATGTTCCCCAACTTCCCAGTTATCTACACATAACTCCACATTTGTACTGTTAATAATTTAAATGAAACTCACTATTTATTCACAAGTGTCATTGACGGAGACACACTTCTGATTGTTTTCAGATGAAAAAGTTAACACAAAGTTAAAGGTGAATGATTTTAAGCTAGTTAACCAAATATATTGCTCCACTCCCCAGTTATCTATACATAACTCCACATTTGTATTGTTAATAATTTAAATGAATCTCATTATTTATTCACAAGTGTCATTGGACATGAGACACATTTCTGATTGTTTTCAGATGAAAAAGTTAAAACAAAGTTAAAGGTGAATGATTTTAAGCTAGTTAACCAAATTTATTGCTCAACTCCCCAATTATCTACACATAACTCCACATCTGTACCGTTAATAATTTAAATGAATCTCACTATTTATTCAAAAGTGTCATTGGACATTAGACACACTTCTTATTGTTTTCAGATGAAAAAGTTAAAACAAATTTAAAGGTGAATGATTTTTTAATGTTCGAAAGATTTTAAGTTAGTTAACCAAATCTATTTCTCAATGTAACGACCCATTTTTCGTATTCGTATGTTTTATTAAATGTTATTTTATTTATTAATTGGCTTTTATTATTTTAGTGAGCGGCGAATAATTATTTAGCCGAGCGTAAGTTATTAGACGCGAGAACCTTTGTTTTGGGCTTAATGGGCGTGAGAGACCAATTGGGCCTAAGCCACTTGGGCTTGGTTCATGACTTTTAGGGAGAGGTATTTAAGGAAACCTTGTCATGAGACTTAGCTCATTTCATGACCTTTTGTCTTAGAAGCAAGATAGAGCAAGGGCTAGGGTTTGATCAAGAGAGGAAGCTTGAGCAAGAGAAGGCTAGGAATCATCACCAAACTTAAGGTAAGAGATTAGAATTCATGATTCTTGAGTGGCAAGGAGAGGGGAGATTGTCTATGTCTCCATTCCCGAACTCTCCCACTCAATTTCTTTTAGACTTTTGATTAAGCTTTTGTATGTGAGTGTGATGTTCTTCATCATCACCTTGTATGTGTTAATCACTAGCTTGATTTCATGAAAAATATGCATGTGTTTGGATCATGTTGAAAAAGTTTATGAAAGTTGCTTAAAACCCAAGAAATTGGCATGATTTTGATTGTTTGAGGTATTTGGATGTTTGGAAGGGATGATTAATGTTCCTTGATACCATATATGTTTGAAATGGCTGTTTATAAGAATTTATAACATGTTTGAATGAATTTTTGAGTTGATTTGATGTTAAACCGCCTTATTGAAACTCAAGAACAGATATTTTTCTGGTATAGTTCGCTAAGCGACTAGGAGTTCGCTGTAGCGAACATGTTCGTTGAAGCTCGCCAATGCTCGCCATGAGCAGGTGACTTCCTGGTGAGGTTCGCGTAGGCTCGCTAAGCCTTCGCTCAGCGAATAGTTCGTTGAAGCTCGCCAATGCTCGCCATGAGCAGGTGACTTCCTGGATCGTGGTTCGCCATGTCTCGCTGAGGCTTCGCTTAGCGAAGGCCTCTGTGACAGCAATTTTTGTTGATGTTTGTAAGTGTATTCAGGCACTTGTAACATGGTTTAAGGGTATCCTTACATGATTGTTGATACATGTTGATACTGTTAATGCTTATTGTTAATCGTTAAATGATTGATAAACGTGTATGCAATAAGATGTAGTTCAAAAGTGAGTATGTTCATTATTTGGCATTAAATTGCAATGAGAGAAGAAATGTGTTTGAATTGTGTTTCCGCATTCATAATGAGTAGCTTCGAGCTAGAAATATCATATTGATGATATGTGCAAACATACATGCATTCATGTATATATATATGTTGAATTGGAAACTTGGGTTCCAATAGATTTAAATGGATTTTTGAGTCCATAAGGAAGCCGAGGATCGGATTAGATGAATCCATAAGATCTAGAGCTGCTATCCAGCAGGATATAAAACTGTTTAACTTATCCATGAGGGATATGAAGGTTTGGTAAGTTCCGAACAATCCGGCAAGATGTAAAACTGTTTAACTTATCCATGAGGGGTAAAAGGCAATTGGTACCACATGCATTAGTCGTGTCTAGGGATGACATGACATAGAATGATTGGCATTAGATACATTAGGGTAAATGCGCATATATTTGATAAATGGTATGTGACATTATCTGGTTGAATTGTGTTGAACCTTATTAATTGATAATTGTTTAGTACAATGTTTTGGCGTGAGTTAGAATATGTATGATGTAGTTCGAAAGTGTAAGGCTTTTCTTATACTCGTATGATATGCGATTATGTTTTCTAACTCTCTGCTTTGTGTTATTTGCTGGACCTTTGGGGGTTCAGATATTCAGGCTGAGGACTGTGCCGACGTTTAGACTGCTGTTTTAGCTCGGTGTTGAAGTACCTTTTGGTGAGGAGACTTAGCATAGATTACTCCTCTTAGTACTAGCTTTTGGTTAGAGTTTGTAAATAGTAAATGCTCTGGTAATGTAACATCGAGTCGGGGGTTACGCTTGGATTTCATCGTATATCGGTGTTACCTTTTTGATATGCTAGTTCTTGTATAAGTGACATCCTTAGGGATGAATATGGCTTATGTATATATATATGTATATATATGCATGCTTGGTTTGATTGAATCCGCTGTTGCTTTTCATGTTAAACTTCATGACGCTCTGTGTGTATGCTTGTGTTTTAATTACCGCGTGGCACTCTGCCTTTACACTTGTTGAAAAGTTTTTAAAATTACGTTTTTAAGGGTAGTACGGGTTAGGGTGTTACAATAGTGGTATCAGAGCAGGTCGGTTCGTGTGAACCAATTAGGACTTTTCTTTTCCCCGTATGAGCATGTGTAGGGAACACTGTTAGTACTTTTTAACGTCTAGTTGTGATTCGTTCAGGAATCATGGCTGCTGCGAGAACGAATGCCCAGATTGCGGAGGCTTTGGCCGCACTCACCAACATAGTGGTTAGAGATCATCAACCTGGAAGAGAGGTAGAGATGAGGTTGGAACGGTTCATGAAGCAGAAACCGCCAACATTTACCGGAGGTTACAACCCGGATGGAGCTCACAAGTGGCTGGAGGAACTTGAAATAATTTTTGAAGCAATGGATTGTTCCGAGGAAGGGAAGACAACCCTTGGGACATATGTGTTGCGTGAGGAAGCGAACGTGTGGTGGAAGAACGCCAAGTTGAGGCTAGGACCCGGTGGTATGGCTATACCATGGACAATGTTTAAAAGAGAATTTTTGGTCAAGTATTTTCCTGTGGATGTGAAGAATAAGAAGGTGGTGGAATTCATGGAGTTGAAACAGGGGAATATGACGGTGGCCGACTATGCCGTCAAGTTTGAGACTTTGTGTGCGTTTAGTCCGCATTACAACACTTTGGAAGCGGAGGACGACAAGTGCGTGAAGTTTGAAAGTGGTCTACGTCCAGACATCAAGCATATGATCGGATTTTCACAGATAAGGGATTTTGCGACCCTTGTGAACAAGAGTAGGATCTGTGATGAGGATGGTAGAGCTAAGGTGAACTATTATAAAGCTGTGAACGACCGAAAAGGGAAAGGACAAGAGCGCGGAAAACCTTATGACAACCGCGGTAAGGGGAATACAAGTGGAAGTAGGAAACCGAATAATGGAAACTGTTACAAATGTGGAGAGCGGGGTCATATGTCGTATGATTGCCCGAAGAAATTGGACAAGTGTTTGAATTGTAGGAAGTTAGGCCACAAAGCCGAAGTGTGTAGGACAAGAGTGTTTTGTTTCAACTGTGGTGAGGAGGGCCACAAGAGTATAACCTGCAAGAAGCCGAAGAAGGCAATGGGGAAGGTCTTTGCGTTGAGTGGAGAGGATGCTAGCCTTGAGGACAATCTCATTAGAGGTACGTGTTTCATCTATAACACTCCTTTAATTGCGATTATAGATACAGGAGCGACGCATTCTTTTATTTCTTTGGATTGTGCGAAGCGTCTTAGTATTCCTTTAACGGATATGACGGGTAGGATGGAAATAGAAACTCCTGCCAATGGTTCAGTGATTACTCGACAAGTATGTCGTAACTGCCCCGTAACCATTTTTGGTAGGCACTTTGGTATGGATTTAGTGTGTATTCCACTTAGTGGTATGGATGTAATTTTTGGTATGAATTGGTTAATTTTCAACCGAATTCATATCAACTGTCGTGAGAAGGCCGTTGTTTTTCCGAAGCCGGAGGAGAACTTGCAATTGATGAGCGGAAAGGAAGTATCGGAAGCGTTGAAAGAACATGCCGAGATGTTCATGATGTTTGCATCATTGAAACTCGAAGGAGGAGTTAAGATAGAAGAGTTACCGATCGTTTGTGAATTCCCAGATGTATTTCCGGATGATATATCTGACGTGCCTCCAAAGTGAGAGGTAGAGTTTTCTATCGACCTAGTACCTGGAACTAGTCCGATATCGATGGCGCCGTATCGAATGTCAGCGTCAGAGTTGAATGAGTTGAAGAAACAACTTGAAGAGCTGCTTGAGAAGAGGTTTGTTCGACCGAGTGTTTCGCCATGGGGAGCGCCGGTATTGCTTGTGAAGAAGAAAGATGGAAGCATGAGATTATGTATAGACTATCGTCAGTTGAACAAAGTGACGATCAAGAATAAATATCCACTTCCGAGGATAGATGATTTGATGGACCAACTAGTTGGAGCTTGCGTGTTTAGTAAGATCGATTTGAGATCTGGATACCATCAGATTAGAGTGAAGACGGAAGACATACCTAAGACTGCATTCAGGACGAGGTATGGGCACTACGAGTATTCAGTTATGCCGTTTGGTGTGACCAATGCACCCGGAGTTTTCATGGAGTATATGAACCGAATTTTCCATTCATTTTTGGATAGATTCGTGGTGGTGTTCATCGACGACATTTTGATTTACTCAAAATCCGAGGAAGAGCACGAAGAGCACTTGAGGATTGTTTTACAAGTCTTGAAGGAGAAGAAGTTGTATGCCAAGTTGTCGAAGTGTGAATTTTGGATGAAAGAGGTGAGTTTCCTAGGGCATATAATTTCAAGTGGAGGAATCGCGGTAGATCCTGCGAAGGTTGAAGCTGTGTCACAGTGGGGAACGCCGGAATCTGTTTCAGAGATTAGAAGTTTCCTTGGTTTAGCCGGTTATTATAGAAGGTTCATCGAAGGTTTTTCGAAGTTGGCTTTACCGTTAACCAAGTTGACGAGGAAAGATCAAGCGTTTGTTTGGGATGGTATTTGTGAGAAGAGTTTCCAAGAGCTCAAGAGAAGATTGACTACTGCACCCGTGTTGATTTTACCCGATGCCAAAGAGTCGTTCGTCGTGTATTGTGATGCTTCGAAGTTAGGACTTGGTGGAGTGCTTATGCAAGGGGGTAATGTGGTAGCATATGCTTCAAGGCAACTGAAGGTTCACGAGAGGAACTATCCGACGCATGATTTGGAGTTAGCCGCAGTGGTGTTTGCTTTGAAAGTGTGGAGACACTACTTGTATGGATCGAGGTTTGAAGTGTTTAGTGATCACAAGAGTCTGAAATACTTATTCGACCAGAAGGAGTTGAATATGAGGCAACGAAGATGGCTTGAATTCTTAAAGGACTACGATTTTAATTTGAGTTATCACCCCGGAAAAGCCAATGTGGTGGCCGATGCATTAAGTAGGAAAACTTTGCATATGTCATCGTTGATGGTGAAAGAGTTAGAGTTGATTGAAGAATTCCGAGACTTGAGTCTTGTGTGTGAGGTTACTTCTTCAAGTGTGAAGCTTGGAATGTTAAGATTGACGAATCCTTTTCTCGAGGATATTAAAGAACGTCAGAAATCGGATAAGAAATTGATGGAGAAAATGGTACTCATCAATGAAGGCATGGAGACCAATATCAAGATTGACGAAAGTGGAGTCATGAGATTTCACGGAAGAGTTTGTGTACCGGATGTACCCGAATTGAAAAGAATGATCATGGAAGAAGGTCACAGAAGTGGTTTGAGTATTCATCCTGGAGTAACCAAGATGTATCAGGATTTGAGGAAGTTATTTTGGTGGCCGGGAATGAAGAGGCAAATTTCTGAATTTGTTTATTCCTGCTTAACTTGTCAGAAATCGAAGATTGAACATCAGAAGCCATTTGGTTTGTTGCAACCAATGTTTATACCCGAATGGAAATGGGATAGCATTGCAATGGATTTTGTGGGAGGTTTACCGAAGACCAAGAAAGGTAACGAGGTGATTTGGGTAGTGGTAGATCGTCTGACGAAGTGTGCTCACTTCATTGCTATCAGGAAAGGTACTTTGGTGCCTAAGTTGGCCGAGATTTATGTGGAGCAGATTGTGAAGCTACATGGTATTCCAACAAGTATTATTTCGGATAGAGATCCGAGATTTACTTCTAGATTTTGGGAAAGCTTGCAAGAAGCTTTAGGAACGAAGTTGAGGTTGAGTTCAGCGTATCACCCTCAAACAGATGGTCAGTCGGAGAGGACGATACAATCCTTAGAGGATTTGTTGAGAGCTTGTGTTTTGGAGCAAAACGTGAATTGGGATTCTTGTTTGCCGTTGGTAGAGTTTACATACAACAACAGTTACCATTCTAGTATCGGAATGGCACCGTTTGAGGCTTTGTATGGGAGAAGGTGTAGGACACCTCTGTGTTGGTATGAAACTGGAGAAGGTGCAATTCTTGGACCAGAGATTGTACAAGAAACAACAGAGAAGATTCGGATGATTCGTGAGAAGATGAAAGCGTCTCAGAGTCGACAGAAGAGTTATCATGATAAGAGGAGGAAGGACATTGAATTCCAAGAGAGGGATCATGTATTCCTACGAGTTACATCGACTACCGGAGTAGGACGTGCGTTGAAGTCAAGGAAGTTGACGTCGAGGTTTATTGGGCCGTTTGAGATTTTGAAGCGAGTTGGGAAAGTTGCGTATAGGATTGCATTACCGCCATCATTGGCGAATTTGCACGATGTTTTCCATGTATCACAGTTGCGCAAGTATGTGTCTGATCCGACACACGTGATTGAATCGGACGATGTTCAAGTGAGGGATGACTTGACCATTGAGACCGTACCCTTGAGAATAGAAGGAAGAGAAGTGAAGAGGTTGAGAAACAAAGAGATTGCATCAGTGAAAGTCGTGTGGGGAGGACCGGCTGGTGAGAATGCAACGTTGGAGCTGGAAAGCAAGATGAGAGATTCTTATCCCGATCTGTTTCTAGGTAATTTCGAGGGCGAAATTCTTTTAAGGGGGGTAGGATTGTAACGACCCATTTTTCGTATTCGTATGTTTTATTAAATGTTATTTTATTTATTAATTGGCTTTTATTATTTTAGTGAGCGGCGAATAATTATTTAGCCGAGCGTAAGTTATTAGACGCGAGAACCTTTGTTTTGGGCTTAATGGGCGTGAGAGACCAATTGGGCCTAAGCCACTTGGGCTTGGTTCATGACTTTTAGGGAGAGGTATTTAAGGAAACCTTGTCATGAGACTTAGCTCATTTCATGACCTTTTGTCTTAGAAGCAAGATAGAGCAAGGGCTAGGGTTTGATCAAGAGAGGAAGCTTGAGCAAGAGAAGGCTAGGAATCATCACCAAACTTAAGGTAAGAGATTAGAATTCATGATTCTTGAGTGGCAAGGAGAGGGGAGATTGTCTATGTCTCCATTCCCGAACTCTCCCACTCAATTTCTTTTAGACTTTTGATTAAGCTTTTGTATGTGAGTGTGATGTTCTTCATCATCACCTTGTATGTGTTAATCACTAGCTTGATTTCATGAAAAATATGCATGTGTTTGGATCATGTTGAAAAAGTTTATGAAAGTTGCTTAAAACCCAAGAAATTGGCATGATTTTGATTGTTTGAGGTATTTGGATGTTTGGAAGGGATGATTAATGTTCCTTGATACCATATATGTTTGAAATGGCTGTTTATAAGAATTTATAACATGTTTGAATGAATTTTTGAGTTGATTTGATGTTAAACCGCCTTATTGAAACTCAAGAACAGATATTTTTCTGGTATAGTTCGCTAAGCGACCAGGAGTTCGCTGTAGCGAACATGTTCGTTGAAGCTCGCCAATGCTCGCCATGAGCAGGTGACTTCCTGGTGAGGTTCGCGTAGGCTCGCTAAGCCTTCGCTCAGCGAATAGTTCGTTGAAGCTCGCCAATGCTCGCCATGAGCAGGTGACTTCCTGGATCGTGGTTCGCCATGTCTCGCTGAGGCTTCGCTTAGCGAAGGCCTCTGTGACAGCAATTTTTGTTGATGTTTGTAAGTGTATTCAGGCACTTGTAACATGGTTTAAGGGTATCCTTACATGATTGTTGATACATGTTGATACTGTTAATGCTTATTGTTAATCGTTAAATGATTGATAAACGTGTATGCAATAAGATGTAGTTCAAAAGTGAGTATGTTCATTATTTGGCATTAAATTGCAATGAGAGAAGAAATGTGTTTGAATTGTGTTTCCGCATTCATAATGAGTAGCTTCGAGCTAGAAATATCATATTGATGATATGTGCAAACATACATGCATTCATGTATATATATATGTTGAATTGGAAACTTGGGTTCCAATAGATTTAAATGGATTTTTGAGTCCATAAGGAAGCCGAGGATCGGATTAGATGAATCCATAAGATCTAGAGCTGCTATCCAGCAGGATATAAAACTGTTTAACTTATCCATGAGGGATATGAAGGTTTGGTAAGTTCCGAACAATCCGGCAAGATGTAAAACTGTTTAACTTATCCATGAGGGGTAAAAGGCAATTGGTACCACATGCATTAGTCGTGTCTAGGGATGACATGACATAGAATGATTGGCATTAGATACATTAGGGTAAATGCGCATATATTTGATAAATGGTATGTGACATTATCTGGTTGAATTGTGTTGAACCTTATTAATTGATAATTGTTTAGTACAATGTTTTGGCGTGAGTTAGAATATGTATGATGTAGTTCGAAAGTGTAAGGCTTTTCTTATACTCGTATGATATGCGATTATGTTTTCTAACTCTCTGCTTTGTGTTATTTGCTGGACCTTTGGGGGTTCAGATATTCAGGCTGAGGACTGTGCCGACGTTTAGATTGCTGTTTTAGCTCGGTGTTGAAGTACCTTTTGGTGAGGAGACTTAGCATAGATTACTCCTCTTAGTACTAGCTTTTGGTTAGAGTTTGTAAATAATAAATGCTCTGGTAATGTAACATCGAGTCGGGGGTTACGCTTGGATTTCATCGTATATCGGTGTTACCTTTTTGATATGCTAGTTCTTGTATAAGTGACATCCTTAGGGATGAATATGACTTATGTATATATATATGTATATATATGCATGCTTGGTTTGATTGAATCCGCTGTTGCTTTTCATGTTAAACTTCATGACGCTCTGTGTGTATGCTTGTGTTTTAATTACCGCGTGGCACTCTGCCTTTACACTTGTTGAAAAGTTTTTAAAATTACGTTTTTAAGGGTAGTACGGGTTAGGGTGTTACACTCAACTCCCGAGTTATCTATACATGACTCCCCACATCTATATTGTTAATAATTTAAAGGAATCTCATTATTTGTTCATGAATGGTATTTGTACATAAGACACCTCTTTATGATTTCACTCTATTTGATTTCAGATGGGAAAATTAAAACAAAGTTAAAGGTTAATGATTTTTTTTTCTTGTTTGGAATATTTTAAATCAGTTATCCAAATATGTTGTCCAACTCCCTTGTTATATACGGATAACTCCCAACATTGTATTATTAATAATTTAAATGAATCTCGCTATTTTTGTTCACGAATCATGACTGACATTGTATATGGGACACACTTATGATTATTTTCAGATGATCATAATTCGGTCTATAATGCAAGAAGATGAACACATCGCACAAAATAACACTATGATCGGCGCTTAATAATCAAGTAAAAGCGTTGTCTAATGTTACCTTTAGACAGCGCCTTTTGTCGTAAGCGCTATTATATGCCACCAATAGACAACGCTTTCTAATTATAAGTGATGTCTTATGTTACATTTAGACATCGCCTTTTGTTGTAAGAACTATTATACGCCACCAATAGACAACACTTTCTACTCATAAGCGCTATCTTATGATGCATTTAGACGGCGCTTTCTACTTATAAGGGTTGACTTATATTACATTTAGACGATGCTTAAACAACATAAGTGCTGATATAGGATAGTATTATAAAGCGCTTTCTGCAACAAGCGTTGTTATTTGCTACATTTTAAAATAAACAAAAAATCATTACAAAAGATGCCTTCATAAGTCATTTTTTTCACATTTTTATTTTTTCTTTTAAATTAAGAAATTGCAGATAGCTTATAAATCAAATATCCATAGAATTTTATTATGATTTTATAATATTCGAAAACATGGAAACTACATGATCAAATACTTAAAAATTACATATCTACATATACAATAGTATTACACAATGCTCTTGTTGCTCTAAAAACAAAATTTGCAACTCAAATATTCAAAAGCATAGACCAGGGTTCAGAATAATGGACCGCTCTACCAACAAGTAGCTGCAGCTCTCGGCAATACCAAGCTCTAGTAGTATATCTTCAAAATACAGCTCTTAACAAAACAAACTCTTTATATTCCAGCAACCACAAGTTCTGAAACCATAACACTATAAACAGTCTACAAAACTGAATTGGTCTCTATATTCATCTTGGTTACTTGCAAACGGTGCCAACTTTACAAACATCATTTCAAATAACCAATCATCAATTACTACAAAGAAAATAGAAAAAAATTGTTTTGAAAAATAAATAGGATTAGAAAAATAAAGCACGAGCTAGAAACATATATGAGTATAGCTAAGAAAAAATAGGGTGGTTTTAAGCAATATATACCTGGAGAGCAATATCATGTAGGTAAGTATGCTGATAAAAAAACACAAAAAATAGACAATTGTTATATTGTTAAGTAAATACACTCTGCCACACGTCAATTAAAACCATATGCTCTTTGTAACACCCCGAACTAACTACCCTTAAAAACGTGATCTTAAAAACTTTTTAAAGATAAGTAGCCGGAGCGCTACGGAAAACATTTTCAAAACGATCGTGCACAGGACACGAAATGTCGCAGCGGAAAACATAACATAAAGGATTTTCAAAGTAATGAACATGATAGTTCAAAAGATAATTCATTTACATAAAACATAAGTTAAGATGTTCACATCGATATACGACGGAATACAAACGATCCCCGACTCGATGTTACAAACTACCAGAGCACTAATATACATCTCAACCAATACTAAACTTAACAAAACTATACAAAGGTAGCCTACACTAGCTCCTCACCAAAAGTGCTCCACACCAAAACGATCTGCAGCTAAAGCTCGATCGAAACCACGACCTGAATACCTGAACCCCCAAAGGTCCAGCACATAACAATTAGGTAGAGAGTTAGTAAACATAATCACATACATACGAATATAGAAACGCACCTATATTCAACCTATCACGTAATACTAACTCACACACATGCCTCAATAAGCAATACACCAGATAACACATACTCACAATTACACAACCAGATAGTTTCACGTCGTTTCGGACAACACAAAGAACTCACATAACACATAACACATAATTGCACATTTACCCAAATGCGACCAATGCCAAACATTCAATGTCATGCCAACCTAGACACGACTAATGCATGTGGTACCATCTTCTTTATCAAGGAACTTACCATTGATATTCTTCTTTATTGGACAAGTCCAATATCCTTCTTTATCAGACAAGTCTGATATCCCTAAATAATGCATGAATTTATGAATGCCATGCATTTACCAAACATATGATAATCACTTAGCACGAAGCTACTGCTCACTACATGGATAACATAATCCATTAAACTTCTTTATCAGACAAACTGATATTCTTCTTTATCGGACAACCCGATATACAAAATACATATACTTCTTTGACATTTTATATAAATGCCATCACACAACACAATTATTAAACATATAATAATTCCAAACCAAAACGAAACCAAATACATGGATACACACACTTTACAAACATTAACAAAAATTGCTGTCACAGAGGCCTTCGCTAAGCGAAGCCTCAGCGAGACATGGCGAACCACACCAGTAAGTCACCTACTCATAGCGAGCATTGGCGAGCTTCAGCGAACATGTTCGCTACAGCGAACTCCTGGTCGCTTAGCGAACTACACCAGAAAAATATCTGTTCTTGAGTTTCAATAAGGCGGTTTAGCCTTGAATCCACTCAAAAATCCATCTAGACATGTTATAAATTCATATAAACAGCTAATTCAAGCATATATGGTATCAAGGAACATTAATCATCCCTTCCAAACATCCAAATACATCAAACAATCAAAATCATGTTAATTTCTTGCAAAATAAGCAAAGTTGCATAAACATGCAAAACCATCATCAAACATATACATATTCCCTCCTAGATGTTCATTAAGCATACTAAGATGAAAAGACATGTTTATGATAAAGAAACTTCACCCAAACCCCAAAGAAATTGGATGAGAGAGTTCAGGAATGGAGGCTAGACACCTCCCCTCTCTTGGATCACCCAAGCTTATGCTTAACCACTCTCACCTTAGATTGAATGATGATTCTTGGCCTCTAAATCTCTTCTCCTTGCTCGTGTTCTTCTTCTTGCTCTCCTAGGGTTTGCTCTTGCTTCTAAGCTCACCAACTTCAAACTTCTCATGAAAAACAAGTTATGATACTATTCCTTGGTTTGACTTGCTACTTATACCACTCTCTATTGTCATGAACCAAGCCCAATGGCTTAGGCCCATTAAGCCCTATCACACGCCCAAGCCCACTAACACGGCAAAGGTTTCGCTCACAAACTTATGTTCGCGATAAATAATTATACGTCGCGTAAATAAATATTTAACACTAACCCAAAATATAAGCAAATATATAAAATATCGATTTACTAAAAATCGGGTCGTTACAACTCTACCCCCCTTAAAAGAATTTCGCCCTCGAAATTACCTAAGAGATAAAACAGAGAACGAACCCTCAACGCGGCATCTTAGGTTTCTTGCATACCGGACTCTTGTGACCTTCCTCGCCACAATTGAAACAAAACACTTTCACCCGACAAGCATCGGCCTTGTGCCCAAACTGTCCACAATTGAAACACTTGTCGCTTTTCCTCGAGCAATCATATGACATATGACCCCGCTCTCCACATTTGTAACAACTTCCACTTCGTTGCTTCTTCTTTCCATTTCCATTGCCCTTGTTTTCATACGGCTTACCACGATCCAAACCTTTTCCTTTCCTATCATTCAGAACCTTATAGTAGTTGGTCTTGGCTTTGCTATCTTCATCACAAATCCTTGCCTTGGTCATAAGGGTCGGAAAATCCCTGATTTCAGAAAATCCAATCAAAAGCTTGATATCCGGACGAAGTCCACTCTCGAACTTGACACACTTATCCTCTTCGGCTCCCAGCGTGTTGTAGTGTGGACTAAACACACACAAAGCTTCAAACTTAGCCGAATACTCGACGACCGATAAATTTCCTTGCTTGAGCTCCATGAACTCGATCACTTTCTTGTTCTTCACATCAGCCGGAAAGTACTTCCTTAAAAATTCCCTTTTGAAAGTTTCCCAAACGATAGCAACACCGTCCACTCCTATCCTGAGTCTCACATTCCTCCACCAAACGATTGCCTCCTCTCTAAGGGCATAAGTTCCCAAAGTAGTCTTGTTCTCCTCAGAACAACCCATTGCTTCAAAGATGATCTCAACCTCATCTAACCACTTGATAGCCCCCTCCGGGTTATAGCCTCCGGTAAACAGAGTTGGTTTATGCGACATAAACCTTTCTAATCTTTTCTCACTATCCCTTCCCGGGTCATTATCCCTTACCACCAATGTAGTCAAAGCAGTCAAAGCTTGTGCAATCTGAGCGTTGGTCCTAGCAGCAGCCATGATTCCTGAACGAATCACAACTCGACGTTAGAATGTATTAACAGTGTACCCAACACATGCTTCATACAAGAGAAAGAAAATCCTAATGGCTCACATGAACCGACCTGCTCTGATACCAACTATTGTAACACCCCGAACTAACTACCCTTAAAAACGTGATCTTAAAAACTTTTTAAAGATAAGTAGCCGGAGCGCTACGGAAAACATTTTCAAAACGATCGTGCACAGGACACGAAATGTCGCAGCGGAAAACATAACATAAAGGATTTTCAAAGTAATGAACATGATAGTTCAAAAGATAATTCATTTACATAAAACATAAGTTAAGATGTTCACATCGATATACGACGGAATACAAACGATCCCCGACTCGATGTTACAAACTACCAGAGCACTAATATACATCTCAACCAATACTAAACTTAACAAAACTATACAAAGGTAGCCTACACTAGCTCCTCACCAAAAGTGCTCCACACCAAAACGATCTGCAGCTAAAGCTCGATCGAAACCACGACCTGAATACCTGAACCCCCAAAGGTCCAGCACATAACAATTAGGTAGAGAGTTAGTAAACATAATCACATACATACGAATATAGAAACGCACCTATATTCAACCTATCACGTAATACTAACTCACACACATGCCTCAATAAGCAATACACCAGATAACACATACTCACAATTACACAACCAGATAGTTTCACGTCGTTTCGGACAACACAAAGAACTCACATAACACATAACACATAATTGCACATTTACCCAAATGCGACCAATGCCAAACATTCAATGTCATGCCAACCTAGACACGACTAATGCATGTGGTACCATCTTCTTTATCAAGGAACTTACCATTGATATTCTTCTTTATTGGACAAGTCCAATATCCTTCTTTATCAGACAAGTCTGATATCCCTAAATAATGCATGAATTTATGAATGCCATGCATTTACCAAACATATGATAATCACTTAGCACGAAGCTACTGCTCACTACATGGATAACATAATCCATTAAACTTCTTTATCAGACAAACTGATATTCTTCTTTATCGGACAACCCGATATACAAAATACATATACTTCTTTGACATTTTATATAAATGCCATCACACAACACAATTATTAAACATATAATAATTCCAAACCAAAACGAAACCAAATACATGGATACACACACTTTACAAACATTAACAAAAATTGCTGTCACAGAGGCCTTCGCTAAGCGAAGCCTCAGCGAGACATGGCGAACCACACCAGTAAGTCACCTACTCATAGCGAGCATTGGCGAGCTTCAGCGAACATGTTCGCTACAGCGAACTCCTGGTCGCTTAGCGAACTACACCAGAAAAATATCTGTTCTTGAGTTTCAATAAGGCGGTTTAGCCTTGAATCCACTCAAAAATCCATCTAGACATGTTATAAATTCATATAAACAGCTAATTCAAGCATATATGGTATCAAGGAACATTAATCATCCCTTCCAAACATCCAAATACATCAAACAATCAAAATCATGTTAATTTCTTGCAAAATAAGCAAAGTTGCATAAACATGCAAAACCATCATCAAACATATACATATTCCCTCCTAGATGTTCATTAAGCATACTAAGATGAAAAGACATGTTTATGATAAAGAAACTTCACCCAAACCCCAAAGAAATTGGATGAGAGAGTTCAGGAATGGAGGCTAGACACCTCCCCTCTCTTGGATCACCCAAGCTTATGCTTAACCACTCTCACCTTAGATTGAATGATGATTCTTGGCCTCTAAATCTCTTCTCCTTGCTCGTGTTCTTCTTCTTGCTCTCCTAGGGTTTGCTCTTGCTTCTAAGCTCACCAACTTCAAACTTCTCATGAAAAACAAGTTATGATACTATTCCTTGGTTTGACTTGCTACTTATACCACTCTCTATTGTCATGAACCAAGCCCAATGGCTTAGGCCCATTAAGCCCTATCACACGCCCAAGCCCACTAACACGGCAAAGGTTTCGCTCACAAACTTATGTTCGCGATAAATAATTATACGTCGCGTAAATAAATATTTAACACTAACCCAAAATATAAGCAAATATATAAAATATCGATTTACTAAAAATCGGGTCGTTACAACTCTACCCCCCTTAAAAGAATTTCGCCCTCGAAATTACCTAAGAGATAAAACAGAGAACGAACCCTCAACGCGGCATCTTAGGTTTCTTGCATACCGGACTCTTGTGACCTTCCTCGCCACAATTGAAACAAAACACTTTCACCCGACAAGCATCGGCCTTGTGCCCAAACTGTCCACAATTGAAACACTTGTCGCTTTTCCTCGAGCAATCATATGACATATGACCCCGCTCTCCACATTTGTAACAACTTCCACTTCGTTGCTTCTTCTTTCCATTTCCATTGCCCTTGTTTTCATACGGCTTACCACGATCCAAACCTTTTCCTTTCCTATCATTCAGAACCTTATAGTAGTTGGTCTTGGCTTTGCTATCTTCATCACAAATCCTTGCCTTGGTCATAAGGGTCGGAAAATCCCTGATTTCAGAAAATCCAATCAAAAGCTTGATATCCGGACGAAGTCCACTCTCGAACTTGACACACTTATCCTCTTCGGCTCCCAGCGTGTTGTAGTGTGGACTAAACACACACAAAGCTTCAAACTTAGCCGAATACTCGACGACCGATAAATTTCCTTGCTTGAGCTCCATGAACTCGATCACTTTCTTGTTCTTCACATCAGCCGGAAAGTACTTCCTTAAAAATTCCCTTTTGAAAGTTTCCCAAACGATAGCAACACCGTCCACTCCTATCCTGAGTCTCACATTCCTCCACCAAACGATTGCCTCCTCTCTAAGGGCATAAGTTCCCAAAGTAGTCTTGTTCTCCTCAGAACAACCCATTGCTTCAAAGATGATCTCAACCTCATCTAACCACTTGATAGCCCCCTCCGGGTTATAGCCTCCGGTAAACAGAGTTGGTTTATGCGACATAAACCTTTCTAATCTTTTCTCACTATCCCTTCCCGGGTCATTATCCCTTACCACCAATGTAGTCAAAGCAGTCAAAGCTTGTGCAATCTGAGCGTTGGTCCTAGCAGCAGCCATGATTCCTGAACGAATCACAACTCGACGTTAGAATGTATTAACAGTGTACCCAACACATGCTTCATACAAGAGAAAGAAAATCCTAATGGCTCACATGAACCGACCTGCTCTGATACCAACTATTGTAACACCCCGAACTAACTACCCTTAAAAACGTGATCTTAAAAACTTTTTAAAGATAAGTAGCCGGAGCGCTACGGAAAACATTTTCAAAACGATCGTGCACAGGACACGAAATGTCGCAACGGAAAACATAACATAAAGGATTTTCAAAGTAATGAACATGATAGTTCAAAAGATAATTCATTTACATAAAACATAAGTTAAGATGTTCACATCGATATACGACGGAATACAAACGATCCCCGACTCGATGTTACAAACTACCAGAGCACTAATATACATCTCAACCAATACTAAACTTAACAAAACTATACAAAGGTAGCCTACACTAGCTCCTCACCAAAAGTGCTCCACACCAAAACGATCTGCAGCTAAAGCTCGATCGAAACCACGACCTGAATACCTGAACCCCCAAAGGTCCAGCACATAACAATTAGGTAGAGAGTTAGTAAACATAATCACATACATACGAATATAGAAACGCACCTATATTCAACCTATCACGTAATACTAACTCACACACATGCCTCAATAAGCAATACACCAGATAACACATACTCACAATTACACAACCAGATAGTTTCACGTCGTTTCGGACAACACAAAGAACTCACATAACACATAACACATAATTGCACATTTACCCAAATGCGACCAATGCCAAACATTCAATGTCATGCCAACCTAGACACGACTAATGCATGTGGTACCATCTTCTTTATCAAGGAACTTACCATTGATATTCTTCTTTATTGGACAAGTCCAATATCCTTCTTTATCAGACAAGTCTGATATCCCTAAATAATGCATGAATTTATGAATGCCATGCATTTACCAAACATATGATAATCACTTAGCACGAAGCTACTGCTCACTACATGGATAACATAATCCATTAAACTTCTTTATCAGACAAACTGATATTCTTCTTTATCGGACAACCCGATATACAAAATACATATACTTCTTTGACATTTTATATAAATGCCATCACACAACACAATTATTAAACATATAATAATTCCAAACCAAAACGAAACCAAATACATGGATACACACACTTTACAAACATTAACAAAAATTGCTGTCACAGAGGCCTTCGCTAAGCGAAGCCTCAGCGAGACATGGCGAACCACACCAGTAAGTCACCTACTCATAGCGAGCATTGGCGAGCTTCAGCGAACATGTTCGCTACAGCGAACTCCTGGTCGCTTAGCGAACTACACCAGAAAAATATCTGTTCTTGAGTTTCAATAAGGCGGTTTAGCCTTGAATCCACTCAAAAATCCATCTAGACATGTTATAAATTCATATAAACAGCTAATTCAAGCATATATGGTATCAAGGAACATTAATCATCCCTTCCAAACATCCAAATACATCAAACAATCAAAATCATGTTAATTTCTTGCAAAATAAGCAAAGTTGCATAAACATGCAAAACCATCATCAAACATATACATATTCCCTCCTAGATGTTCATTAAGCATACTAAGATGAAAAGACATGTTTATGATAAAGAAACTTCACCCAAACCCCAAAGAAATTGGATGAGAGAGTTCAGGAATGGAGGCTAGACACCTCCCCTCTCTTGGATCACCCAAGCTTATGCTTAACCACTCTCACCTTAGATTGAATGATGATTCTTGGCCTCTAAATCTCTTCTCCTTGCTCGTGTTCTTCTTCTTGCTCTCCTAGGGTTTGCTCTTGCTTCTAAGCTCACCAACTTCAAACTTCTCATGAAAAACAAGTTATGATACTATTCCTTGGTAGGGGTGGCAAAACGGGTCAGGCCCGCCGGGCCGACCCGTTTGACCCGCTATTTTTGGCGGGCCGGGCTGAGGTTTTCGGCTCGCTACCTTAAGGTGGCCCGCCCCCGCCTAACCCGCCTAAAAAACGGGGCGGGGTGGGGCGGGGCGGGTCGGGTTAGCCCGCGGGCTTTTTAATTTTTTTATAATTTTTTTTCTTTTATTGAAAATTGGGCTTGGAATGAAAGCCCAAATATCTCAATCCAATTTTCTCTCATAAAACTTAACTTCACCATCTGCTCCCTTCTTCCAAAATTAGGGTTTCATTTCATCCGCTGTTTGCTCCTTCTTCCACTTCGCCCCCGTGATACTCAATCCACTCCACCGTCGTTCTATTCCATCAAGCCACCGCTTTTTGAGCCATGTTTTGGTGGAACTGGATGCATCACAAGCTGTTTGCTTGTTTCAAATGGGAATTATCACTTGCTAGTATTTATCCTTTTATCTTATATTGTAATGAATTATTTATTAACTTAGTTGATGTTTTTATTAGTTTAATTAAGGGTAATTGTAAGTATTAGTTTAATTAAGGGTAATTGTAAGAAATTACTTATTAACTTAATTAATGTTTCTTGTAGTATTTTTTTTAACATCAACTAGGAGGTAAGAATTGTGAAGTTATAATTCAAATAGTTAAAAAAAAAAAAAGTATTTGGCGGGCCGGCCCGCCAACCCGCCAACTCGCCAATAAACGGGCGGGCTTGAGTTGTTGAGCCCGGACACCTAAGTTGCCCCGCCCCGCCCCGCTTTTGGGCGGGCTTAAACGGGGCGGGCCTAAACGGGGCGGGCATGCCCACTTTGCCACCCCTATTCCTTGGTTTGACTTGCTACTTATACCACTCTCTATTGTCATGAACCAAGCCCAATGGCTTAGGCCCATTAAGCCCTATCACACGCCCAAGCCCACTAACACGGCAAAGGTTTCGCTCACAAACTTATGTTCGCGATAAATAATTATACGTCGCGTAAATAAATATTTAACACTAACCCAAAATATAAGCAAATATATAAAATATCGATTTACTAAAAATCGGGTCGTTACAACTCTACCCCCCTTAAAAGAATTTCGCCCTCGAAATTACCTAAGAGATAAAACAGAGAACGAACCCTCAACGCGGCATCTTAGGTTTCTTGCATACCGGACTCTTGTGACCTTCCTCGCCACAATTGAAACAAAACACTTTCACCCGACAAGCATCGGCCTTGTGCCCAAACTGTCCACAATTGAAACACTTGTCGCTTTTCCTCGAGCAATCATATGACATATGACCCCGCTCTCCACATTTGTAACAACTTCCACTTCGTTGCTTCTTCTTTCCATTTCCATTGCCCTTGTTTTCATACGGCTTACCACGATCCAAACCTTTTCCTTTCCTATCATTCAGAACCTTATAGTAGTTGGTCTTGGCTTTGCTATCTTCATCACAAATCCTTGCCTTGGTCATAAGGGTCGGAAAATCCCTGATTTCAGAAAATCCAATCAAAAGCTTGATATCCGGACGAAGTCCACTCTCGAACTTGACACACTTATCCTCTTCGGCTCCCACCGTGTTGTAGTGTGGACTAAACACACACAAAGCTTCAAACTTAGCCGAATACTCGGCGACCGATAAATTTCCTTGCTTGAGCTCCATGAACTCGATCACTTTCTTGTTCTTCACATCAGCCGGAAAGTACTTCCTTAAAAATTCCCTTTTGAAAGTTTCCCAAACGATAGCAACACCGTCCACTCCTATCCTGAGTCTCACATTCCTCCACCAAACGATTGCCTCCTCTCTAAGGGCATAAGTTCCCAAAGTAGTCTTGTTCTCCTCAGAACAACCCATTGCTTCAAAGATGATCTCAACCTCATCTAACCACTTGATAGCCCCCTCCGGGTTATAGCCTCCGGTAAACAGAGTTGGTTTATGCGACATAAACCTTTCCAATCTTTTCTCACTATCCCTTCCCGGGTCATTATCCCTTACCACCAATGTAGTCAAAGCAGTCAAAGCTTGTGCAATCTGAGCGTTGGTCCTAGCAGCAGCCATGATTCCTGAACGAATCACAACTCGACGTTAGAATGTATTAACAGTGTACCCAACACATGCTTCATACAAGAGAAAGAAAATCCTAATGGCTCACATGAACCGACCTGCTCTGATACCAACTATTGTAACACCCCGAACTAACTACCCTTAAAAACGTGATCTTAAAAACTTTTTAAAGATAAGTAGCCGGAGCGCTACGGAAAACATTTTCAAAACGATCGTGCACAGGACACGAAATGTCGCAACGGAAAACATAACATAAAGGATTTTCAAAGTAATGAACATGATAGTTCAAAAGATAATTCATTTACATAAAACATAAGTTAAGATGTTCACATCGATATACGACGGAATACAAACGATCCCCGACTCGATGTTACAAACTACCAGAGCACTAATATACATCTCAACCAATACTAAACTTAACAAAACTATACAAAGGTAGCCTACACTAGCTCCTCACCAAAAGTGCTCCACACCAAAACGATCTGCAGCTAAAGCTCGATCGAAACCACGACCTGAATACCTGAACCCCCAAAGGTCCAGCACATAACAATTAGGTAGAGAGTTAGTAAACATAATCACATACATACGAATATAGAAACGCACCTATATTCAACCTATCACGTAATACTAACTCACCTACATGCCTCAATAAGCAATACACCAGATAACACATACTCACAATTACACAACCAGATAGTTTCACGTCGTTTCGGACAACACAAAGAACTCACATAACACATAACACATAATTGCACATTTACCCAAATGCGACCAATGCCAAACATTCAATGTCATGCCAACCTAGACACGACTAATGCATGTGGTACCATCTTCTTTATCAAGGAACTTACATTGATATTCTTCTTTATTGGACAAGTCCAATATCCTTCTTTATCAGACAAGTCTGATATCCCTAAATAATGCATGAATTTATGAATGCCATGCATTTACCAAACATATGATAATCACTTAGCACGAAGCTACTGCTCACTACATGGATAACATAATCCATTAAACTTCTTTATCAGACAAACTGATATTCTTCTTTATCGGACAACCCGATATACAAAATACATATACTTCTTTGACATTTTATATAAATGCCATCACACAACACAATTATTAAACATATAATAATTCCAAACCAAAACGAAACCAAATACATGGATACACACACTTTACAAACATTAACAAAAATTGCTGTCACAGAGGCCTTCGCTAAGCGAAGCCTCAGCGAGACATGGCGAACCACACCAGTAAGTCACCTACTCATAGCGAGCATTGGCGAGCTTCAGCGAACATGTTCGCTACAGCGAATGTAACACCCAAACCCGTTATTTAATAAACTCTGCCTTTATAAAATCTTTTTCGAAAATACGCAGCGGAAAATTGAAAATATGATTATAAAGCGCTGGTTTGAATATCACAAACTTCATTCAAAGATAATACTAAATACATTTATCTAGTAAAATATTCGAATGAACTAAAACCAAAACCTCGCATCGAACGATGCGTTATTAGTTATACAAAACGGATACTTTTCAAATGAAAGCTTAAGACCAACAGAGTATACTAAGAGGACTACATGCATATACATATAAAAACCCCTTTTTCCCGTGTCTCAATCAGAGCAGAGCTTCACCATTGCACTCGGACGAGGCTAACACATAACCTGTCAACCTGGACCCCCAAAGGTCCAGCAATTAACACAAAGCAGAGAGTTAGAAAACATAAACATAAATATAAGTGTGAGTAGTATACTACACACTTCACACGCTATCATACATTTCTAACTCACGCACATACATCGTCAAATACGACTACCAATTAATCATTCATTTACAAACACACCAATCATATAGTTTCACGTCTTCTCGGACACTACCAAAGTGTTCATTTTATAGTCATGACGGACTCTACACTTGTTCATTTTATAGTCATGACGGACTCTACTCACATACCAAGTAATGGCAACAATCACAGTATTAAACAATTAGTAAATACCAAAGCTTAACACATACGGAAAACACATTACAATCCAATCAGATATTGTCACATAACAATTATCAAATACATGTGCATTTACCCTAATGCATCTAATGTCAATTATCCAATGTCATGTCATCCCTAGACACGACTAATGCATGTGGTACCCATTTACATTGTTCAGATTTCAGTCATGACGGACTGTTCAGATTATAGTCATGTACGGACTGTTCAGATTATAGTCATGCACGGACTGTTCAGATTATAGTCATGCACGGACTCTACATCAGTTTTACATCATGCAGGATGCTGTCAGTTTTACATCATGCAGGATGCGCGTCACCCCATTTAAGATGAACTAACAGTTTTACATCATGTTGGATGCGTCGGAACTTACCGAACCACCTTATCTCCCTTGGATAAGCTCAATAACAGTTTTATATCATGTAGGATATGGTTATCATCAACCATCTCTCCCATAAAGAGGAGTCACACAGTTTTATATCATGTTTGGATATGGGCTCCAGATCTCGGATAACATAATCCCATCTTCGGCCACTTTTCATAAACATAGTCAATTTTCATCAATTATTGGAATTCACATGATTCCCATAACACAATTATTCATGAATGCATGATTACTTTTAAACACATCAAATACATGACGCTATCTAGCTCGAAGCTATTCATTCACTGATGCGGAAACACAATTCCAACATCTACACATTAGGATAACACAATATCCTATCAC
Organism: Trifolium pratense; assembly: GCF_020283565.1. NCBI lineage: Eukaryota > Viridiplantae > Streptophyta > Magnoliopsida > Fabales > Fabaceae > Trifolium > Trifolium pratense. The sequence continues at coordinate 29,826,500 of NC_060061.1, forward strand.
TCCAATCATAATTATTCACATGATAATTATCTGCATAACCATTTTTATACACATAAAGTTTCATTTACACTTATGTCATAAAACACACATCATTTCCTTAACATTGCAATTTAATGCTAAAACATCACATTGCTCACTTTAAGCTACAACTTATTGCATACACGTTTATCGATCATATAACGATTAACAATAAGTATTAACAGTATCAACATGTATCAACAATCATGTAAGGATACCCTTAAACCATGTTACAAGTGCCTAATTACACTTATAAACATCAACAACAATTGCTGTCACAGAGGCCTTCGCTAAGCGAGGGCTTAGCGAGACATGGCGAACCTCACCAGGAAGTCACCTGCTCATGGCGAGCTTTGGCGAGCTTCAGCGAACATGTTCGCTACAGCGAACTCCTGGTCGCTTAGCGAACTATACCAGAAAAATATCTGTTCTTGAGTTTCAATAAGGCGGTTTAACCTCAAATCAACTCAAAAATCCATCTAGACATGTTATAAATTCTTATAAACAGCTAATTCAAGCATATATGGTATCAAGGAACATTAATCATCCCTTCTAAACATCCAAATACATCAAACAATCAAAATCATGCCAATTTCTTGCAAAATAAGCAAAGTTGCATAAACATGCAAATCATTGATCAAACATCTACATATACCCACTTTCAACTCCCCAAAGTTGTTTACCTCATCTACCATGAGTTCACTACACATGTTAGGATCAAAAGAATCCATTTTCCATTAAGAAAATCACCCACAAAACCCACAAGAAAATAGAGTGGAAAGAGTTTGGGAATGGAGGAATCGACATCCTCCCCTCTTTCGAATCACTCACGAATATGTAATCTAACTCTCGTACCTTAGCTCGACGAATCCACAAGCTTGCTCTTCTCTTTCTCTCCCACGAGCTCCTCTCTTTCTCTCATGAGCTCCTCCTCTTGCTCTTTCTCAAGAATTGCAACTTATGAGACTATTCACGGTTGACTTACTACTTATAGCTCTCTCTATTCTCATGGATCAAAGCCCACTTGGCTTAGGCCCAATGTCTATTCCACGCCCAAAGGCCCAAACAACATAACTTCTCGCTCATTAACTTACGTTCTCGTTAAATGATTATTCGCCGCTTAATAATTTAATTATAAATCACGCCCTCGCGTAATAAAATAATTAAATAACGAATACTAAATTTTGGGTCGTTACAGCGAACTCCTGGTCGCTTAGCGAACTACACCAGAAAAATATCTGTTCTTGAGTTTCAATAAGGCGGTTTAGCCTTGAATCCACTCAAAAATCCATCTAGACATGTTATAAATTCATATAAACAGCTAATTCAAGCATATATGGTATCAAGGAACATTAATCATCCCTTCCAAACATCCAAATACATCAAACAATCAAAATCATGTTAATTTCTTGCAAAATAAGCAAAGTTGCATAAACATGCAAAACCATCATCAAACATATACATATTCCCTCCTAGATGTTCATTAAGCATACTAAGATGAAAAGACATGTTTATGATAAAGAAACTTCACCCAAACCCCAAAGAAATTGGATGAGAGAGTTCAGGAATGGAGGCTAGACACCTCCCCTCTCTTGGATCACCCAAGCTTATGCTTAACCACTCTCACCTTAGATTGAATGATGATTCTTGGCCTCTAAATCTCTTCTCCTTGCTCGTGTTCTTCTTCTTGCTCTCCTAGGGTTTGCTCTTGCTTCTAAGCTCACCAACTTCAAACTTCTCATGAAAAACAAGTTATGATACTATTCCTTGGTTTGACTTGCTACTTATACCACTCTCTATTGTCATGAACCAAGCCCAATGGCTTAGGCCCATTAAGCCCTATCACACGCCCAAGCCCACTAACACGGCAAAGGTTTCGCTCACAAACTTATGTTCGCGATAAATAATTATACGTCGCGTAAATAAATATTTAACACTAACCCAAAATATAAGCAAATATATAAAATATCGATTTACTAAAAATCGGGTCGTTACACTCTTCCCACCTACTAATATGTACTTTAGTCTATGCGTGAAGAGTACTACATCCCACATCCTACAAGTTTCTCTGGATCTATATAATTCTCTACTTTTAGTATGCACATTAGTTCAATATTTATGATATACATGTTTTGCTAGCTACTCTTTCTGAAGATAAATTTTTATCATGCAACATTTTGATAGTTTAATTAGCATAGTATCCATGACATTGAGTGGACATAAAGTTTTCAGAGAGTTATTTACACTTCTTTACACCATTAGTTTGAATCGTGGTACCATTCAAGTTCCGAACGGCTTCTCATAAATTGGTTCCCTGAAAGTAAAATGAAAATTATTAGTGACTGTTAATTGTATTAATGTAGCTAAATTAATTATGTACAAGGTCTCAACAATAATAATAACAATAAAGCGCATGAGTCAGGAGTGAGGCATTTAACCTGAGTAATAATTGCAACGATGGTGATGATAACCCAATAGACATAACATGAGAATTGTTCAAAAGTTGGTGCAAGAGCTGGAACTTCTTTGATTTCATGACGTGAGTTGAGCCTTTACTACTCAATGATGATATCAATCACTCGTCATGTTGCCTTGATCAGATGTTGATCTTCAAAATTGTAGATATTGTGATAGCAGCTAAAACTCTCCACATTCAAGGTTGTTCTTCCTGAAATACAATTTTTTCAAATAAACTGAGTATGTCACATAAACACAGTTTTAGAGAAAGCTTGATAAACACGCTTCAAATTATCAACCAAACCAGCTAATGGCAAGTCATGTTTCACTTCAAGTTGATAGTACGTATAAGAAAATTAAAACTAAACAAGAAAATTTAATTTAATTTTTTATAATCAAAAGAATTTATTCAACAAAAAAGCAAGTACAAGGGGTACTCTAACCCGGCCTTACAAAACAACACTAGACCTGGCTCAGCATCAAAGTGGAAACGCACTACCTACCGACCTTCTATGAAGGGTTGCAGAGCTCCCACCAAATCATGTACTAGAAAGCTGGACAAAATGAACACAAACAGGACCTACGAGACAGCTTGGATACAAACAAGCAATAGAAAACCAAACTATGACATGCATCTAAGGTTCAAATCATACTTCCTCATTTAAATACGCTTCTTCACAGCAATTTGAACACAAAGTGAGACTTTCATTGCTTGTATGAAACCCAGCTAGCTTTAATATCATTGAAGAAATATATCAAAATTCTACAAGCTTCCACCTCATTCTCATAATTGGAAACAACTACTAACTTGGCAGACACACAAACAAGGCAATCATAAAACTCTCAAAAATCTATAGACAAATGTTGTGAAGTAGGTAGTAGCTGATTTGGTACCCTTTCAAACATTAATAGAAAACAGAATACCCCTAAAAAGTATACGACAATAACAAATCCAAAAGCCTAATATTACTCCTCATCACAAAATTCAAAACAATACCTATAACAACAATATCAATAATTTAAGGAACATTATATTTGGTAAACTAAATTCAATTGAAATCCCCAAGCTAGTTAACCTGTGTCAAATTTTCAATTTTTGACGGAAACTTCTACATTAACCAAGTGTTTCAAACAACTGCCCACATTTTAACACATGACTACTGTTTATTTTGTCTTGCTGTATTTATCATGTTATTTTTTTTTTCAACTCATAACATTACAACAAATATAATTCCACAACTTAAACTACGAATAATATGATTTCAGTTTTGTCTAAGTCTAGAATCATGAAATTATGTTGAGAAAATCAATATTAAACATATTCACGAATTAGAATCCCCAATTTATACCCTAAATCATGCATATCAAATAACAATAAGCAAAAGGGAAATTAAAATCAGAATCTTATCTTTTGAAGAATAAGGAGAAAAGCAGAATCAAATGGAACAATTAACTAACCTTGAATCGGATGAATGAGTTCAACGTAGTAACATTTCTGATTTCGTCAAAGAAAGAGAACGATTGTGTTAGGGTTTTGTCGCAGAGAGGGAGAATGAATTTTGCAGAGAGGGAGAAGCTTGAGCTTTGATGGAGATGATGATTTTCAGAGATGGAGATGGATTTCTTTAATTTTCACGTGAAAGAGAGAACCGTGTGAAAGAGAGAAGAAAGAAAATTAAAATATAAAAACTGAAAAGAAGACACACGTGTGGGAGGTTTTTTTATGAGCAAAATTACCAACATAACCCTTTGTGTTGTATATTTGTTGGAGAATTTTTGTCCAGATAACATTTCTGATAAAAGAAGGCAGCCAGGACAACAACAGCCTAGCACAAGCCACAAGGTTTGCAACAATGTTCAATCTTCAAAATCTTGGTGCGCAACCCAATAATAATGCTCCCTAATAAGTAAAAAAAAATGGTAAATAAAAATTGATGTTTTTTTAGTAAAATTTAGTATATCAAATGCATTAATTTTTTTTAACTCATTTTTGCTTATATTTTAGGACGGATGAAATATAGTTTAATGGACATGTTCCATAAATTAATTTATTATTTTTTTACAAATGTTCTGTGAATTAATTTACATTGAAATATAATAGAATTTTTGTACCAAAAAATAATAATAATTAATTCATGTCATAAAATTAAAGTGAGATGTGTAAACCAAAAAAAAAAAAGTGAGTTGTAGCAGAAATAGGCGCTCGCTGCACCATTCTTGCTAAAAATTGATGTTTTTTTTAGTAAAATTTAGTATATCAAATGCATTAATTTTTTTAACCCATTTTTGCTTATATTTTAGGACGGACGAAATATAGTTTAATGGACATGTTCCATAAATTAATTTATTATTTTTTTTACAAATGTTCTGTGAATTAATTTACATTGAAATATAATAGAATTTTTGTACCAAAAAAAAAAAATTAATTCATGTCATAAAATTAAAGTGAGATGTGTAAACCAAAAAAAAAAAAAGTGAGTTGTAGCAGAAATAGGCGCTCGCTGCACCATTCTTGCTGTTATGTACGTGAAGCTTGACTTGAGAGATTCATCCAATGGAACCCACACTCAAAGGAGGACCACAAGCTCGGGGCTCGACGAAATAGAAAATATCAGCATTAAGAAACTTCTTGGGGTTAGCACTTAGCAGTGAAAGAAAGAGCCCGACATTCATTCATATTCACAGCTTAGTCTATAAAAATAAAAGAGGGACAACTCTTTCCGTGAGCAGTAAGAGGTTCTCCGGTGAATGCTCCCCCGTGCGGGTACGAGGATTGTCGAGGGCCCTCGCACCCTGTCCCAACCAATCTCCTTCAGGATGATGATCCGCCATGACCTGACAGATATACACCCACTTCAACTGCCTGACTCTAACAAGTAAGCAAGTAAACTACCAGTTCCCGATGGCCTGCGGGGGATTCGATATAGCAGCTTACGGTTTTTTGCGCTGAGCGTTCCCGCTGGACTGGACACGTGCTATCATCCATCATTTGTGCATACTACCTAACCTAATTTGTTATCGCTTTTTTTTTAAGAATGCATCTGGTTTTATCTTTCTTTCGTCGGTTAGTCCACCTTTTAGTGATTCTAGTAAATCTGGTTTGATAGTGCTTAGAATGTGTCTCCTCAGAAATCCGCTCTTCTATCTTCGCATAATTCACCCGGCTCTCTTACTCACCTTCGTGTCTAGGGCAAAAAGAAAAAGAACTACTACCACCGGGATTCTATTACCATAGATAGGCGCTGAAAGCTCGCTTCCCACATTAAATTATCTGCTTTCCTTCTGAATGAGAAGCTCATTTGGAAAAGAGCTCTCAGGGGTCGATTATGGGTCGGAACCATCATTGGAGGGGCCTATTTCCCTGTTAAAAGGATAATTTGGTAGAATACATGATTATTATTAGATGATGCCAATGTATATTCTATTTTCTCTCATAATAATTATATATAAATAAAACCTTTCGGTTCTTTTTACCTTCTTTAATGGATATAACGGATAACGGATATAATAAAGCTTCTTTTATTTTACGGGAATGGTAAAATAAAGCTAAAAAAATGGCTAACTATTGATATTGTAGTGAGCTCAAAAGCATGATTGAAATAAATAGAGTTCGATTGATCATCTTATATTTATGAATATATGACATATTTTGCATTGGATACTCTCCCACAAGCATCCCTCTCAAATTTAAAATAAAAATAAAAATATATGTGAGTGAAAACAGAGAGAAGATGAGAAAATTTTAGGTGAATATTTTGTTGGATAAAAAGAGGGCAGTAACACATCATTTATATTAAGTTCAGAATCATCTATATTAAGATCAGAATAATTATACAAGTGAGTTGGACACCACACTTCTACTGAAAATTTTAAGACATTTTATTTATGAGTCATCTCACTTATAAAATGTCCCGCTTTCACTTTTCTACGCAATGTGAGATTTAACTCAATTCACACTTGCCACAACATATTTGAAGAGAGAATAATTGATAGCACTAAAATATGTCTAATATTTAGTAGAATTTTTTTTTGGTTTAATATTCTATAGCATTTTGTTTGATTTTTTTTGAAACGGCAAAATATTATTAATAATAACCGGTCTCTGCACAAGACGAACAAAAGCCTAGATAAACGGAGTTACAAAACAGAGGCGCCGTATATAAGCGGAACACCAATGAGAAGCTAAAAGACGGACACCACCTAATACACACTCCACAGTCACCAGACCACTTAGAGCACACACCACAAATACCAGACCACCAAAGAGGACCATTAGATGCCCTAAGCATCTTGTTTGATTAATCTAGCCTTATTGTATTATATTGTCTTGTATGCACCTTGATCATGTGTATGTGTTAGATGGTAGACACGCAACTAGAGGGGGTGAATAGGTCGCAAATATCAACATTGAGGTTTTTAAAAAATTGTTTCTGTAAACTTTCCCGAAAACGACTTGATTGTCTATCCTAAACGCTATCAAAAAGGATTATATGCACGCCAGAGACGGATCCAAAATCTTATCACACTGGGGGCCGAAAAATAGTAAAATTAATGAATTTTGTATATAGATTATTTTTGTGTAGATTGTCGACGTGAATTTTTTTATGTTACCATATTATAAGTATGAATTTTTCACCGTCGATTAATCTCCATTGGAAAATATGTAAAGTACACAAAGTAATTAATTCTTCCCTCTGAGTCAAATATTTTGATTTATAGCATATATACTAATACAATTGTATTTGTAGAATTAGAGTTAAAGATTTAATTAAATACATATAATGTATATGTAAGAAAGGATTAATGAGGAGGGGGGTGCCTTGGCCACCGCTTGCCACACCCCCCACATCCGTCCCTGATGCACGCTAAACCGATTAATAAAACTTCAATGAAATTAAGAGACTATGAATAAAATTGTTCAACTTTCTTCAGAGATTAAATTGAACAATGTCTAGAATACTTGTTTTGATAATCGATTAGATATTTCAAAATGGTTTTTCAAATGATTGCTTGCTATTCCAATTAAGTGATTAACCAAAAAGCTAATTGAGAAGTTTGATCAAACACCTTGCATTTATGTAGTGTAGTTTTCACATCTCTAAAAACTAACAAACTCAAGGTTTCAATTCAACAAATCAACAAAAATCAATTAATTGAGAAGTTTTACCGAACACCTACTAAGCAGTTTTTGGTATTGTATTCAAATAACCAAAACTTACACAATTGAGTGTTTCAATTAATCAATTGCAAGAACAATCAAAAGAATGAAAAAGACGTACACAAACAAGAGATTTATTTGGACAGTTCCCCGATTTCTCGTCCTCCCTTGTTGGGTACGTCTTCCCCCAATTTCCAAATGGAAATTGAGATATTGAATTGCAATGAAAAAATCGTTTTGTACAAAGAGGTAGAGGAATTTACACAATCCACATATATTGAAACTAAGATCTTCAATTCTTCAAGCTTCAAATCTTCAACTCATTTGTACCCTTGCTCTTCTCTTGATGAAGATCAATCCTCAAGTTAGTTCCAAAACCTCCACTTGTTCCTTTGATTACAAGAACCTTTCTTCAATCCTTGAACGTTGGCTGATCTTGTCACCAAACTCCTCAATCTCAATTGAAGAGAAAAGCAAAAGTTTTTCTTGGAATCCCCAAACACAATTCAACCCAAAAGATGAACTCAATTCATCCACCATGGACGTTATCCACATACAAGATCTTTACACTCAATGTTCCTGGATGTTGTGCTAGAGAAATGAGAGTTTAGAGAGATGAGGAAGATGATGAAATGTGTTTGTACTTTGTATATAATATACAGTGAGGAATGGTATGATTATGATAGATTTTTAAGTCAAATTGTGCTGAAAAGACAAGGATGTATAGATACAAGATTGTTCAAGGCCTTTAGGATACTTTGAAATTCTTAATTTGAATTGCGCACTAATATCTAGCTATCCATAGATGTTATTAAACAAAATAAATTTCTTTCAATTACTCTCGTACATTTGAGAAAAGAAAAAAGAGTAATGATAGGAACACAACTTCAAACACACTCTTTTTAACACACCACAATTTATTGAGCCACGCCATTTGATATCTCTAAATCATTACCTTTTAACCGGCTGAACAAGTTGGCTTATTTAAATTTTTTATTAATTATATTTTAGTTTTATTATTTTATCGTTCAATCTCCCGTACCATTTATATATATGTGATAGATGAAACATAAACTACTATCCAGGGAATTGCATATAGGTACAACAAATTTCTAGAATGACAATATGGCTTTTTTTAATTGATTAATCAATATTAGGAACAATTTTGTTGACTCACAATAGTTGAATTTTAAAATATATGCAAGTTTTAGTCTAAAAGTAAAATTCATGCCAAAACACAAGTCCAACAATACAGAGAAGCTCCAAATACAACACACAAGATACTCAAAACCCACACCACATAAACTACCCGTCCATATACCCATGCCGCGCCTACCATTTCAACAATATAATGAGTACAAGAAACTAAAATTTAATAAGTAAAACAAAAGTTTAAAGAGGTCAGTCTCTCTGTTTGAGAATTATTTCTCTTTGGTTGGTGAACAGGATTCGTGTTTAACTGTTGTTACCGATGGAGTTTCTGCGTAGGTGAGAAGTGGTGGTTTGACAATTATTTTATTTCCAATTTTCCATTATTTTATTTCATTTATAATTGTGTCTTTTTTATTTTAAAAGAAAAGGAAATGATATATATGTTGTTCTTACTCTGCAAAGTGAATTGCCACATATACGTTGACTTAGTCAAAATTGAGATTTTGCAAAAGGGCCAAAGTTAGGGGTCAAAACTACTATTTTTAAAATTAGGGACCAAATCGCAACTTTATGAATGTTCGGGGCTAAAAATGTATTTTAGCCTTTTTTTTTATTTAAAATTTTTATAATGACTCAATTTATTTTGACTTGACATTATAAATACGATTTGACGTAGAACATACGCACACTATCATGATTCTTGATTTGTGATTTGGTTTCTTTGTTATCGCTAATAACTATTTTTCTCATCTCTTCATCGTTTTCGATCTTCCTATTTCAGTCTAATTCATCATCGATTCAACCCTAGTAACAAAAATTCATTGTCGCTAACTATACCAAAAATTCATTATCGCATTGCCGCGAATCTTTCGTTCGAGCAAATTTCTTCTCTGTTTACGAAACTGATTCTTTCTCCGCGAATCTTGATTACTGGAACCCTAAAAAATTTATTTGAACGGTTCCTCAATTTTAGGGTTTTATGTTTCTACAGCTCTTGCAAGGTTCAATTTGAAAGAGATATATGTAGAAATGGAAACGAATTTTAGGGTTTCATGTTTCCGCGGTCCTCTCAAGTTTAGCAATGTCGCTCATATCAAGGTAATTGTCATCACTCTTTCAATTTTCGATTCTGTATTATCTTTTTAAATTTTTCTAATTGATTTGAGGTTGTTTTTTGTTTGCAACATTAACATGCTGTTAATCTTGTTTATCCAAGAAGATGCTAAATTTGTACTGAAAGCCACTTTATTGTTGTTAATCTTGTTTCGGGTCTTCATTATTCAAGCCTAAGATGGCTGGCTAATTTGTACTGAAAGAAACTGTATTGTTGCTAAAAGAATTCTTAATACAAGTCTTGGGATATTCTGTTTGGATGACCCCATGAGATGAATTTTTTACCAAAAATGTGGCTTACAATATGAATTCTTTATTCATATATAATTAGATGCTATACATGGTGCCTTTGATGCCAAATTGATATGGTCTGAATGAAATTTCAATGTCAATGCTTCAAATGTAGCTGGAGATGACTCTTGGTGCCATTGATGTGAAATATTATATATGTCCCTAAATATATGTCTCTCGATGTCCCTAATTGATGCCTAAATGAATGCAATTCGATCTCCCTAAATTTATGGTCTGAATGAATGCAATTCAATGTTCCTAAATTGATGGCTGTGTGCCATGGTGCCTTTGATGCAAAATTGAGTATATGTCCCTTGATGTCCCTAAATTGATGGTCTGAATGGAATTTCAATGTGAATGCTTAATTGCTTATTCATAACTTCAAATGTAAGTGGAGATGACCCTTGGTGCCATTGATGCAAAATAGAATATATGTCCCTAAATTGGATACATGTTGCTCCATGTCCCTAAACTGAATATATGTCTCTCGATGTCCCTAATTGATGCCTAAATGAATGCAATTCGATGTCCCTAAATTGATGGCTGTGTGCCATGGTGCATTTGATGCAAAATTGAGTACATGTCCCTTGATTGATGGTCTGAATGAAATTTCAACGTGAATGCTTAATTGCTTATTCATAACTTCAAATGTAAGTGGAGATGACCCTTGGTGCCATTGATGCAAAATAGAATATATGTCCCTAAATTGGATACATGTTGCTCCATGTCCCTAAATTGAATATATGTCTCTCGATGTCCCTAATTGATGCCTAAATGAATGCAATTCGATGTCCCTAAATTGATGGTTGTGTGCCATGGTGCATTTGATGCAAAATTGAGTATATGTCCCTTGATTGATGGTCTGAATGAAATTTCAACGTGAATGCTTAATTGCTTATTCATAACTTCAAATGTAAGTGGAGATGATCCTTGGTGCCATTGATGCAAAATAGAATATATGTCCCTAAATTGGATACATGTTGCTCCATGTCCCTAAATTGAATATATGTCTCTCGATGTCCCTAATTGATGCCTAAATGAATGTAATTCGATGTCCCTAAATTGATGGCTGTGTGCCATGGTGCCTTTGATGCAAAATTGAGTATATGCCCCTTAATGTCCCTAAATTGATGATCTGAATGAACGCAATTCGGTGTCCCTAAATTGATGGTCAGAATGAATGCAATTCGATGTGAATGCAATTCGACGTGAATGCAATTCAGTGTCCCTAATATTGCAATTCGATGTCCCTAAATTGTTGGGCACGACAAATGTGAATGTTTTTCCTTCGATATGCTGCCGGTTATATCTTATCGAGCATAGTATTTTTAAGGAATTACCTGTTCATATATTTTTTTTGGAATACTCCTGTTGTTCATTTTGGTTCACGGCTTCCGTGGTACCAATTTTTATGTTGATGCTGGTCTTATTAAGTATACCAGTTCTACCATTGAGATACATCTATTACTGAGTCTTAAATTCTTATTTACATACTTGAGGTCATGAATACCAATTTAAACTCGACGCTTGCATAATCATAATATTTTATAGGAGAAAGTGGTTGAATCTCAAGGGCGGGGTCACATTATTTCCTGCTTACAGAATGGCTCTAGAATTTCAAAGGAAGCAATTGATTTGCTATATGAGTTACTTCAAGACCGTTCTGGCTGGAATAGAAGTTTCTGTAAAAGGCTTTCTGAGCATCCCAACGCAATTCTTTACCTTGTTACCATTCTAAAGGAACCTGTCAGTGAATAAACTGGGATTGCAGAAAAGATTTTGATGGAGCTTTTTGAAATAGATGAGGAAAATGTTTCTTGTGCTGCTAAGTTTGGTTGGTACAAAGTGCTTGTTGATCGCATTATTCAAGGTAGCAAGACATATTGTTTTTTAGCTCGGCTTTATTGTGTTGAGAGTTCATGGAATGCGCATATTCAATTATATATATTGACAAAAATGAAATTACATTAAATACAGGTATAGATAAAGAGCAAATACTGAATATCTTCTATTTTCGACAATCAACATCTATAATATTTTAAGATCAACTATAAACACAGTAAAATCAATGATAAGCAATGTTGCATCCTTGACAATAGTTTTTGATTCCTCTGGTATTTTGTACTAATCAGTAATCACATATGGAAAATCTTCTTTTCTTTATGGTTTATGCACCAAATGAAGTATTTGTGTCTATGTGATTGCAGTCCTATAATTTACTGAGCAAATTATTTTTCCTTATTCGTATTCTTCAGGATCGGAGTCTTCAAGAATCTCAATGGTTAAAGCCATGATTACTTTGGAATTGGAAGAATCAAACTTGAAACTCCTTGGAGAGAAACGAGTTATATATATACCTCCTTTGATAGAAATGCTATCTGGAAGCATTATCATTATCAGGCTTGGTCAAACTAGCAGGAGTTCATGCCAATAAGGGAATTATTGCTGCATATGGAGGTGTCCCTCTTGTTCTAGATTTAATGTTCTCTCGCAGGACACGAGCGTTCATTACAATTAAATGCTTTGAAATCCTTGAGAAGCATTCATCTGATGATGACGGATTTAATTTCTTCATTGATGGAGAAGGGAAACAACTTGAGTTAGATAACATTATCACCGATTTGCTAACTCTAGAGCAGCAGCTTCCTAACTCAGGTCACTACCTTATATGCAAAATTGAGTATACGTCGCACGATGTCCCTAAATTGATGGTTTGAATGGAATTTCAATGTGAATGCATATTCATAACTTCAAATGTAAGTTGAGATGACCCTTGGTGCCATTGAAGCAAAATAATATATATGTCCCTCGATGTCCCTAAATTGAATATATGTCCCTCGATATCCCTAAATTGATGGTCTGAATGGAATTTCAATGTGAATGCTTATTCATAACTTCAAATGTAAGTGGAGATGACCCTTGGTGCCATTGATGCGAAAAAGTATATTTATCCCTCGATGTCCCTAAATTGAATATATGTTCCTCGATGTCCCTAAATTGAATAGATGTATATGTCCCTCGATGTCACTAAATTGATGATCTGAATGAATGCAATTCGGTGTCCCTAAATTGATGGTCTGAATGAATGCAATTCCACGTGAATGCTTAGTCGTAACTTCAAATGTAAGTGAAGACGACCCTTGACGCGATGACTATACATGCTTTTCCATAATGGTAAGTTTGGATGATGTGAAAATTGAATATATGTCCCTTGATGACTCTGAATTGTTGGCCAAAATGCAATTTCATTATTAATGTAGAACAAGAGGGACACCTCCATATGCAAATGGAGGTCGTAACATATAAAAAAATATTATGAAATATTGCTCATACTATTGTCTATACCATTGGATGTGTTCCTATTCAGTTGACAAAAACTATTAGATGGCTATTTAGTTGCTGACTTGTTTTCTGAATGTGCATAACATCTTTCTATTTGAGCTTGCCTAAACTATGTGGATTCCGAGGTAGTAAACATAATTGTTTGATTGAGACATGGCTTAACTATCCCATATTTAGGCTAGTTTGCATCCTAAAGTGTGAAGGTATTGAGGAGAAAAAATTCGAGAAGAATGAGAAGTTCTAGTGGATGGGTGATATGGAATATAAGCAAGAGAAGACTCTTGGCTTGCTGAAGGATAGAAATTTTAAAAGGTGCATTCTTCTGATGCGAACGACTAAATTATTGCAAAGTATTCAATATGGGATTGTTGCTGATCCAAATGCAATGATGGATGATTTGGGTGAATAGGAGGGGGCAATGGCTTTTGGAGTGGAAGTGGCCGAGGGAATTAATTCAGTAGGTGTATTATCATATGACTTAATGAATGTGTTGCTGGCTAATGTAGTTTGAGGTTGGGGGTACTATTGGCATATTGAAATATTTAGCTGATCCAACAAATGCTTATTCAATGAAATTAGCATTTGAGGTAATTTCAAATGAGGGTATCCATTGGGATGCTTGGCGATCTATATGGTTTGTTGTTATCTCGACTATTGGATGATCTCGCATCCAAAAGCTGTCTCTTTGCAAGTTGTGACTGTTTTTGAGGTAGTTAAATTGAAAGTCTGAAGTTGGTTAAGTGCAATGAATGTCTGGTTAAGGTATCATGTTCCATCATGAAATTATTGTCTAACAGCTCCTATTATGCAGATTTTGTTGGTTGTTGTTTGTGGTGGTTGAGATGGGTACTGCTAGAGGTTGCTGTACTGGCATGTTGTTTGGTTCAGCTCAGTAGTCTTGTTTGTCTAGTTTGATGCATATGTATGTAGACTTTTTTCTTGCAGCCTTCAATTTATATGTGCAACTTGTTCTGTTTAGCAGATTATCGTTTCTCTGAGGTATCTCTTGTGTGCAACTTGTTCTGTCTTTGGCCTAATACTTGGAATCCATTTTGCTAAATTTTAGTATAATTTTAGCTTATAATAAAAACAACGACTAAAGTTGTTTGATTGCTAATTTGCTGAAATTGTTTTGAACAAAAAAAATATATATATGGACATATATCAGATATACAGATCTAAAATGGAAATGTAATTGGAACATATTCCAAAAACAAATTGAAAGGGTTGATTCCCACATGTCACTGAACACCAAGTCAAGTGGAGGCCGAGGAAATTGATTAGGTATTTTGTTCTTTTAATATATTTTTCTAATTGTAGTCTTATTATATGCATATGTGTTCTTGATTAGTTTCATCTATCTTTTGTATCTTAATATCAAGTTATTCAATTCTGTTATCATGCCCCTCATGTTTGTTAATTTTTTGTTCTTAGTTGTAAACTGATTTATTTGAGTCTTTTGATTCAATTACTTCCTATATTCATAAATATGACAACATCAGAAGAACCTTCAAGTTTGAAATTATTGAGCCAACATCTCTTTTTTTCACAAAGAGAATATATCAGACTCTTTATTTCACAAATCTCAGTCCCATAAAATTTGAATATACATCTGCATCAGAGATTGATCAGGATTCATATTTTTCATAACAAAACAGTTTTCTTGAAAGCCTTGGTTTTGAAGCTGATACAAAATTTATTGACTTTACTTCTCATAATAAGGTACAATACTTGAATGAGGAAAGTACCTTTGAAACAGATGAGTCAAATTTGGCAGAATCAATGGTGTTGGAGTTGGAGAGGAAGGAACAAATAAATGTTATGGAGTAAATCAGTACCGAGGAGAGAGGAGAAGGCCATGAGGTAAATTTACTGTAGAGATGCAGTGTTTGGTTGTGCAGCTTTCAGAATGAAGGGTCAGAAAGCTATACTCAATTTTCCTAAATTGACTATATGCCCCTAGAATATATGTCCCTCTGTGTCTCTAAATTGAATATTGTTCCTCGATGGCCCTAAATTGAATATATGTCCCTCAATATCCCTAACTTGAATATTTGTCCCCCGACGTCCCTAAATTGAATATATGTCCCTCAATATCCCTAACTTGAATATTTGTCCCTTGATGTCCCTAAATTGATGGCCTGGGTGAATGCAATTCGATGTCCCTAAATTGACGGTCTGAATGAATGCAATTCGATGTGAATGCTCAGTCATAACTTGAAATGTAAGCGGCGATGACCCTTGACGCGATGACTATACTTGCTTTTTCATATTGGTAAATTAGGATGATAGTTTTGTGCCTGTGTGACCTTAGATGTGAAAATTGAATATATCCAAATGCAACGGTGGCTGATTTGGGTGAATGGAAGGAGGGGCGCCCGTGTGACCTTAGATGTGAAAATTGAATATATCCAAATGCAACAGTGGCTGATTTGGGTGAATGGAAGGAGGGGCATTGGCTTTTGGTGTGGAAGTGGCCGAGGGAATTAATTCAGTAGGCGTATTATCGTATGACTTAATGAATGTGTTGCTGGCTAATGTAGTTTTGGAGGTTGAGGGTGCTATTGACAAATTGAAGTGGTTAGCTGATTCGGGAGATTATGAGGTAATTTCAAATGAGGTTATTAATCGGGATGATTGGCAATCTATGTGGTATGTTGTTATCTCAATCTATTGGGTGATCTTGCATCGAAAAGCTATTGTTTTGCAAGTTGTGACCATTTTTAAGTTGGTTTAAATTGAAAGTCTGTAGTTGGTTAAGTGCAAAGAATAACTTGTTAAAGTATCACATTTCATCATGGTTTATTAATGTTACAAGTTAATCGGTTATTGTCTAAGTTCATAGGCATGTGTGGGTTGAAATTATTGTCCGACATGCAGATTTTATTGGTTGTTGTTGGTGGTGTTTGGAGATGGGTACTGCTAGAGTTGGTTTAGCCCGGTAGTCTTGCTCGTCTGGAGTATTGACATAGACAGTGGGAAATCTCTATACGAAGTGTGGGCTACCTATTATTCGTTGGTGGTCCAGTGCACCCCTACTCACTTTGATGCATATGTATGTACACTTTTTTTGCACCCCTCAATTTATATGGGCAACTTGTTTAGTTTAGGGGATTATGGTTTCTCCGAGCTATCTCTTGTGTGCAATTGGTTCTGTCTTTGGCCTAATATTTGGCTTCCATTGCGCTAAATTTGATTATATTTTTAGCTTATAATAAAAACAAATGACTAAAATTGTTTAAATGCTAATTTGCTAAGATTTTTTAGAATAAAAGAAAAACATGGACGTATATTAGATAAACATATCTAAAATGGAAACGTAATTGGAACATATTCCAAAAAGAAATTGAAAAGGTTGATTCCCGCAAGTCAGTGAACAACAATTCAAGAGGAGGCCGAGGAAATTGATTAGGTGCATTTGAAGGAACCATGCAAAGTTAGTTCTTGGTTTTGAATCTGATACATAATTTATTGACTTCACGTCTCATAATAAGGTACAAAACTTGAATGAAGAAAGTACACCTTTGAAACAGAGAAAGAGTCAAATTTAACAGAATCAATGGAGTTGGAGAAGAAGGAACAAATAATTATGTTATTGGGCAAAACCATGGGGTAATTAAGTTTGCTGCAGAGATTTGTGACACAATTCAAGGAAAGGATGCAGTGTTTGGTTTGGAACATTTGACAGTGAGATTGATGCTGCTAAGGCTAATGATTGTGCAACTTTCAAAATGACGGGTCTGAAAGCTATACTAAATTTTCCTTTGGAAGCTGGAAAAGCTAATCCGAAGGCATTAGTGGCAGGAAAAGCAAAATACATCAAAGAGATTCTACCACAAGATCAAGTTAAGACATGTTTGATCAATGTTTAAGAAATTGAACCAAACATCGAACATATGAGAGCTCTAAGTTATGGTTCAATTTGCTTTAGACCGTTTTAATCGAACTAATATGGTGGGTGATCTAAGTGGATACCATATTTTTTAGGCTTAATTAATAAAATGGTCCCTTAAAGACATTTTTGGTTTCAGATTGGTCCCTTAAAGAAAAAAAGGTCCAAATAGGTCCTTTAAAGAAAAAAAAGTCCGAATAGGTCCCTTAAAGACATCTCCGTTAATCAGTTTGGTCCCTAAAAAGAGGTCTAAAAATAGGACCAAACTGATTAACAGATATGTCTTTAAGGGACCTATTCGGACCTTTTTTTCTTTAAGGGACCTATTTAGACCTTTTTTTCTTTAAGGGACCAATATAAAACCAAAAATATCTTTAAGGGACCATTTTATTAATTAAGCCTATTTTTTATTGAAGCGAATGGATACCACATTATATCATTATTTTATATATAGTTACCATTGTAAAATTGATCCCTACATTGAGTTGTCTCACTTCATATAAACTATTTTCAAACCTTATTTACTTTTAACAACAATAAGTTAAAGTTAATTAAGGAAATCAAATAGTGTGAAATTCAAACCAAGAATTGATGAGTTGATGAAAAAAATATGATAGTGGTACTACTACTTGAATGCAGAACAATTGAGAATTTTAGCTACATTTTTTTGGGCATGTTAACACATTGCTGTTTGTAACATGTAATAGCTCCAAGTGAAGAATTGTGAGAAGTAATAGCTCAATTGTTAAACCTAGAAAAAATGTTAATCTTGCTGCTATCTTCAAAGTACAAGTTCATATAACACCTGATAATATTAAAAAAAGAAATAATCCTATGCACGTCACAAACTAACATACTATGGAACATAATTTTGATATCTACCTATAGTTATATATAAAGAGGATAACAAAATATTTTGAACCTAACATGAGTGTCGTCTAGTTGCTGCACACATCTCCCAGCGTTCCGTGCATCACAACAACATAGAAGCAAGCATTGATCTCAATCGGTCGGTGCTAATTGGGTGTGTCACGTAACTTTGGAAAAGTTGTGCTGCAACGTGTTCCTTTGTTTAAATAGTGTTCTGGACTAGACTAGAACTAGTCCACTTCATACCCCCTAAGTCCATGACTGCTTGTCCCACCACATCCATGTCAGCGGAACATGGTGGAACCTCTCCACCAAGATAGGAGCAGATCCCTGCTTCACCCACTATCTAAGGGTAATATCTTGGCAGTCCATCTTATTGGGCCTGATTTGATCCAACCCAATAAGAGGACATTTGGCCCAGAACTAGGGGTTATAGGTAATACTATTCATTCACTCAATTAATTTCTCTCTCTCTCTCTCTCTCTCTCTCTCTCTCTCTCTCTCTCTCTCTCTCTTGTATCTCATTTGCTCTCATTCCCTCTCTAACTTTGGCATCGGAGCACCTGCAGGTACAACCCCCTCCGTGGATCAGCTGCTCGACCCGCCGTCAACCACTTGCTCAACGGACTGCCAGCTGGCCATCTACCTATTCTAATCAACAGTTAAGATCAATCAGGATGGCTTGGTCAAGCATGGCCTTTCATTCTATAGAGTGTGAATTAAACTATGGGGATAAACAATCATCCCCTTGTGTTTCACGTGATGGTAGCATGCCAAGCAAAAATTCTTCATCGGCTGATGGTGCAACACTTGCAACGATAAACCATCAATTGAATGGTGTGCAAAATTCGGGGAAAAATATAGGTGCCATTAACGGAGATGCAGTAGAGGATGCTGCGAATTCAAAGAAAATATCTTTTGCTCAAGCCTTAAGTAATGCTTATGATGTTAGCCAACTTCCGAAACCTAGCTTAAAAGGAGATGATGTTGCTATTAAAATACCTCAAGAGGAGTATAAAGCGAGCTTGGAAGATTGTCAAAATCACTTTCACGGTAGATTGTTGTTATCAAAAGGTGATCCACCTCTCACATTTCAAGACTTGCGTGCCAAATTATCTAATATTTGGAAGCCTTTGGGAAAACGGGGCATTGTCTCTTTAGGTAAGAGATTCTATGAATTTAAATTCTCTTTAATAGAAGACATTCAAAGTGTTCGTGCGGTGACTTCCTGGAGCCTTAAACCGGGATTTATCAAATTATTTGTTTGGTCTCCAAATTTCAACCCAAATAATTTTAAGCAAACAACAACTCAATGTTGGGTTCGTTTCTTGAGTCTTCCTCAAGAATACTGGCGTCCGAAGATTCTCTTTGCTATTGCTAATGGTCTTGGAACTCCAGTAACTCTCGATGCTTTTACAAGTATGAGTTTTTTTGATAGATCCTTTGGACATTTTGCAAGAGTTCTAATTGATATTGATATGACTGCTAAAATAAAAAAATAGAATTTGGGTTGAAAGAGAAGGTCATGCTTTTCTTGTTAATGTTGAATATGAGAATCTTCCGCTCTTTTGTACACATTGCCAATGTATTGGTCATAGCTTTTCTTCTTGTAAATTTAATGCTAAATTTGATAAAGAGAAAGCGGTACTTCTAGAAAAGCCAAGACGTACGGTCAGACGCGGATGGCTTAAATCCGACGCTACGGTTTAGCTTCGTGTAACGCCCCAAAAATTAGAATTCATTTTATTTAATTATTTAGTTGTTGTGGTGTTGATTGACGATGTTTATTTAATTATTTTGGGTGACGAAAATTTATTTAATTATTTTGTGTGGTGAATAATTAAATAATTGATAAATAAAAATAATGATGTTGCTAAATAAAAATTAAAAGAAGAAAAAGGAGTAGAAAGTTATAAATTGAGGTGTTGAGAGCATATGGGGGGTGTAGATAGGAAAATGGTAGAGAAAGGAATAAAGAAGAAGAAACACAATTTTAATTCCCATTAAATCATTTTAAAAATAATAATGCTATTGTCCCTTGGAATTAAATGGTTTAAAGGGTGGTGAAGTTGAGAAGAGTTAGCATACCGATAAAAACAAAAGAAAACAAACATTAAAAAATAGTGCTAGTGGGTGAGAGAAAAGAGAGAGAGCTCATGTGAGAGTGAAGAGAAGCAAAGGAAAGAAAAGCTTAACCTGAATTTAGGGAGTTCACTACAATCCAAGTAAGGGAGCTTTATACTCTTGAAATTCTGAATTCAATGAAAATACTTGATGTATTTATTATGTGTGTGCTTTAAGTTGATGCTCTTATGCATGTGATGCTGTTGTTGTTGTTTGAATTTACTAGAATTTGAAATTTGGATTTTACTATGATGATGATGATGATGACGTGCTTTGTTATTTGGATAAAATCGTGCCTTATTTGTTACTGATTCTGAGTGAGTTTTGTTGAGTTCATCCATGGTGTTATGTTAAGTTATAAAAAGAAAAATAACTACTATACTTAAAATATGAATTTTGAGTTGTTAATTCATAAGTTGAGTTTTTATATGGATTTAAATGTTCTAATCGGTTTATGAACGTTCCTGGGAAGTTTTTAAATCAATGAGAATCGATTTAGGGTTGTGTGGTTTGGAATTGAGAAGTATTGAATCACAAAAATCTTCAAAACTCAAGTGTGAATTCCTTTAGTTTCAAATAAGATTATATCGCCTATTTTAAAAACAAACACCGGGTATCTTCCTAAAATTGAATGGGGATCAAAACAGTATAAAGAACGTTGTTTTTCGCGGAGTATACATGGAGAACGAATCGGGTCAGAACTGGGTCAGGCAACCCGTTTACAGGGAAACAGGCGAGGAAGACGATGAACAGTGTCGTCGACCTCGCCCACTCGCGGAACAGGCGCGTGGGAGCGCGTGAGGAGTCATACAGACTCCATTGTTGTTTTAGTTTTTCATAGATAAATAGTAAATAATTTTCTTGAAATTTTGGTACCTCTTTGAAAATTTTTGGACACCTGTAACTATTTTTAATTAATTAATTGAGGTAAAAAGGTGATTAAATTGACTTAAAATTCATACGTTTCGTCGGTAAACTAAATGAAGATGATTTGGGTTATGGGCACTGTTAAAAAGGAGTAATAGGTTGTTGTTTTGGAGAGGAGTGAATGATTAATTGAGTTATGAAGTTTTAGTTGGTGTTGTAATCGAAGTTGCTAATAATTGGTGTGTATCGGTGTTGTTTTAAGTCGTTGCTCGTTGATAATAATTGTGTTGTTTGAATTGTTGTTTGGTTGAATAATGGCGTTGAGCTACGTGGTTATAACGATGTTGGATTATCTATTTTAATGATGTTGGAGTTGTGCCGAAATTATGATGTTGTAATTGTTGTTGTTGTAGTTGTTTATGGACGTTGTTTATTGATGTTGTTATAATGATATGAAGTTGTCTATCGAAGTTGTTAAATGATGTTTTCTATTGACGTTGCTTATTATAACATGACATGCATTCATTCATGTGTTCAATGACATTGCTTATTGAAGTTGTATAAATGATGTTGAAAATGACGTTGCTTAATGAAGTTGAAAATTATGTTGTTTATAATTATGTTGATCCTCCATGATGTAAAACTGGAAATGACGTTGTTATTGGTACCACATGCATTTAGCGAGTCTAGGCGCATTGCATTCATTTTAATTATATTTGTTCATTTAAATGTTGTTGTTTATTTCTCTTTATTTAATTGTTGATCGTAGTTGACTGATGAATGCGCGTGGCCATCCGCTTAGGTGGTCTTGTTGTTGTTTATGATGTTGCTAGTTATGATGTTGTTTTAATTCAGTTATTTTCTTGATGTATTGTCGCTCACCTTTACATTCCCCCTTCTGGCTTGGCTCTATGGTGTGCAACCGTAGATTTTCAGGTAGGTGATGAGTCATAACTGATGCGTTCGGTAGCTGTTGCTTTACTATTTATTTGGAGTCGCTCTGTTATGATATTGTTGGGGAGAAACTTTATTTAATTATGCTGCTAAATTTTTATAACAATTGGACTATGTCATTTGACTCAGTATTTTCAATTCGGACTTTGAAACTTATATTATTTTTGTATTTTCCGCTGCATGATTTTTAATCATTTGAAGAATTAGTTAATTGGAGTAAGTGTGACATCCGTATTAATTAAATGAAATTAACTTTTTCGAAAATAAAATAAAGGGGTAAATTAAGGGTGTTACACTTCGCGCCTTTTAGACTCAGCCTCGACACCGACGCTAATCGACTCTAAATGCATGTTAGAGTCGGCCCTTTAGCGTCGGTTTATGGCTGATTCCGGCCAGAGTGTGTGCCACGCCAGTTGATCTTCAATTGTAGGCCCAGTAAACAAAGTTGGAACTGCGTCGGGTAAATATTTTCCTATTCAAAAAGAGGTTTTGGCTAATGGAAAAGAGGGTCAAGTGGATCACGATGAAGTTGTTATTATTCCCGATTCTATTGATCAATCAGCTTTGCAGGATAAATAATGTGTCTGCTCACAAATGTGTTGATAATAACCCTCTTTTAGGAGGCGGATGCTGTAACACCCTAACCCATACTACCCTTAAAAACGTAATTTTAAAAACTTTTCAACAAGTGTAAAGGCAGAGTGCCACGCGGTAATTAAAACACAAGCATACACACAGAGCATCATGAAATTTAACACGAAAAGCAACAGCGGATTCCAATCAAAACAAGCATGCATATATGTACATATATATATACATAAGCCATATTCATCCCTAAGGATGTCACTTATACAATAACTAGCATATCAAAAGGTAACACCGATATACGATGAAATCCAAGCGTAATCCCCGACTCGATGTTACATTACCAGAGCATTTACTATTTACAAACTCTAGTCAAAAGCTAGTACTAAGAGGAGTAATCTATTCTAAGTCTCCTCACCAAAAAGTACTTCAACACCACGCTAAAACCGCAGTCTAAACGTCGGCACCGTCCTCAGCCTGAATATCTGAACCCCCAAAGGTCCAGCAAATAACACAAAATAGAGAGTTAGAAAACATAACCGCATATCATACGAGTATAAGAAAGGTCTTACACTTTCAAACTACATCATACATATTCTAACTCACGTCAAAACATCGCACCAAACAGTTATCAATTAATAAAGTTTAGCACAGTTCAACCAGATAATGTCACATACCATTTATCAAATATATGCGCATTTACCCTAATGTATCTAATGCCAATCATTCTATGTCATGCCATCCCTAGACACGACTAATGCATGTGGTACCAATTGCCTTTTACCCCTCATGGATAAGTTAAACAGTTTTACATCTTGCCGGATTGTTCGGAACTTACCAAACCTTCATATCCCTCATGGATAAGTTAAACAGTTTTATATCCTGCTGGATAGCAGCTCTAGATCTTATGGATTCATCTAATCCGATCCTCGGCTTCCTTATGGACTCAAAAATCCATTTAAATCTATTGGAACCCTAGTTTCCAATTCAACATATATATACATGAATGCATGTATGTTTACACATATCATCAATATGATATTTCTCTAGCTCGAAGCTACTCTTTTATGAATGCGGGAACACAATCCTAACACATTCACTTAACATTGCAAATTAATGCCAAAACATAACATTGCTCACATTAAGCTACAACTTATTGCATACACGTTTATCAATCATATAACGATTAACAATAAGCATTAACAACATCAACATGTATCAACAAACATGTAAGGATACCCTTAAACCATGTTACAAGTGCCTAATTGCACTTAAAACAATTATCAAAAAGTTGCTGTCACAGTGCTGTTCGCTGAGCGAATCCGTAGCGAACCCGTAGCGAACACGTAGCGAACACGTTCGCTGTAGCGAACAGGTAGCGAACTACATCAGAGGGTTACAGGTACATGGCGAACAGATAGCGAACCCGTAGCGAACTTATTCGCTAAGCGAATCCGTAGCGAATCCGTAGCGAACTTATTCGCTAAGCGAATCCGTAGCGAATCCGTAGCGAACTACACCAGAAATATCTGTTCTTGAGTTATCTAAGGCGGTTTAACCTCAAATCAACTCAAAAATTCATCCAAACATGTTATAAATTCATATAAACAGCCATTTCAAACATATATGGTATCAAGGAACATTAATCATCCCTTCCAAACATCCAAATACCTCTAACAATCAAAATCAAGCCAATTTCTTGGGTTTTAAGTAACTTTCATAAACTTAACAAAAATGATCCAAACACATACATATTTGTCATGGAATCAAGCTAGTGATTAACACATACAAAGTGATGATGAAGAACATCACACTCACATACATAAGCTTAAATCAAAAGTCTAAAAGAAATTGAGTGGGAGAGTTCGGGAACGGAGACATAGACAATCTCCCCCCTCCTTGTCACTCAAGAATCATGAATTCTAATCTCTTACCTTAAGCAAAGATGATGATCCAAGCCTTCTCTTGCTCAAGCTTTCTCTTAGCCAAAACCCTAGCTCTTGCTCTATCTTGCTTCTACTCACTCAAACTCAAGAAATGAATTGTGAAACTATTCATATGTTTGACTTGTTACTTATACTACTTCCCATTGCCATGAACCAAGCCCAAATGGCTTAGGCCCATATGGCCTCCCACGCCCCTCAAGCCCAAAACAAAGGTTCTCGCGTCTAATAACTTACGTTCGGCTAAATAATTATTCGCCGCTCACTAAAATAATAAAAGCCAATTAATAAATAAAATAACATTTAATAAAATATACGAATACGAAAAATGGGTCGTTACAATCCTACCCCCCTTAAAAGAATTTCGCCCTCGAAATTACCTAGAAACAGATCGGGATAAGAATCTCTCATCTTGTTTTCCAACTCCCACGTCGCATTCTCACCAGCCGGTCCTCCCCACACGACTTTCACGGATGCAATCTCTTTGTTTCTCAACCTCTTCACTTCTCTTCCTTCGATTCTCAAAGGCACAGTCTCGATGGTCAAGTCATCCCTCACTTGAACATCGTCCGATTCAATCACGTGTGTCGGATCAGACACATACTTGCGCAACTGTGATACATGGAAAACATCGTGCAAATTCGCCAACGATGGCGGTAATGCAATCCTATACGCGACTTTCCCAACTCGCTTCAAAATCTCAAACGGTCCAATAAACCTCGATGTCAACTTCCTTGACTTCAACGCACGTCCTACTCCAGTAGTCGATGTAACTCGTAGGAATACATGATCCCCTTCTTGGAATTCAATGTCCTTTCTCCTCTTATCATGGTAACTCTTCTGTCGACTCTGAGACACTTTCATCTTCTCGCGAATCATCCGAATCTTCTCTGTTGTTTCTTGTACAATCTCTGGTCCAAGAATTGCACCTTCTCCAGTTTCATACCAACACAGAGGTGTCCTACACCTTCTCCCATACAAAGCCTCAAACGGTGCCATTCCGATACTAGAATGGTAACTGTTGTTGTATGTAAACTCTACCAATGGCAAACAAGAATCCCAATTCA
This sequence comes from Trifolium pratense, assembly GCF_020283565.1. NCBI lineage: Eukaryota > Viridiplantae > Streptophyta > Magnoliopsida > Fabales > Fabaceae > Trifolium > Trifolium pratense. The sequence goes on from NC_060061.1 coordinate 29,852,333, forward strand.
CGTTTTGCTCCAAAACACAAGCCCTCAACAAATCCTCTAAGGATTGTATCGTCCTCTCCGACTGACCATCTGTCTGAGGATGATAAGCTGAACTCAACCTCAACTTCGTTCCTAAAGCTTCTTGCAAGCTTTCCCAAAATCTGGAAGTAAATCTCGGATCTCTATCCGAAATAATACTTGTTGGAATACCATGTAGCTTCACAATCTGCTCCACATAAATCTCGGCCAACTTAGGCACCAAAGTACCTTTCCTGATAGCAATGAAGTGAGCACACTTCGTCAGACGATCTACCACTACCCAAATCACCTCGTTACTTTTCTTGGTCTTCGGTAAACCTCCCACAAAATCCATTGCAATGCTATCCCATTTCCATTCGGGTATAAACATTGGTTGCAACAAACCAAACGGCTTCTGATGTTCAATTTTCGATTTCTGACAAGTTAAGCAGGAATAAACAAATTCAGAAATTTGCCTCTTCATTCCCGGCCACCAAAATAACTTCCTCAAATCCTGATACATCTTGGTTACTCCAGGATGAATACTCAAACCACTTCTGTGACCTTCTTCCATGATCATTCTTTTCAATTCGGGTACATCCGGTACACAAACTCTTCCGTGAAATCTCATGACTCCACCTTCGTCAATCTTGATATTGGTCTCCTTACCTTCATTGATGAGTACCATCTTCTCCATCAATTTCTTATCCGATTTCTGACGTTCTTTAATATCTTCGAGAAAAGGATTCGTCAATCTTAACATTCCAAGCTTCACACTTGAAGAAGTAACCTCACACACAAGACTCAAGTCTCGGAATTCTTCAATCAACTCTAACTCTTTCACCATCAATGATGACATATGCAAAGTCTTCCTACTTAATGCATCAGCCACCACATTGGCTTTTCCGGGGTGATAACTCAATTCAAAATCGTAGTCCTTTAAGAATTCGAGCCATCTTCGTTGCCTCATATTCAACTCCTTCTGGTCGAATAAGTATCTCAGACTCTTGTGATCACTAAACACTTCAAACCTCGATCCATACAAGTAGTGTCTCCACACTTTCAAAGAAAACACCACTGCGGCTAACTCCAAATCATGCGTTGGATAGTTCCTCTCGTGAACCTTCAGTTGCCTTGAAGCATATGCTACCACATTACCCCCTTGCATAAGCACTCCACCAAGTCCTAACTTCGAAGCATCGCAATACACGATGAACGACTCTTTGGCATCGGGTAAAATCAACACGGGTGCAGTAGTTAATCTTCTCTTGAGCTCTTGGAAACTCTTCTCACAAATACCATCCCAAACAAACGCTTGATCTTTCCTCGTCAACTTGGTTAACGGCAAAGCCAACTTCGAAAAACCTTCGATGAATCTTCTATAATAACCGGCCAAACCAAGGAAACTTCTAATCTCTGAAACAGATTCCGGCGTTCCCCACTGTGACACAGCGTCAACCTTCGCAGGATCTACCGCGATTCCTCCACTTGAAATTATATGCCCTAGGAAACTCACCTCTTTCATCCAAAATTCACACTTCGACAACTTGGCATACAACTTCTTCTCCTTCAAGACTTGCAAAACGATCCTCAAGTGCTCTTCGTGCTCTTCCTCGGACTTTGAGTAAATCAAAATGTCGTCGATGAACACCACCACGAATCTATCCAAAAATGAATGGAAAATTCGGTTCATATACTCCATGAAGACTCCAGGTGCATTGGTCACACCAAACGGCATAACTGAATATTCGTAGTGCCCATACCTCGTCCTAAATGCAGTCTTAGGTATGTCTTCCGTCTTCACTCTAATCTGATGGTATCCAGATCTCAAATCGATCTTGCTAAACACGCAAGCTCCAACTAGTTGATCCATCAAATCATCTATCCTCGGAAGTGGATATTTATTCTTGATCGTCACTTTGTTCAACTGGCGATAGTCTATACATAATCTCATGCTTCCATCTTTCTTCTTCACAAGCAATACCGGCGCTCCCCATGGCGAAACACTCGGTCGAACAAACCTCTTCTCAAGCAGCTCTTCAAGTTGCTTCTTCAACTCATTCAACTCTGACGCTGACATTCGATACGGCGCCATCGATATCGGGCTAGTTCCAGGTACTAGGTCGATAGAAAACTCTACCTCTCGCTTTGGAGGTACGTCAGATATATCATCCGGAAACACATCTGGGAATTCACAAACGATCGGTAACTCTTCTATCTTAACTCCTCCTTCGAGTTTCAATGATGCAAACATCATGAACATCTCGGCATGTTCTTTCAACGCTTCCGATACTTCCTTCCCGCTCATCAAATGCAAGTTCTCCTCCGGCTTCGGAAAAACAACGGCCTTCTCACGACAGTTGATATGAATTCGGTTGAAGATTAACCAATTCATACCAAAAATTACATCCATACCACTAAGTGGAATACATACCAAATCCATACCAAAGTGCTTATCAAAAATGGTTACGGGGCAGTTACGACATACTTGTCGGGTAATCACTGAACCATTAGCAGGAGTTTCTATTTCCATCCTACCCATCATATCCGTTAAAGGAATACTAAGACGCTTCACACAATCCAAAGAAATAAAAGAATGCGTCGCTCCCGTATCTATAATCGCAATTAAAGGAGTGTCATAGATGAAACACGTACCTCTAATGAGATTGTCCTCAAGGCTAGCATCCTCTCCACTCAAAGCAAACACCTTGCCCATCACTTTCTTGGGCTTCTTGCAGATTATACTCTTGTGGCCCTCCTCACCACAGTTGAAACAAAACACTCTTGTCCTACACACTTCAGTTTTGTGACCTAACTTCCCACAATTCAAACACTTGTCCAATTTCTTCAGGCAATCATACGACATATGACCCTTCTCTCCACATTTGTAACAATTCCCATTCACCGGCTTCTTACCACCACTTGTATTACCCCTACCGCGGTTATCATAAGGTTTTCCGCGCTCTTGTCCTTTCCCTTTTCGGTCATTCACAGCCTTGTAGTAGTTCACCTTTGCCATACCATCTTCATCACAAATCCTACTCTTGTTCACAAGGGTCGCAAAATCCCTTATCTGTGAAAATCCAATCATATGCTTGATGTCTGGACGTAGACCACTCTCAAACTTCACGCACTTGTCGTTCTCCGCCTCCAAAGTGTTGTAATGCGGACTAAACGCACACAAAGTCTCAAACTTGACGGCATAGTCAGCTACCGTCATATTTCCCTGTTTCAACTCCATGAATTCCACCACCTTCTTGTTCTTCACATCCACAGGAAAATACTTAACCAAAAATTCTCTTTTAAACATTGCCCATGGTATAGCCATACCACCGGGTCCTAGTCTCATCTTGGCGTTCTTCCACCACACATTCGCTTCCTCGCGCAACACATATGTCCCAAGGGTTGTCTTCCCTTCCTCGGAACAATCCATTGCTTCAAAAATTATCTCAAGTTCCTCCAGCCACTTGTGAGCTCCATCCGGGTTGTAACCTCCGGTAAATGTTGGCGGTTTCTGCTTCATGAACCTTTCCAACCTCATCTCTACCTCTCTTCCAGGTTGATGATCTCTAACCACAATGTTGGTGAGTGCGGCCAAAGCCTCCGCAATCTGAGCATTCGTCCTCGCAGCAGCCATGATTCCTGAACGAATCACAACTAGACGTTAGAAAGTACTAACAGTGTTCCCTACACATGCTCATACGGGGAAAAGAAAAGTCCTAATTGGTTCACACGAACCGACCTGCTCTGATACCACTATTGTAACACCCTAACCCATACTACCCTTAAAAACGTAATTTTAAAAACTTTTCAACAAGTGTAAAGGCAGAGTGCCACGCGGTAATTAAAACACAAGCATACACACAGAGCATCATGAAATTTAACACGAAAAGCAACAGCGGATTCCAATCAAAACAAGCATGCATATATGTACATATATATATACATAAGCCATATTCATCCCTAAGGATGTCACTTATACAATAACTAGCATATCAAAAGGTAACACCGATATACGATGAAATCCAAGCGTAATCCCCGACTCGATGTTACATTACCAGAGCATTTACTATTTACAAACTCTAGTCAAAAGCTAGTACTAAGAGGAGTAATCTATTCTAAGTCTCCTCACCAAAAAGTACTTCAACACCACGCTAAAACCGCAGTCTAAACGTCGGCACCGTCCTCAGCCTGAATATCTGAACCCCCAAAGGTCCAGCAAATAACACAAAATAGAGAGTTAGAAAACATAACCGCATATCATACGAGTATAAGAAAGGTCTTACACTTTCAAACTACATCATACATATTCTAACTCACGTCAAAACATCGCACCAAACAGTTATCAATTAATAAAGTTTAGCACAGTTCAACCAGATAATGTCACATACCATTTATCAAATATATGCGCATTTACCCTAATGTATCTAATGCCAATCATTCTATGTCATGCCATCCCTAGACACGACTAATGCATGTGGTACCAATTGCCTTTTACCCCTCATGGATAAGTTAAACAGTTTTACATCTTGCCGGATTGTTCGGAACTTACCAAACCTTCATATCCCTCATGGATAAGTTAAACAGTTTTATATCCTGCTGGATAGCAGCTCTAGATCTTATGGATTCATCTAATCCGATCCTCGGCTTCCTTATGGACTCAAAAATCCATTTAAATCTATTGGAACCCTAGTTTCCAATTCAACATATATATACATGAATGCATGTATGTTTACACATATCATCAATATGATATTTCTCTAGCTCGAAGCTACTCTTTTATGAATGCGGGAACACAATCCTAACACATTCACTTAACATTGCAAATTAATGCCAAAACATAACATTGCTCACATTAAGCTACAACTTATTGCATACACGTTTATCAATCATATAACGATTAACAATAAGCATTAACAACATCAACATGTATCAACAAACATGTAAGGATACCCTTAAACCATGTTACAAGTGCCTAATTGCACTTAAAACAATTATCAAAAAGTTGCTGTCACAGTGCTGTTCGCTGAGCGAATCCGTAGCGAACCCGTAGCGAACACGTAGCGAACACGTTCGCTGTAGCGAACAGGTAGCGAACTACATCAGAGGGTTACAGGTACATGGCGAACAGATAGCGAACCCGTAGCGAACTTATTCGCTAAGCGAATCCGTAGCGAATCCGTAGCGAACTTATTCGCTAAGCGAATCCGTAGCGAATCCGTAGCGAACTACACCAGAAATATCTGTTCTTGAGTTATCTAAGGCGGTTTAACCTCAAATCAACTCAAAAATTCATCCAAACATGTTATAAATTCATATAAACAGCCATTTCAAACATATATGGTATCAAGGAACATTAATCATCCCTTCCAAACATCCAAATACCTCTAACAATCAAAATCAAGCCAATTTCTTGGGTTTTAAGTAACTTTCATAAACTTAACAAAAATGATCCAAACACATACATATTTGTCATGGAATCAAGCTAGTGATTAACACATACAAAGTGATGATGAAGAACATCACACTCACATACATAAGCTTAAATCAAAAGTCTAAAAGAAATTGAGTGGGAGAGTTCGGGAACGGAGACATAGACAATCTCCCCCCTCCTTGTCACTCAAGAATCATGAATTCTAATCTCTTACCTTAAGCAAAGATGATGATCCAAGCCTTCTCTTGCTCAAGCTTTCTCTTAGCCAAAACCCTAGCTCTTGCTCTATCTTGCTTCTACTCACTCAAACTCAAGAAATGAATTGTGAAACTATTCATATGTTTGACTTGTTACTTATACTACTTCCCATTGCCATGAACCAAGCCCAAATGGCTTAGGCCCATATGGCCTCCCACGCCCCTCAAGCCCAAAACAAAGGTTCTCGCGTCTAATAACTTACGTTCGGCTAAATAATTATTCGCCGCTCACTAAAATAATAAAAGCCAATTAATAAATAAAATAACATTTAATAAAATATACGAATACGAAAAATGGGTCGTTACAGATGCTAGCGTGAGTTAGTATAGCATGTCTCCCACCAATGAGTCATGTGTTATGTGGATCGGATTGAATGTGTACATGATATTATGGTGTACTGTCAGTATTATATTATTTTCTATTTTTGAAAAAAAGTTCCCGATATTTTCGAAAAAAAGTTTTTGATCTTTTTTGTGGAAAAAGTTTTCGATTTTTTTTTCGGAAAAAAGTTTCCGATTTTCGGGAGAAAATTTTCGATTTTAGATAAAAACAATTTCGGAGGTTTTGTCTGAACAAAAAAGATTCCGTTCTTTTTTTGGGAAAAAAGTTCCGATATTTTATTCGGAAAAAAGTTTCGGATATTTTCCGGAAAAAAATTTCCGATATTTTTCTGGAAAATTTCTAATATTTTATTCAAAAAAAAAGTTTTAAATATTTTCTGTTTTTTCACTCTTTTTTGTATCAGCAATACTTTTTCAGATGAACATTTCGAAACTATTTTCCCCAAAAAATCGGGAACTTTTTTCCGGAAAACATCGGAACTTTTTCCAGAAAAAATCGAAATCTTTTTTTCGGAAAAAATCCGAAACTTTTTTCCCCAAAAATTAACGGAAACTTTTTTTCCAGAAAAACTCCGGAATTGTTTTTATCTGAAATCGAAACTTTTCCCCTAAAAAATCGGGAACTTTTTTCAGGAAAAAAAATTGATAATTTTTTCCCGAAAAAATATCAAAAACTTTTTTTTCAAAAAAAAAAAAATTTAATACTGACAGTACATCATAATATCATGTACACATTCAATCCAGACCACATAACACATGACTCATCGGTGAGAGACCTATCATGGTCTCCCACCCTAGAATCCGCCCTTTTGGGATTTGTGGATTCCAATACACTACAAACCATTGTTGATAGGGAGGTTATCTACTATATAAGAAAATAAGATACTAATGAAATTCCCAATTTGCCCCTTATTCATTTTTTGACACATAATCAATTCAGGGTTAATTTTTGTCTTTATCAAAAAAAGTTAGTAGAAAAATGCTAAAAAAAATTTTCAGTAGGATTCAAACCCTTAACCTTTTTTTTTTTTTTTTTGAAAACAAATACTATTATAAAAGAGAAAAAACCTCAGCCAGGTCTTATATCGTTTTGGATAAAGAGGGCTATTTGAGGGGGTACATTAGATAACCAGTTTTTATTTGGTTCAACTAAAGCCCATTTAGCCAAGTTGTGGGCAACCCTATTTCCTACACGCCCAATCCAATTAACAGAAGCATTTGGATGGTTTGATAGCCATTCCCCTCCTTTTTGAGCAATTTTTCCCCAATAAACCCTAGGATAGTGCTTCGTCTTCACCGCGTCCACCACCATCTTTGCGTCCATCTCTACAATAATCGCCATATCCTGATGTTGGTTCTGAAGATTGTCGACCTTTTAGTTACACTTCTTATTACATTTACCACTAAGCCATATAAATTAATTTGTTATATTCTTGGAACCAACATATAATCAATATGAGTTAAATGACCAATTATAACCACAAAACTCCACTTTATTTGTTACTTCTTTCACGCTTTTTTTCTTTTTATCTAAAATTTCAATTTTTTGTATGTAACCCAAATTCAAATACGTCACTTTATACAAATTCAATTTTTTAGTAAATAAAAATCAATTATTAACTGGGCATCGATATATCCTATACATATTTATTAAATGGGCATCGACCATCTCGAGGGGATTGGTCTCTGCATGGTTGTGCGGATGATACTTTTAGTTTAAAAAAAAAAGAATTAAATACAAAGTTAAAAAATAAATGACATTTTTTTAGAAGTTTTGTTTTGGAAGATATTTTGTTGTTGATATAAGGACAAATTAATTTTTTGAGAAATAAATTACCTTTTATTTTACCGGAACAAAAAATTCACTTGTCATCAATACATTGGTCATTCTTTTGAAATAGATTGACCAATACATTATGCAGAATTTATATTTAGTCTCACGGAACTTGTGTTTTACTAATATATTATGTTGTCTATTTTTTTTTTTTAATAATTTACAGGTTATATTCATATTAATATGAGAACATAATTTTTTTGGTTATATCTACGAGCCTTATATTTTTACTCATATATTAATAAAGTTGTATATATTTTTATTAATTTTACGAGTTATACTCATATATTAATACGAGGACATCATCTTTTGTGTGAATTCTGAGGGACCTATATTTTTCTTCTTATTAATAAGGTTTCCCGTTCTTTAATAATTTATGTAGCACGTATATTTATACTCATATATTAATACCAGAACCTTTTTTGTTTTTAATTTCTACAAGATTTATACTTTTAATCATAATTTAATAAAAAAAAATTAATTTTTTATAATTTTACGGGTTATAATAGATCATATATTAATACAATGACCTAATTATTTTGTTATTTTTTACGAGACCTATGTTTTTTATTAATATATTAATAAGGTTGTCAATTCTTTCATAATTTCTACCTGACATATATTTATACTCATATATTAACACAAGGATATAATCTTTTGTCTGATTTCTGCAAGGCTATATGCTTTTACTCTTATTAGTAAAGTTTCCAATTTTTTACTATTTTTTTGTGAGATCTATATTTATACTCATATGTTAATACAATGACCTAATGTTTTGTGTAATGTTTGTGGGACCTATGTTTTTTACTCATATTAATAAGCTTGCATGTTCTTTTATAATATATGCGGAACCTATATTTATACTCATATATTAACATGAAAACTTATTTTTTATGTTGTCTATTTTTTTTTTACAATTTTACCGGTTATACTCATATTTAATATTTAATACGGTGACCTAATTATTTCGATGATTTTTGTGAGACCTATATTTTCACTAACATATTAATAAGGTTGTCTATTTTCTAATAATTTTTACGGGACTATATTTATACTCATATATTGAATACACAGACATAAGTTTTTGGTTATTTTTACAAGACGATGTTTTTACTAATATATTAATAAGGTAACCTATTTTTTCATGATTTCTCCATTATCTATATTTATATATTTTTTTTGAACAAAATTCATATTATACTAATACGGATATCTGAGGTTTTTTTGTGATGGTTTTACCATTGTTCTTTTTCTATTTTTTTTACCAAATATTATATCCTTTCTTATTTATTTTTTTATCTTTTGAATTACTTTCCAGTAAATTATTATTTCATGTTAGCAAGTGAGGAGCGGCAACGCCGCGACTCCCGTGCGGACGCACGGGTGTCCAGCTAGTTAGTGTTGATAATTTACAACACGAAGACATGTGTCCTCCAATGAATCATGAGACTCGAAAGGATGCTGATGCTGCTACAGTTACTGATTTTGAGCAGTAGAATGGGGATGATGTTGCCATGACTACTGCTCCGGAGAGGCAGAACGATATTGATTTAAATCATAGTGCTTCTGAGGAAGTCCTAGCAGAGGAGTTAATGCAGGTTCATACCGATACCACACAAAATAATGCACGGATCATGGATTCAGATATGCCAGAGTTAATCCCTGACTCGGTAGAGGAAGTAGTAGCTGAAACTCAAATTATTTTGCAAAAGCCTGCTTTACCACAAGTAGTTCTTGATGATATGGAGAAGATAAAGCAAACATGGGAAAATAGAACGAGTACCAATACCAAAGAAGAAGTTTCATTCACTTCGTACGTCTCTAAGAAAACTAAAAAGCAAAACCTACGGATTGCGCGCAGCCTTGGAAGTTATCCTACCAGATCTAAGGGCCCGCCTCCGCCATACTCCCAATGATCCTTTATGGGGAGTTTTATTGTTGAATATGGAGGTGTCGGCTAGTTGACTTCTCTTGGGTACTTTCTAGAGGTTTTCTTTTGTGAGAAACATTGCCTCTTGTCTTCATTGAGAACTAGTTTAGGGATAGTCTCCCTAATTTTGGATTTGTGTTTGTTCTTTTTTGTTTTTGCTTTTGTTCTTTTTGGTCTTATTTTTCTTTCTTTTCTTTTTTACCTGGGTAAGGTTTGACCCTCCATTCTGTATAGTTTCTCCTATATATATATATATATATATATATATTTATGATGTCTTATAATGCTATTAATTTACCCAAAAAAATTTGGTGTGGACTTTTTCATAATACCAACAATGCCCTTATTTTTTTTAGCAGCAATTTTTTTTTATTAACAATCTCACCATAACATAAGACGTGCATTTTTTATTTATTTTTTTGACATAAATTTACATAATAGACACAGACATGGCCGCTAGTGATCAATAAATATAATTTTTTTTCTTCAAAAATATATAACTATTTTAGTTGAAAAAATATAAATTTTTGGTTGTTCAATAGAAAGTTTTCCATATTTTTTTAATGCTTGCATTATTATGAAGAACGGACACCTCTATGATTAGGCGTGTCGTGGTGTTCGACACACGTATGACACTCGTACAACACATGTCAGATAGGTCAGACCGGTGTCCAAAAAAAAGTCAATTTTTCCTTTACTTTGACACTGTAACGCCCTGACTTTTAGAATTATTCGTTTATTTAGAATTTAGTTAATCCTTGTCTACTTTGTTTGGAATTAATGGTTTAGATGTGTTTGCGTGATTATCTAATTGTTTTAGCATGTTAAATAATTAGTTGACGGAAATTTGAAGTACATAAGATGAAGTAAGAAAATAAATAATTTAGAAGTAGTTAGAGAAATTGGGCCTAGTAGCATGAATTGAGAGGTGATTAAATAATAATAAATATTAAATAATAAAACAAGATGCATCTTCTTTTCGGTAGCTCATTCGAGAAGAACTTCATAGTTAAGCGTGCTTGACTTGGAGTAGTCTTTGGATGGGTGACCTGAAGTGGAAGAAATAGTCACAAGAAAGGGGGGGTTTGAATTGTGACCCTTTTAAAATTAATCCTGCACTCTACAAAATTAATCTCAAGTGTATACTTGGATAAATGTTAGTGGAATATAAAACAGCTTGTTCTGAGAATGTTCTCTGCTGCGTGAGCTTGTTCTGAGAATGTTCTCTGCTGCGTGAGAATTCAAAGTGAATGTAGATTAAGTGGTTTGTGTGATGTGTGTTTGCAGTAAATAAATAGTTAAAGGTAAGAGAGATTCACACACAAAAATTATACTGGTTCACCCAAATCCTGGGCTAGTCCAGTCCCCACGCCTGTGAGTTTTCCACTATGATCTCGAGATACTACCGATCTCAAATACAAATCTTCTTTGATCTAAACCACGATCAGAAACCTCCAATCCCTACAAGCTTGATCTACCTCAGCCTTACAGAGGTGTCACTCAATCAATAGTTACGTATTGACTTGAGCTAATCTTCTTTTTACAAAGGAAAGTTGTTCTGGATCTAAGCTTATACAAAAACTCAAAACTAGTTTGAGAAGCTTATACAAAATACACTCAATACACTCAGTAGTATTGTGATCCAATAGGTTGATAGAGAGCTGGAGTGTGAGTGGTAAAATTGAGAGACAAAGATATAACCACTTAAAAGTGGGTTATGTTGAAAAGTGGTCTCTTGAGAAAATTGCTTGTAGAAACTCAAAGGTTGTTTGAGAAGCAAATAGAAACACTCAATAAACTCAGAAGTATGATGTGAATGAAGAGCCTGAGTTTGAGTGATGAAAGAAGAGTTTTAGGACTTGTAGACAAAAACAAGTAATTGATGATTTGTAGCTTGAACTCTTGCTCTTTCTCTTGGATTTGCTTGCCTTTTATAGATGCTTGCTTGAGGTTGAAGCTTGGCCTTCAAGTATATCAGTTAGAGGGCAAAAAAGAGCTGTTACTCAATGCTCCACAAGCAGCAGACAACTTCTGCATATTTGACAGGTTCTCTGTTCAGTCTTGGAACAGTCTTGAACTTCATTTTGCTTTGATCCACAAGAGCCAAATATGTGTGAGCTGTAAGCAAGTACAAATGAGTTGTTTCCTGCATCCTTCCAATGTCAGAGGTCAGATATAGCCGTTTGGAACCTCAGTAAAAGGACTCATGACAGTTGGAGATGGTTTTGCAAAACTGTGTGCAGGAACGTTCTTGAATCAGTCTTGAACCAGTCTTGATTTCCATTTGGCTTTGATCCATAAGATCCAAATGTGTGTGAGCTGTTACCAAGTACATATGAGTTGTTTCTTACTTCCTTCCACTGTCATGTATCAGATATAGCCGTTTGGATGCTCAGAAAAGGACTTATGACAGTTGGAAATGGTTTTGAAAAACTGTGTGCAGGATCAGTCTTGCATCAGTCTTGAAACAGTCTTGACTGCACCAGCCAGTTGTGATGAACCTTCATCCTTCCTTTCTTGTGATGTGCAGCTGCTCAAATAGGCTTGAGGACACTTCAGAGATAGCATTAGCTTGGGAATAAACCAGCTGGAATAGTACAAGAGCATATGAGACAAAAAGTACTTTTATGACACCACCATTGAAGAATGTTCCCACATAGTCTTTTTGCAAGTACATCATAACTCATGGTTCACAATGTGTTGTTGTATTCTGATTGGTCTATGATATTTGATCAGGTATTTTTATTGGATGATCAATACCATAAAAGATCATGAAAGATCAAGCTTATAATTCATTGCATGAATTATGACTAGGAAAGGTATATGCTCATTTTCCATCAAAAGTGTTGATCCAAAAAGATATTATCTTCTGTAGAGATTTGATCCATATTTCCTTTGTAAAGTGCTTATTTGTTTTGTCCAAAGTTGACTTATAAAATCAGAAAGCACTTAATCCAAAATGTGCTTATATTCAAAAGTGCAGTCTGTCTGTTAAGAATGTTCTCAGATCATTCTTGAAACAGTATCTCAAGATTTTCTTAAAGAGGGATCTTCATGTTGCTGCAAAACTTTCCACAATTCCTCTTGATGTTTTGCACACATTGTTGCTTGTTCATTGAGTACTTTGAGATGCTTTTAGTGGAGGCGTGGGAGTACTCATCATGAGGATTATCATTTTCTAGCTTAGACAATGATTGAAACTTTTATGCCTTGTGGTGCATAAGCTCCTTTGTAAATTCATGGAAAATCATTCTTGTCTTGAGAAGCTAAGATGAAACTTTGAGTAGGTTTTGAAGATCTTCAACATATGCATAATTTCCATTGATGTTAATTGTAGTAGTAAATCCTCAAAGCATGTAACAAAACTCAATGTGAGTTTTGACATGATAACATCAAATATGTTCTTGTGTAGCTTGTGATGCAAGTATTTCCATCAACTATGATCTTCATATTCTTCCTTGAATCTTTAAGCTCATTGTGAACCTTGTGGTGATGAGGAAGACTATTAACCATGAAACTTGCTATCTTGTTTGAATCTTCAAATGAAACTTCTTATGATTCAAACAACATCCTTTAAAAATCTTCATGAAGCTTGTGATGCTATTGTTATGATCATCTGATGCTACTCTGATTCTTTCATTGCTTGAGTATACAAAATGTACTTGTTGATGTGAGTGGCTTCTAGATTGTCCACTTTTGTCATTACCTATATTTCAACAAAAACTCAAGTGCAAACATCAGTAGATCACCATTCATAAAACTTAACATTTATTCCATAAGGTTTGTTGTCATTAAAACACTAAAATGGATTTTGCCTCAACAATCTCCCCCTTTTTGATGATGACAAACCTTTTGAATAAATCTTATGTTTTATGGATGGAAATAATAACAAATGCAAGAATGTTCGTAGATATGCAATTAAGCTCCCCCTAAACACATGCAAGGGTTTAATTCTTATCATTCTAATTAAACTCCCCCTAAATACATGCAAGAGGTTAATTCATAACATTCTTCATTAATTAGTTTCATCTAACATTTCTCTCCCATCATATATATCTCTCCCCCTTTTGTCATCTATCAAAAAGTATTGGGGGTAATTTTAAATATGAAGTGCAATGATAGGATTCAAATTAAGAAACATTGCATACATAGAGCATGAAGTTGAGAAGTTCATTCATATATCAAACTTATCAAGTTTGCATTTAAACATTAAAGCACATAGCATGTATGATCATCAATAATCATTTTATTCAAATATTGCAATCACAACATGAATAATGGTTAAATCACATGTAAACATATTTGATTTTAAAAGATAATGTTATACATTCTCAATTTAAAAAAAGGATTTTGACCTCAAAGATATTGCAAGTTCTAAAGAAACAAAATTTCTCAAAATTTAGAAAAACTCCCCCTAAATCTTATGAGATGAATATTCTCTAAAAGTTTCAAAATAATTTGGGTAGAGGTAACTTTTTTCTTTTAAAACATAGTTAATATAGTTTAAAATTGTCCAAAAACTTTGAAATTAGAGAGAAAATAGCGCAAACGAAAAAACTTTGAAATCAGAGTAAATTGACAACATGTCAAAAATAGATTTCTCTCTTTTCCAAATATTTCTATGATGAAGATGTTTCCTTTTTATAGCAAAAAATTCAAGAGGATTTTATGTTAAAACATCTGATCAAAACACATAAGTTTAGAAAAAAGTCAAATATGAGTTTATGAACATAATGTGCAAGAACTATTATTCTTAGACCAAATTCTAATTTTATGGAGAGTAGACACACAAATTATTCTCATGAAGACCAATCATATGTTCTCTTGTTAAAATCCTTCAAATAATAAATCCAACAAAAAATGGATATTCATTTAAAACCTTTGAAGGATGATCTTTTACAAAATCTCAATTTTTGAGTAGCCATGTTCAAAAAGTTCTACTTAATCATCAATTAAGCAAACTATAGGCTAATCAAGATGTGCAACAAAATTGGATTCATCCAAAGTTTTAAATTGAGAGCGGTGCACATATAAAAGACTTATAGAAAAAATGTGTTTTCATAAAAAAGTATACTATAAGCCGGACTTATGTAAGAACAAATATGACATATAATGGTTTATCAAAATTATGAGTTTTATGTCATTTTTCTTGTTCTAAAAGTTTTGGTCTATCATGAAGGATAATTAAGAGACTAACTCCAAAAATTATTCATTGATCATTAAGGATAATTTTTCATTAAGCACATAACATGACTTGTATTTTAAAAATATTTATCAACAATGTGATCATGAACTTTTTAAAATATTTATCACGAGATCATAAATTAAGACAAGTGTTAATTTAAAATAAAATTGTCGTTTGGTATATCAAAATAAAATTGATCATTGAAAAATGTGACTAAGACATATGGAGAAAATCTAACTTGATAAAATAACCCTTAACAAAAACTTTGATAGCAATATGAGTATAGTATTCTTGAAAATGTATTGCTTACAAAGGTGTAGAAAGATTATTTTGCATAGCAACAATGTTCATTCATTTAACACTTAGTATGATATTTTGAAAGAGATGATTTTACATTATATGAACAAAAATCATGAAAAAGTGTAAGAACAAAGAGTGCATTAAAGATGTGAATTAAGCATATGCACATACTAGTAATTAACAAGCAATGATATGCAATTTAAGCTTTTAAAGTCATATACTTGTATAGAGAAAATTTCACACTGAATTCTAGATTTCAAGATCATCAAATCAATCACATAATAACATTGCATAAATATATTCAAGCTTAATATAATGCAAATGTTATAAGATCTAGAAGTTTGTGTACCTTATATAATGGATTTCCCCACTTGAGATTCAATGATGAGAGCATCTCAATTGTTTGAAATTTCACCACATGCTCGTCATTGTAAATATAGAACACTTGGTTGACGGTTGAGGAGAATTTTTTATCTTTTAGAGCATTCTCCAATGTTGAGTAAATTCATCATCTCTCAAGTATCTTTTCACTTGTTGACTTGGCAGGAAGAACGTTCTGAGATTAATCTACTGGATCCAGCACAGTATAAAGTAACCCATCCAAGTTGCTTTCTTTTTCAAAGTCCCATCTTTGAACGCTTAGGCCTAATGTTTGCTTTATCTCAAACTGGTGCAGCGGTTGTAGAGAATATGGAAACAGATATTCTAGGATTTTTGGGCTTGGTATTTTGAGCAATTTTTGTTTAGGAATTCAGAGCTAAAAATTGAATCAAAAGATCTTTGATAGTGATTCTCAAATGGGAAAAATAAAGAGTGGTCAAAAGGATAAGGTATGGTTGAAAAATCTCCAAGAACTCTTTGTAGAAGCTTTGTGATTGAGTGAGATCAACACCAATGTCTACACTTGAGTCAAAATGCAGTGATGCATCAAGGTCCACAAAGGGAATGTAATTAGACTAAAATCCAGTACCCTCAGTGAGAGATCATTTGCCTTTGGAAGTTGTTATCATAACAGCAAGAACGTTCTCAGATTGTACTCCTTGAAAAACTCAGGTTCAACAAATGTTTTGAAAAAGCTTTTGTTTCCAGGTTTGGCTTCAACATCAATTATCTCATGTAATGAATGTCCTTTATATTAAAGGTGGTGCTGGCATAAAGATCTTTTCCTTAAGATCAAATTTGTAGGTATGAAAAATCTCGGTGAAGATCATCCCATAAGGAAGAATAAATTTTTCAGCCTCTTCTTTTCTTTGCTTCATTTTCTTGGAAATACAGAATGTTGGAACATGTTGTGAAACACCTTGTATTCCATCTTGAGAGTTGATGAAAGAGATTTTTCCATTTAAGTACCATATGCATTGATGTCTCCATGATTAAATCATTTATTCACAATTTCAAAGCGGTGTACCAATACCATTGTTCATTCCAATGAAAAAGTTCTTATAATTGAGAGCTATGATCTTATGATATTTTGTTATCATTCGTCGTCAACACTATTATCAATATTTCTCTTATTATCAAAAATAATATGCATGCATGCTTTTTCAAATATGAGTTTTGAGATTGCATATTCTATAATCTTTAAAGTAGTGAGTAAACAAAATATGCTTTTTATATTTTAAAACAATTTTCTCAATGTTTTCTTTACTATGTCAAGTATGGTAATGACATCAAAATTATAAATGCATGATATGATTAAATTTCTATATTTTCACATGGATTGGAGTTTTACTCAAGTAGAAACATGATGCAAAAACATATGCAATGTCTATGGTTTCTTTCAAAAATATTTTTCAACACTTGATTAAAAATATTTCATTTAATCAATTTTTCTTTATAACAATTTTGTTTTTGCTGAAATTCTAAATCAAGAAAATCAAGTGAAATATCATTTTCTTCAAAGAATGTTTTGATATATAGTTTTTCATAATCTCCCCATGATCACTACTACTAAGAGATGATTTTTGAGTTTTTAAAGTTTGAACATTTTTCACAAAACTTTAAAAGCCTTAAAAGAAATTGTTCTTTTGCTTTAAAAATAAAGTCCAAGTTGAATAAATCATCAAGTAGTACAAAGTGAAAAGACTAGTAGTTTTGTAATGAACAAATAAATCAATATAAAGTAGTTCAAAAAGATTTTTGGTTAAAATTGTATTTTTCAAATGAAGACTACTCTTTACATAATAAATACAAGTTTCACAAACTTTATCATATTCAAAACCAATTTTTAACAAATATCTAACTAGATCAAAATTGAATAAATTTGCCAAAGTTTTCATACTTATTTGACAGGCCATTTTATGTCCAAAATATTTATCTTTTTCAAGAACATTAAAACATGATTTTGATTTAAAAATCATCTAAGTATCATAATCATGAGGATGAGGATGAAATAACTTTAATTCCAATTTTCCCAAAATTTAATGAAGTTATGTGTTAGACCTTTAACATATCAATCATCCTTAATTTATGCAAAATCATTTTACTTAATGATACATGTACCTTTGGTTTGATTTTTGTCGATGATTGCAACGGTTGTAGATTCACCATTCCTCCCTTTTTAAATGTGAGGAAATATTGTCTTTCTAAAGTCATATTCCTTGAGCATCAATTTTCCAAGCCTCAAAGCTTTTTCTTGATTGCTTAAAGACATTCCTGCAACACAAGTTAATAATGATTTTGGTACCCATAGTGATTTGGGTCCTTGGAGGTTAGTGTTGTTCCTCTTATAAGATTTCTTCTTATGATAATAAGTTGATCTCTTATAGGAAGATTTGGAATAAAAATGTTTTTTCAGAACATTCTGAGACTGTTCTTGTTTCTGATGAGAATGTTCTTTTCTTTTGAATTTTTTCTTAAAACAAAAGGATTCAATATGACCATATTTGGAACAATATGAGCATTTGTATCTTTGTATTCTTTGATCATTATGAGGAACAAAACAATCCTCAAATGACTTTTGTTTTTGAAAAGTTCTACAACCTAAACTAGTTTTGTCAAAGATTATAACTTGTGATTCCTTAATGTTTTGAAAATTCTTTGTAGATTTTACAGAGCTTGTTATGACTTTTTCCAAATCTGAATTATTTTCTTTTAAAACAACATCCTTTTCATGAATTTTAGAACATTCTAAAAGATGATTAGTGGTTTGTTTATCATGGAGAATCTTTTGTTGCTCAAACATATTAAGATGAGAGTATTGCAATTCTTGAATAATTTTAAAATATTTATCATTCAAGATTTGTAATTTCTCATTTTCTTTATTCATCTCAAATAGTTGATTTTCTAGTAAAGTACACTTTTGAGATAGAGAGTTTGAGTCATTTAAAAGACTATTAAATTCAACTTCCCTTTTAATACATAAAGAACAAGGTTTAGAATATGTTACCTCTTTATTTACCATTAGGCATGTGTTGCCTTTTTCTTCTATTTTTGAATCATCAAAGTCACATTTTGTTGTCATCATGAATTTCTTCTTGGAAGCGAGCTCTCTTTGCATTTTCTTGTTTTGAGAACATTTCGTTTTGGAATGTCCCTTCTTTTTGCACTTACGGCATGCACTTTGATTTGCAGGTTTTGACATCACTTCTTCCTGAATCTTTTCCTCTAACACTGTTAAGTGTTTAAACCTTAGAGCCAGAGCTCTGATGCCAATTGAAGTGGAAGAAATAGTCACAAGAAAGGGGGGGTTTGAATTGTGACCCTTTTAAAATTAATCCTGCACTCTACAAAATTAATCTCAAGTGTATACTTGGATAAATGTTAGTGGAATATAAAACAGCTTGTTCTGAGAATGTTCTCTGCTGCGTGAGCTTGTTCTGAGAATGTTCTCTGCTGCGTGAGAATTCAAAGTGAATGTAGATTAAGTGGTTTGTGTGATGTGTGTTTGCAGTAAATAAATAGTTAAAGGTAAGAGAGATTCACACACAAAAATTATACTGGTTCACCCAAATCCTGGGCTAGTCCAGTCCCCACGCCTGTGAGTTTTCCACTATGATCTCGAGATACTACCGATCTCAAATACAAATCTTCTTTGATCTAAACCACGATCAGAAACCTCCAATCCCTACAAGCTTGATCTACCTCAGCCTTACAGAGGTGTCACTCAATCAATAGTTACGTATTGACTTGAGCTAATCTTCTTTTTACAAAGGAAAGTTGTTCTGGATCTAAGCTTATACAAAAACTCAAAACTAGTTTGAGAAGCTTATACAAAATACACTCAATACACTCAGTAGTATTGTGATCCAATAGGTTGATAGAGAGCTGGAGTGTGAGTGGTAAAATTGAGAGACAAAGATATAACCACTTAAAAGTGGGTTATGTTGAAAAGTGGTCTCTTGAGAAAATTGCTTGTAGAAACTCAAAGGTTGTTTGAGAAGCAAATAGAAACACTCAATAAACTCAGAAGTATGATGTGAATGAAGAGCCTGAGTTTGAGTGATGAAAGAAGAGTTTTAGGACTTGTAGACAAAAACAAGTAATTGATGATTTGTAGCTTGAACTCTTGCTCTTTCTCTTGGATTTGCTTGCCTTTTATAGATGCTTGCTTGAGGTTGAAGCTTGGCCTTCAAGTATATCAGTTAGAGGGCAAAAAAGAGCTGTTACTCAATGCTCCACAAGCAGCAGACAACTTCTGCATATTTGACAGGTTCTCTGTTCAGTCTTGGAACAGTCTTGAACTTCATTTTGCTTTGATCCACAAGAGCCAAATATGTGTGAGCTGTAAGCAAGTACAAATGAGTTGTTTCCTGCATCCTTCCAATGTCAGAGGTCAGATATAGCCGTTTGGAACCTCAGTAAAAGGACTCATGACAGTTGGAGATGGTTTTGCAAAACTGTGTGCAGGAACGTTCTTGAATCAGTCTTGAACCAGTCTTGATTTCCATTTGGCTTTGATCCATAAGATCCAAATGTGTGTGAGCTGTTACCAAGTACATATGAGTTGTTTCTTACTTCCTTCCACTGTCATGTATCAGATATAGCCGTTTGGATGCTCAGAAAAGGACTTATGACAGTTGGAAATGGTTTTGAAAAACTGTGTGCAGGATCAGTCTTGCATCAGTCTTGAAACAGTCTTGACTGCACCAGCCAGTTGTGATGAACCTTCATCCTTCCTTTCTTGTGATGTGCAGCTGCTCAAATAGGCTTGAGGACACTTCAGAGATAGCATTAGCTTGGGAATAAACCAGCTGGAATAGTACAAGAGCATATGAGACAAAAAGTACTTTTATGACACCACCATTGAAGAATGTTCCCACATAGTCTTTTTGCAAGTACATCATAACTCATGGTTCACAATGTGTTGTTGTATTCTGATTGGTCTATGATATTTGATCAGGTATTTTTATTGGATGATCAATACCATAAAAGATCATGAAAGATCAAGCTTATAATTCATTGCATGAATTATGACTAGGAAAGGTATATGCTCATTTTCCATCAAAAGTGTTGATCCAAAAAGATATTATCTTCTGTAGAGATTTGATCCATATTTCCTTTGTAAAGTGCTTATTTGTTTTGTCCAAAGTTGACTTATAAAATCAGAAAGCACTTAATCCAAAATGTGCTTATATTCAAAAGTGCAGTCTGTCTGTTAAGAATGTTCTCAGATCATTCTTGAAACAGTATCTCAAGATTTTCTTAAAGAGGGATCTTCATGTTGCTGCAAAACTTTCCACAATTCCTCTTGATGTTTTGCACACATTGTTGCTTGTTCATTGAGTACTTTGAGATGCTTTTAGTGGAGGCGTGGGAGTACTCATCATGAGGATTATCATTTTCTAGCTTAGACAATGATTGAAACTTTTATGCCTTGTGGTGCATAAGCTCCTTTGTAAATTCATGGAAAATCATTCTTGTCTTGAGAAGCTAAGATGAAACTTTGAGTAGGTTTTGAAGATCTTCAACATATGCATAATTTCCATTGATGTTAATTGTAGTAGTAAATCCTCAAAGCATGTAACAAAACTCAATGTGAGTTTTGACATGATAACATCAAATATGTTCTTGTGTAGCTTGTGATGCAAGTATTTCCATCAACTATGATCTTCATATTCTTCCTTGAATCTTTAAGCTCATTGTGAACCTTGTGGTGATGAGGAAGACTATTAACCATGAAACTTGCTATCTTGTTTGAATCTTCAAATGAAACTTCTTATGATTCAAACAACATCCTTTAAAAATCTTCATGAAGCTTGTGATGCTATTGTTATGATCATCTGATGCTACTCTGATTCTTTCATTGCTTGAGTATACAAAATGTACTTGTTGATGTGAGTGGCTTCTAGATTGTCCACTTTTGTCATTACCTATATTTCAACAAAAACTCAAGTGCAAACATCAGTAGATCACCATTCATAAAACTTAACATTTATTCCATAAGGTTTGTTGTCATTAAAACACTAAAATGGATTTTGCCTCAACATGACCTTCTGGGAAGTTTTCCCGGAAAGCGTGCGAGTGAGGACAAAGCACGCTGAAAAGACTCGTGTTGGTTTGTGGGGTCGGTCAGTCATCCTAAAAGCAGTTTGGGATGTTACAGACACTCCTTTGATCGGTGTTCGACAGCTGTAAGACACTCACACGACACGTGTCGGACAAGTGTCCAAAAAAATTTGTTTTTTCTTTACTTATACTCTCATTACGCACATATCAAACATATCTACAAGAGTTAAAGATGTGTCAAAACAACAATATTGATCAATGAGGGATTGAAGACATTACATCTTAATTACAATATTTTTAGTTTTTTCGATAGTAGATGGATAAATAAAAGTAAAATATTATTATATCTTGTTTTAAAACTTTTTTTATGAAATAAATTGCTTAACTTAGATTTACATACATGTATATATTTTGATTCTCAATTTATATCTTTTATAAATATGTAGCGGTGTCGGTGTCCTATAATTTTTACATTAGCAGTGTCGCCTTGTCGGTGTCGTGTCGCGGTGTCCGTGTCAGAGTCCGTAGTTCATATTGATTACTTCTATTATAATAAAGTTGATTACTATCAAATCTACTAATTTGTCATTGTCAGTTTTAATAATATTCCAAATATTATTCATTGTAATTTTACTAAGCAAATATTTAGAAAAATTAAGAAAAATACTGTAAAAAGATTATATATAAATCTATGCAAAAAATAGGAACAAAACAAAAACAATAAAAAGATTATAGAATTTTAGTCAATAAATTTTTTTATAGAAATAATAAAGAAAGAATAAGATGAATACAATAAAAAGATTATATATGAATTTATCCATAAAAAAAGGAACAAAAGAAAACAATAAAAATGATTATAGAAAGTATAGTCAATAAGAATAATTATAGAAAAAAAAAGATGAATACACATAAAAATAGGAATATAGAAACAAGAACATAAACAACATTTTTCATAAAAAATAAAAGAAACATAAAAAATACTACTACCAAGTATACTACTACTAAAAATATAATAATTTTTTTTTTACAACATAATTCTAATTCATTTTATTAAATATTAAAGGATCAATACAATCTGGTATGTCAAAATAGATATGAGAATCAGCGTTATATATGGCTGCCTTAGCTAAATTATGAGCAATCATATTAGCCTCTCCTAGAGAACTCGACATAAGAGTTGTTACAAAAATTGGATAAATCACCTCTACATCTAGTTAAGATAGAGCCTATCTCTGTAGCATCACGCACATCTGAATATAAAGAGTCTACCACTCCTTTAGAATCTAAACAGAAAATCACATTTTCAAATGCCAACTCTTTCACCAATCAATCGCTGCTAACAGTCCTAAAGCCTCTCCAATTGCAACTGTCATAACTGGCTATAACCAGAGTGTTCTCAAAAGCATAATAAAATTGATTACTACTAAATTTACTAATTTGTTCTTATCAGTTTTAATATTTCAAATTTTGTATGCTTCATTGTAATTTTACTAAGAAAAATTATAAAAAGAATAAGACAATTTTTTTTGGTTAAATAAAAGAATATTATTTGAACAACTTTTTTTTTTCTCTTTTCTTATTGAACAAAAACAATAGAGAGAGAAAAAGGGAAACAGAAAATAAGAATACAGCGTGAGTATTTTTTTTTTTTTTTTTTTTTTGATAAGCAAAATTGTATTATAAGTGAGTACAAGGGGTACTCAAACCCTTACAATACAGAGAAAAGCATTAATAATTGCTTAAACATAATAAAGGATTAGTGCACCAATCGGAATAAGAATAAGCGGACTTAATACCGGCCCGACCACTAAACCAACACCACGAGATCACCATGATATTGTCAACCAACTCGGACACATTCGCCACCACCCCTCGAAAAATAATATTGTTTCTCAATCTCCAAATACTCCAATTAGTACTTAACCAAATCAAGTGTCGAACACGTCTACCTTTCTTTGATTTGATAATGTCACCACACAAAAGGAAATGATTCAAAACTGTCTCACCCACCATAAAGTTGCATCCCAGCCAATTGGAGATTGCACTCCATACCATTTTAGTGAAAGTACAATTGTAAAATAAATGGTAGCAGTTCTCTAAATGTCTAAAGCAAAACACACAAGATAAATCATGTGGACTTGTAATAATACCTTTAGAAGCTAAAGCATCCCGCGTTGGTAATTTCTCCAATAATAATCTCCACCCGAAAACACTCACCTTTGAAGGCACATCGTTTTTCCATAGCTTTTTAACAGCTAATAGCAAATTTGACTGAAGAGCAGTCGCTGATCCTCCATTGGACAGATACATATAGCACGACTTAACCGAAAACAAACCTTCATCACCGGCAATCCATCGCCATCTGTCCTTGTTATTCGGGTTTAAGTTTATGCCAATCAACATCTCCTTGAGCTCATTCAGATTCTGTTCTTCCAAGTGAGATAACACATCACGCCATTCCCACCGCCACACCAATCCCTCACTGCTATTGATAAATTTCTCTGCTATAACAGAATTTTGCCAAAGCTCTTTTATAAACAGGTTAGGAAATAAATCAGCAAAAGAAGAATTACCACACCATTTGGTATTCCAAAAACTTACATCTGTACCATTACCTACCACACAACTGGTGTTCGATCTGAACCATCCGGGCTTCAGCGACTCCCCCACGCTAATCACATCCCTCCACCATAAAGAATCCTTAGAACCAACTGATTTTATGTCCTTGCACAGTAAAACAGAAGGCAGAAATCCATATCTATAATGCAGCAAATCATACCAAACTGCATCCTTATCAGTAATACCTCTCCATTTCCACTTGCTAAGCAAAGCCACGTTGAATAGTTCTAAGTTTTTTACTCCTAAACCACCTTGTTCTTTAGGCAGACACACATTTTCCCACTTTACCCAACACAACTTTTTATCTTCTATACCCCCTCCCCACAAGAAATTCCTTTGAATCCTTACCAAATTCTTTATTACACACTTTGGAGCTTTAAAGAAAGAGAAGAAATACAAAGGTAAGCTTGCCAACACTGAATTTATTAACACAATTCTGCCACCGTAAGACAATTGTCGCCCCCTCCAACTACTTAATCTCGTATTCATAGCATCTACCACCGGTCTCCATGTCTCTCTTCGCCTAGGATTAGCCCCCACCGGAATTCCAAGGAATTTGAAAGGAATAGAATCTGAACAGCATGATAGAAATGATGAACCAGCAGATAGAAACCTTTCATCAACATTAATACCATATAATTTACTCTTGACAAAGTTTGTTTTCAGCCCTGACACCAATTCAAACCCCCTCAACACAGATTTAAAGGTCCACAAATTGTTCCAAGATCCTTCCCCTACCAAAATTGTATCATCCGCGAATTGAAGAATCTGAAATTGTATTGAATCACTAACTTTGTATCCTTGGAATTTACCAATTTCTACCGCCCTTTGAACCATACCTGTTAAGCCCTCGGCTACAATTAAAAACAAGAATGGTGAAAGGGGATCACCTTGACGTAACCCTTTGCACACTTTGAAGTCTTCAGTTGGACTACCATTGACTAAAACCGACATCGAACTGTTGAAAATGCAGGCTCTAATCCACTTCATCCATCCTTCAGCGAACCCCATCTTGATCATCATACGCTCCAAAAAAGTCCAGTTAATGTTATCATAAGCCTTTTCAAAATCTACCTTAAAAAGCATGCAACTGTCCTTTCGCCTCTTAGCTAGATCAATGATCTCGTTCAGTACTACCACACCATCCAAAATTTGTCTTGTGGGTAGAAAAGCTGACTGACAAGGGGATATTAATTTACCCAATACCCTTTTCAATCTAGAAGCCAATAACTTTGACAAAATCTTGTAGAGGCAGCCTATGAGACAGATAGGCCGATAATCACCCAATGATTCTGGATGATCTTTTTTTGGTATGAGAGTCATAAAAGAAGATGTAATAGCTTTAGGCAAAACTGCATTGTCATAAAACTCGCGCAAAAATTCCATAATATCTGATTTCACTATTGTCCAACACGATTTTAAGAAGTTAAAATTAAACCCGTCAGGTCCCGGGCTCTTATTACCATCGCAGCTCCATATTGTCTCCTTCACTTCTTCTTCCGTAAACGGCTCTAATAAGATAGCATTATCCGCTTCAGATAAGGAATTGAAATTAATACCATGTAGGAAAGGTCTATTATTCCATTCCTCTGTAAAGAAAGTAGAGAAATGATCCTTCACTTCTTTTTTAATACTCTCCACCCCGTGTATCCACTCATCACCCTTCTTCAAAATTGACAACTGATTTCTTCTTCTTCTACCCTTTATACTCGCATGAAAGAAACGAGAGTTTGAATCTCCTTCCTGAATCCATTTCACCCTTGACTTTTGTTTAATCAAACTTTCCTTAAAATTGAGCAATTCCCAGAACTTCTGATTGATTACCTTAGAATTAACCGAATTTGGTACCGTCCCCCTGCTTGCAAACATACCCTCCATCTCATTTAACTCGTTCACTGTTTTCTCAATGTTTAGGTCAAGTATGCCAAAAATCTCCTTATTCCACACTCTCAGCCCCTCTTTCAACTTTTTCAACTTCTCCTTAATCACAAATGCTTTTTTCCCTGTGATGTTCAGATTCCCCCACAAGTTTGTCACAAAAGAATTGAAATCCGGATGTTCTGTCCAGCAATTGTTGAATTTAAACGGCTTAGGCCCCCAATCAATGTTATCACACATGAGCCATATAGGACAATGATCGGATATATCGCGAAAGTTGTCTTAAAAAGGTGTTTAAATAACATTACTCAATATAATATAATTAGGCTTAATTATGATTTTGATCTTGCGAATTTGTTTCAATTTAATTTTTGTCCCTATAAATATTTTATTTATTTATTTATACCCTTCCATGTCATCTTAAGTTCTACAACCAACATTTGCCACATGAGTAAAAATTGGCCAAATCAGTTTAAAAGTCAACTCATGGACTTTTTTTAAAGTTTTATAATTTTGCAAGAGTATAAATAAAAATTTATTTTTTACAGGGATCAAAATGAAAATGAGAGGTATTTTCAAGAACCAAAATTACATTTAAGCCATATAATTATTATTAATAAAATAAAGGGAAAAATACACTAACCTTTCTCGAGGTCTCTTTAAATGACACAAACATCCCCTCTATTTTTAAATTTTACACTGACCTCCCCTGAGTCTCTAGATATAGATAAAAACCTCCCTTATCAACTTAACACCGTTAATTATCCGTTAACCATTCATCTAATTTTAAACTAGACACTAACCTCCCTTAGATCTCTTAAAATGGATAAAAAATCTGCCTTGTCAATTTAATACTATTTTTTAAACTAAAAACTACTATTTTTCCATAGATTTGGCATAAGACATAGCTAAAATCACTGCTAAAAAACGAGAACCCACAACTCAAACGTGCAAAGCACAAAAGGACACCTCCAAAGCAAGAACAAAAGTCCTCCCCAAATCAAACATTCAAGCACAAAAAGAGGGGGTGGAACAATTTAGGAGAAGCTTTGACGGACTTTAACGGCGTTAAGTTGGAAGGGAGGTTTGTGTCATGTAAGAAAATAGAGGGAGTGTTAGTTACATGTGAATAAAGTTGAGGGGAAGTTGTATACCAAAAAAAAAAAATTGAGGGGAAGTTAGTGTATTTTTCCCTAAAATAAAATTAATTACTACAAAGTTACTAATTTGTCCTCATGAGTTTTAATAATATTCCAAACTTTCTTTCGTTTTATGTAATTTTACTCTAATAATATATGCATAAAAATAGAAATAAAAAAATAAAAATACTACCTCCGTCCCTAAATATAAGGTCTCTTTGAAAAATTTACGGAGATTAAGAAAATGAATTGTAGTATTAAGGTTAAATTGCAATTTTTGCGATTTTGCCCCCCTAATTTTCAAAATAGTCATTTTTGCCCCCCTACCTTTACCGTTTTTGCAAAAGTTCAATTTAAACCAAGTCAATGTTGATGTGGCAAGTCACTTAAGTGACTCAACTACCAGATCAGTTTTTTTTTTTTTGTACATCTAATAATTAACAAATAAAAAAAATAAAAGAATGGAAGTGACTCAGCTACCATGCTTCACTTTCACACATATATTTGCATTCCGTAAAATACGTTATGTTAAAGCATCTGCCGATAAGTCTCATTTATATATATGTGATAGATGAAACATAAACTGCTATCCAGGGAATTGCATATAGGTACAACAAATTTCTAGAATGACAATATAGCTTTTTTTCATCGATTAATCAATATTAAGAACAATTTTGTTAACTCACAATAGTTGAATTTTAAAATATATGCAGTTTTTAGTCTAAAATTCATGCCAAAACACAAGTCCAACAATATAGAGAAGCTCAAATTACAACTCACAGGATACTCATGCTGCGCCTAAGTAAAATAAAAGTTTAAAGCGATGAGTCTCTCAGTTTAAAGGGGTGTGAAAATGAAGTTACCGGTTGAGAATTATTTCTCTTTGGTTGGTGAAGAGGATTCGTGTTTAACTGTTGTTATTGATGGAGTTTCTGCGCCGGTGAGAAGTGGTGGTCCGACGATTATTTTATTTCCAATTTTCAATTATTTTATTTCATTTATAATTGTGTCTTTTTTATTTTAAAATTAAAAGAAATTATACACATGACGTCTTACTCAGCAAAGTGAATTGCCTAAAGTTTGGGGTCCAAAACTACTATTTTTAAAATTAGGGGACCAAAATCACAACTTTGTGAAAATTATAGTGCTGAAAATATATTTTAGCCTAAAGTATTTTGATAGGTTAACAACCGGTAGCCAAATATTCCTAAAAGGTTAAAGATTTTGATGATGTGGTTAAAAGGAGTGTTCGTTGCATTACTCAAGAAAAAATGATTTAAAAATAACTTTGATAGAATTTTGACTCATGGAATCATGATTTTTGTGTCTCTTATGCTCCTTCTAGTCCTATATATAATAAAACTTTTACTTTTTAGATTCAGTATAAAAATGATGTATCTATACTATGATATTGTCTAAATACATTAATTCTACAATGCATCTAAAAATTAATTGTTTTATTATATATAGGACCAGATAGAGTACCATATAAAGTGTAACACTCAAACCTGTTATTTAAGTATTTCTATCTTTATAAAATCTTTTTCAAAGTACACAACGAAAATTTGAATTGAAATTATAAAATCATGGTTCGAGTATTACATTCTTCTTCATAAAGATACTAATATAATTAATTAGTAAGACTCGTTTATACAAAATAAATCCTCTTATGAAAGATACATTTTCCAATTTAAATACATAAGTCACGAACAACTCTATATACTAAATACAACCTTTTTTCCGGTGTCACAATCAGAGCAAAGCTTCACCGACGACTCGACATCGATAAACACATAACTTGTGAATCTGGACTCACAAAGGTCCAGCACATAACACAAAACAGATAGTTAGAAAACATAATCATCAAGATACTGGTGTGAGAAATATCCTCATACTTCATCATTATCACCATGCATATTCTAACTGTCACACACACATGTTCAAGTCTTAGCTTAATTATAAGATCACAACATAATAAAATATTGAAGCGACATTTAGAAATCACATACATCTAAATACTTCAACAAATTGCAAGTATACTCATCAAACAATTTATTCAACAAAGTCCAAGCACACACATCAACAAATTATCAATTGATTCCAATAATAGATTACAAGATAATTGTAATCAAAGCATCATTTACAATCAACAAAGCATCAACAAGCATGCATTCTCAATCTTAGTTCAATTATAAGATTATGAGGCATCAACACATAGAAGTATCATTTAGAATTAATAAAACATCTAACACTTCAATAAATTATCAACACACACAACGATTCATCAACAATTCCGAATATGTGTCACATACCAATTATCACGTAATGTACACATAATCCTAATGCAATCTAATGTCACAACTCATGCAATGTCACCCTAGACATATCTAATGCATATGGTACCATATTCTTTATTAGAGTATCTCACATCTATCTTTCTTTATCGGATAAATATAATTCGATATACATCTTTATTGGAATATCCAATATACATCAACAATGCATGTATGTTTTCATGAATTCACTCACACACAAATAACATTACGCCCGTCCTTTATTAATGTGGAACATTATCCATCATTACTTTTTTATTAAGATAACACAATACCTTAATATACGTCTTTATCGAATAACATAATTCAATATTCCTTCTTTATTAGAATAACATAATTCTAATATCCTACTTCATAAATCATCAAACATCTTTGACATTTAAACAAACATCATCAAAAGTCATCAACTATATTCATCAAACATCATCAACAATTGCATAAGAACACAATTAATCCGTGTTATAAACATCTAATTGCGTCTAAACCATCAAACAAACAAGTTGGGCTCAACACTTTTCGCCCGGCTAAGCCTGGCGGAAGAATCCCTTTTCTGGCGACAGTCGGCTAGAGCTGGCGAGATTTTCACCCGGCTAAAAATTCGCAGGATGAACCCCCTGTTTCGGGTTCATCACCAAATCACCCAAAAATCCAAGTTTTGATGTTCCAGATCCCAAATAAGTTTGTTTTCACGCATATAACATGTATATAAACATAAAAGGACAGTTTGATTCAAAGATTTACATCAAAACATGTCACAAAGTAAGAGATTTACACTTTTGTTCAAAACTTTCGAAAAATCATAGTTCTTGAACAAAACATCAATAAATCCCCATTTTTCTTGTCAAAGCCTTTCATACGATATGTTAAGCTTATATTAAACATGTTTTGAGCATTAGATTTCACTTTTTTTTAAAAAAATCCCCCAAACCAAAAACGAAAATGAGTGGAGAAAGTTTGGGAACGGAAAAATCGACATTCTCCCCTCTCTCGGATCACTCACGATTATTGAAATCTAACTCTCTTACCTTAGATTCGATGATTCTCGAGTCCTTCACTTTGATCTCTCAAGTTTGCCCGAACTCTTCTCTTCTCTCTTGTTCTTCTTGATCACAAAGGAAAAAAGTGAACTTCTCTCTCTACTTGAGCCCTATATAGCTCTCCTCATCTTGTGTGTCAAGGCACATTGGGCCAAAATGCCAATAACACGGTCCAACACGCGCTAACTCCCATAAACTCGTGTGTTAACTAAGTGTTCGATAAACAATTATTCGCCACTAACTAAATTAAAAGCATTCACAATAATTAATTAAGCACATAAATAACAAATAATAAAAATCGAGTCGTTACATAAAGTGTCTCTATTTATAGAATTTTTTTTTTACAATGTTAATTTAAAACAATACATATCCTATTCATGAAAGATTGCAATGTTAAACCAAGAGTCATATTGTTTCGAATTCATATCGTTAGATTTTTTTTCGGCAAATGTGTATGAGAAGACAAAATATCTGCATCACCTAAAATCTATTACTTATCTATTCCTCAATATATTAAAATCGATTACCACCAAAATTATTAATTTATTATTAGTACTTTTAATCACGTTGCAAGTTTTATATCATTCATTGTAATTTTACTAAAAAAATAATATATATATATATATATATATATATATATATATATATATATATATATATATATATATAGAGAGAGAGAGAGAGAGAGAGAGAGAGAGAGAGAATATAAGATAAATAAAAAAAATGATATGCTTAAAAATAGAAATAAATTAAATTATAAATTGGAACAAACAGAACAATTTATACTCATAAAAATAGCAACAAAACAAATTAATACGATCAACTCAATAATCTATTAAAACAAAAAAGAGAATAAAATAGTCAATAAAAAATTATAGAAAAAATAAGATGAATATGCATAAAATTAAGAATATATATAGAAATAGAAACATAAACAACATTTTTCATAAAAAAAAATACTATTAACTATTAATAATAAAGTCAATTACTATCAAATTTACTAAATTATCCTAAATATCCAAATCAAATTTCTAATTTTTTAATAAAAAAATAACCCCCCCCCCCCCTCCCCCCCCCAAAGATGACACAATAGGTAATAAAAGCGATCTCCACGGAACTATTATCTGTGATGGACAACACATAAAAAATTGAATATTTTATCATTGATAATTATAATCAAATTTATTCATTTAATAAGTTTTACAAAAAATAACACAATAGTTTCACAGTTTCACTTATATTTTAACAATATTATATAACAAATTTTCAAATATTTTTTCTAAATAAATTTTCTACCCTAATATAATGACAAACTTAAATATCGAATAAAAATCTGACCCGTGCGAATGCACAGGTCTTTAAACTAGTTGATTAAAATAGAAAAGGAAGCATACAAAATATTTGGGGGACAAACTTGACATGGAAAAACAAAATACACTAGAAATATAGTAATTGTATCCTTTTAAGTATATTTTGGAAATTCTTTAACAACCCCACACCATTTTCAAAATATATCTAATACATTATTCTAGAAAACTCATTGTTTCAAAATAAATGTATCATACTATTAATTACTTAGATCCACAAACTAGTAACCAACTATTCATCAGAATAAGTGTGCATAACTCACACATAAAATCTCGATATCATTGATCGAATTATAAATACGATACATTTGATAATTGTATTATGTCTCATAGTTTATTCATTAGAATTTAAGATCCAAACCCTCGAACTCTATGAAGTGGACCCACTTAATTGTCATATATATATCTATTAACCGGGAAACCTCATGCTACCACTTTTATTTTTATGGTTCAAGTACTTTTACTCTTTGGGATGTATCTATTGTCAAGTACTCCAATCACTTAATAATGTACTTTCATCATTGAAATTAAGCGTGAGTTGAGTTTTCACTTTTTTTTTGTCTTCAAAAACTTTGAAGACATCATATCCTTGTCGATTCTTTCGTCAGAGAATTGCATGATTCATGTACAATTAAGTCTTTCATATTTAAGCCATTCAAATATGTATTATATAACAGAAAATAAACAATGAAATAAAATCACTAATATTTTCTATAACTTAATTTTATCAATGAATATTTGACAACTTACATTAATTCAAATATACACAAATTATTTATTAACTTGTTGAATGCTATATGGCTAGCTAGGAACAATGCTAGATTTAATAACAAAACTACTCATTAAAAGTCTTCGGTGGCTTGGATTTTGTCTAACACAGCTCTTGCAGGCACCAATTCAAGTGGTGTCTGTTCTGCCTCCATCAGAGAGTTTATAATTCTCACAAGTTTAAATGTTTCTTTGCATCCTCCAAAGCCCTTAATCATGAAAGAAATCATTTGGCAGCCCCCCATTCCTCAGTGGGTAAAATGCAATATAGATGGTGCTTCCAACACCTCCACGTTGTGGTGGACTTTTTCGAAATCACAATGCAGACTTTTTGTGTGCCTTTGCTGAGAAAACAAGTTTGAAGTCAGCTTACAAAGCAAAACTTTTTGGGGTCATGAGGGCTATTGAAATATCTGCTGGTAGGAATTGGAGTAACCTTTGGTTAGAGACTAATTCAACTCTTGTTGTTATGGGTTTTAAATCTTCTGCTCTCGTGCCTTGGAACTTAGGTAACAGATGGTTGAATTGCATTGGGCTTACTAAAAGCATGAATTTTTTTGTTACTCATGTGTATAGGGAAGAAAACCAATGTGCGGATAAGCTGGCTGATATAGGCCTCACTATTGATAATTTTACTATATGGCATGATCTTCCCTCCCAATTATTAGGTCGATTTGTTGATAATAGTTTGGAAAAACCTAGTTTTAGGCTGGTAAATTTATAAGAGGTTTTGGTCCTTGTCCCCCTACTTCCTTTTGTATATCTCTTATCTTTTGCTTATATATATATTTTGAGGCAGTAGCACTTTGTTACTCCTCTTCGTCTTGACAGAACTATATGTAATATGAAATGGATTAATTTGTGGCACAAAATTACTTGTTGTTCGTTGGTTAGACACTCTTCGGATCATCATCCTCTTTTATTCTCTCAAGAGTTATCTACTAGTCAACATGCCCTTCCTTTTCGATTTTTTAAAGTCTGGGTTGAACATGAAGATTGTGCTAGAGTTATCAAGGATATTTGGTGTAAGCCGGTTGTTGGTAGTCCTATGTCTCAGTTACAGCAAAAGCTTAAACGCCTTAAAAAGGCTCTCAATAACTGGAATCGAAACATCTTTGGTAATGTGCAGAGCAATGTTTCTATGGCTGTCAGTGAGGTTAATAGAATTCAACTTCTTATTGACTCGGGAGATATCTCAGATGAGCTAATGTTACAAGATTATCAGGCTCAACTTATCCTTGCTAAAACTCTTATTCAACACGACAATTTTTGGAGAGAAAAAGCCAAATAGAATCATTTCATTTATGGAGATAAGAACACCTCATATTTTCATCGTTTGGCTAAGATCAAGACGTCTACCAAGCAAATTACTACTATTAGAGAGGGTGACACTATCCATGAAGATCAAAATGTGATTGAGCAACATATCCTCGATTACTTCAACACTATATTTTCTAATCCTAATAGTAGTACACACAATGATATGGTGTCTACTTGTATTCCCACTCTTGTTACACGAGCAGATAATGATTTTTTGTGCAAGATTCCTTCGACTTCGGAGGTCAAGGAGGCTGTTTTCGGGATAAATGTAGATGGGGCTCCCGGGCCTGATGGATTTGGTGGGCATTTTTTCCAGCATTTCTGGGATGTTGTGGCTATTGATGTGGTCCAAGAAGCGCAATAATTCTTCACTCATCGTAAAATTTTGCAGAATTTAAACTCTAACTTGATTGTTCTCATTCCCAAAGTCTCTGGAGCCGATTGTATGGGGGATTTTCGACTGATTGCCCTTGCAAACTTTCAATTCAAAATTATTACTAAAATTCTTGCTGACAGATTGGCCACGATTGCTCCAAAGTTAGTTTCGGAGCATCAGAGAGGCTTTATTCAAGGTAGACAAATTTCTGATTGTGTTATTATAGCTTCTGAGGCTATTAATGTTCTTCATAGGAAAAGTTTCTCTGGTAATATGGCTCTTAAAATTGATATCAAGAAGGCGTTTGACACTCTTGATTGGGATTTTTTTACTTTCTGTTCTTCATCAGTTTGGTTTCCACGATATATTCTGTAATTGGATCGAGGAAATTCTGAAGTCAGCCAAGCTCTCGATTCTGGTAAATGGTAAATCGGTCGGGTATTTTATCTGTGTTCGTGGGGCCCGACAGGGTGATCCGTTATCTCCTTTGTTGTTTTGTATTGCAGAGGAGGTGCTTAGCAAAGCCATTACTATAGCATCTGATCAAGGTAGAATTCATCTGATGCACTATTGTCGTGGTGTGAATGTGCCAACTCATGTCCTTTATGTTGATGACATTATGCTCTTTTGCAAAGCTTCAAAATCTAATATTCGCTGCATCCTTGATATTTTTAAACGTTATGGTGAAGCATCTGGTCAAATTATTAACAAGCAGAAAGTAAATTCTATGCTGGTGGTATCTCTAATGCTCGAATATCTGATATAGCTTCCTTGCTGGGTTTCTTGACCGAGTCTATTCCCTTCAACTATCTTGGCTGCCCTATCTTTCAAGGTAAACCGAAGAGTATTCATTTTCAAGCTATTGCTGACAAAATCAAAATTAAGCTCGCCACTTGGAAGGGAATGCTTCTCTCTATTATGGGGCGTGTTCAGCTTGTTAAGTCCATTATTCACGGTATGATGGTTTACACTTTTCATATTTATCGCTGGCCAATCAAACTACTTAATCAAATTGATAAATGGATTAGAAGGTTTATTTGGAGTGGTGACATTTTCACAACTAAAGTTTGCACCGTTGCTTGGAAAACAGTTTGTTCTCCTTTTGTGTCGGGAGGACTTGGTATCTGATCCATTCGTAACATCAATGAGTCTCTTATTTTGAAACTTGGTTGGTCCTTGATGTCTCAAAATGCGCCATGGGCCGTGATGTGTAGAAATCGTTTCCTCAAGTCTTGAAATCCGGTGAATCATTATATTAAGTCATCTGTTTGGCCAGGTTTGAAGGGTCACATGGATAATATTACTTCTAATAATGTATGGGTGATATGCGATGGTACAAATATCAACTATTGGTTGGATAATTGGCTTGGGGAACCGTTAGCTAAGGCTTTAAACTTACCAGACATTGTTTGCAAGACCCTCAACACCAAGGTTTGTGATCTTTTGGAGGATAAGCGTTGGTTGATTCCTCCCATTATTCATGCTTTGGCGCCATGGCTTATTGAAGAAATTCTTGCAGTTTCTATTCCTCTTTCCCCTTTGGAAGACAGGTTAGTGTGGAAACATTCTAAAGATGGCAATTTGTCGGCAAAAGACGCTTACTTTCATCTTTATCCTCCTCCTGCACCGCTTCATTGGGATACGATGATTTGGCAATGTTTTATCCCACTGTCTAGCTATTTTGTTTTGTGGCGTTTAATTCACAATAAAATGCCAACAGATGATAATTTACGCTTAAGAGGTTGCACAATTGTTTCTATCTGTTTGCTTTGTAAGAGTGCATTTGAGACATCAGATCACCTGTTTTTGTCTTGTCAGTTTGCACAAAGACTCTGGAGTTGGCTTGCTTACATGATCAACTGTTCCATTGATTTAACTTCTGCTCAAGCTCTTATTTTGTGTTGCAGCGGGCAACACTCACTTACTCGGATGTGATTTTGTCTTCTATCATTCACACGGTGCACATGATTTGGATGACCAAAAATAGTATTTTATTCAATAATGCTTCTATCACGTTGAATTCTGCCATCACTAAGATTCAGACTGCTGTTAAATTCAGTGCTTCTCTTTCCAACTTCGCGGAGGGATCAAGATCTGTTATAGCGCTTCAGAATTTCATGATTGATGACGCTAAGCAACATCAAGTTAGCTACATCCCGGTTTGTTGGAAAGCTCCGTGTGATCAGTTCGTAAAAGTTAACACATATGGTTCTTTAATTAGTTCATCTTCAGCTTGTGGAGCTATTTTTCGTGACAAGCATGGTACGTACTTGGGGAGTTTTTCATGCAAGTTAAATTTTCATTCGGTTTTGCATACGGAATTGATGGCGATCATTTTGGCCATTGAACAAGCGTTGGAAAGGGGTTGGTTGCATCTTTGGGTTGAAAGTGACTCTCAAGTGGCCATTCAAGCCTCTTAGAACTTCTCTATAGTCCCTTGGGACCTAAGAAATAGGTGGAACAATTGCTTTTCTCATAATATGCAATTATTGTTTTCACACATTTTTAGGGAAGGTAATTGTTGCGCGGACAAGTTGGCGAACCACGATCATAATATTACGGGTTTTCATTGGTGGGATTCCCTGCCTCCTTTCTTGCAGGAGGATTTCTTTCATGATAGATTTGGTGCTCCTAATTTTCGTAGAACTTAGCGTTCTGTTTGGCTTTTTGTTGTTTTGTCTGCTTTTTTTTTTTTCCTTTCTTCGCTCTTTTTATTTTTTATTTTTATTATTTTTTTTGGGGTAAGGTTTGGCCCCCCCATTTGTACTTGTTTTCTTCTTATATATATATATATATTATTATTATGAGCACTTGACAGAGGATTAGGGGTACAAGAAGTGCCAACATAGTTGGGGATGTCTTCTATTCTCTTTGATGTCATTATGCTTTTAGTTCATCTTAAAAAAAAAGAAATAAACAATTATTTTCATATTATAATGGACATAATATAAAATTATCAATTCTAAGTTAATAACCTCTTACACAAACAATAATATTATAAATCCAAAAAAAATATAATATTATTAAAGCATGCGCTTGATATTTATGATAATTGTCATACACTATTTTTTTTTGGTAGAGTCATACACTATTTTTATATTAAAATAAAAAGCATACAAAGCATGCATCCAAAAGTTTCCAAGTCTTTCAATATATTCAAAAGGTATTACATGACACAATAGACCATGTTTCCAGGGTCATCTAAAGTGTAAAACTTGAAAACATGAATATATAAGAATAACAAGAAACAAAACAAATATTCAATCACATTTTGTTTCATTTTTATAGTTGTTTAATTAATTGATGAGTGCTTTTACTCCCTATTATCTTGAATTTTTGACCATATGCATTTAATGATAATTTGGTGCGTCACTTTAAATATGCAATTAAATAAAATGGACGGAAATAATAAATGGAATGTATCCATGAAGGTCCAAAATGAATATATTAAATAAGTTAATAAAATATATGAAGTGGTAATTAAATTACCTAATTAAGCTTATTTAAAGTCTTAACTTCATAGGATATTTTATTAACAAAATGGGCAAAATTGCCTTCAAATTGAATAAGGTTTCGAGTCTTGGCATTCGAAGAAGTTCCAGACTTATAATTATTTTCATTATGTCTAGCAGGCATCAGCGAGAGATTCGAAGGCATGATTCGAGCGACAGTTGCAGCGAAAGAGGCAGTTACTCTCTTTAAGCTTGATCAGTAGATCGTGGGTTCATGGGCTTGAAAAGCTGGCGAAGCACGTTTGCACAAGCAGTTGTGTATTCTTGTGCCTATAAATAGTAGTTCCTTTAGTTGGAATAAGGGTCACAATTCATATACAAAATTCACAAACCTAAAGTATCCATGCGTTCGAGAGAAAATGGTGAAGTGAAGAACATGTATGAATTCGTGAACCATTTACTTTCTTTGTAAAACTTTTACATTTTTATGCAATTTTAATATTTCTTTTGCAATTTATCTTTTCAAATTCTCTCGTTCGAGGGAATCTTGTCTAATTTACATTTTTCTTTGTAAATTGTTCTTTCAAACTGGTTTACTAAATGTTTATTTCAATGATGAACATTAAAATTTATACACAAAACATGTCCTAGGATTTACTAGTTGGTCCTGCAAGTAATTAAATTAAACTAGCGATTGTTTACGAAAAAACAGCGTAAACACCCCCATATAGAGAAAATTTTACCTGAAAATATCTTCCGGTAGTGTAAATATTACTAGCAGATATTTTCCGATAGTTTTTCT
Source organism: Trifolium pratense (assembly GCF_020283565.1). Taxonomy (NCBI): domain Eukaryota; kingdom Viridiplantae; phylum Streptophyta; class Magnoliopsida; order Fabales; family Fabaceae; genus Trifolium; species Trifolium pratense. The sequence goes on from NC_060061.1 coordinate 29,891,150, forward strand.
AGTGTGAGTAATGCAGGGGGCGAAGATCAACCACCTAATTAGTTATGTTATTTTCCTCCAAGGGTTCAGGCCCATTTGTTGTTCACACCTTTTGTTATTCAGATATATTAAGGATGATTCAAGTATTTAAGTTGTAATATATATGCTTGACATTGAAGGATATAAAAATCCCTTATTTACACTTTACTGTCTTCTTTATTTTCCTAACCTAGTCTTCTAGTTTGCTCTAATATTTCGATAGCTATAGAACCCTATCATTATTGGTGCTTTCATTTTGGTCATCAATGCCTCCTAAACCTACAAAACATTTACACAACGATTTTGATGAAGCTATTCAAGCTACAAATCAACACATGAATGAATGTGTTTATTCATAGTCATAACCAAACCCTAGAAAACAACCACAATACGGGGATGCAATTGGGTCAAATGCACACTAGATTGGACAACCGACATCAACTGACGAATGCTAGATTTGAGACAATCACCTCTCTCCTCCAAAGAGTCTGAATGGCTTCTTATGCGGTTACTCCACCACCACCACCACCACCACCACTCTCACCACAACTGTTTGTGGGTGCCATACAATTCACACCTCCATCGTTTTCAAATCACACTTCCCTTCAACAATCACACATTTTCCTCCCATTTATGCAAAACCATAACACTCCACACTTTTCCCAAACCAACCCCCAACCCTCTTACAAAACACCACATATTGAGCTTCTCATATTTACTATGCATTAACTTTGAGGTCAATGCTACCGTGGACCACCTTCACAAGTGGTCCACCGTGGACAAGTGATCTACCGAATATGAATTTTACGAACCACTTGATGAAGGGGTTCATGTTAGAAGGCCAATGCTACGTGGACCACCTTCACAAGTGGTCCATCGTGGACTAGTGATCTACCGAATATGAATTTTACGAAATTCACTGTTGGATTGAAAGTTTATATCGTATAAATCATCCATAAATTTTTTGAAAATAATTTGATATGTTATTGAGACCCATCAAGATTTACGTTATTTAATAAACCGTTAATCTTGATGTGTCTGAATAACATATCAAATGATTTTCAATTTTTTTAAATTTTTCTATGGATGATCTATATGATATAAACTTTCAATCCAACGGTGAATTTTGTAAAATTCGTATTCGTTATAATGTTATTCATGACTGATCCACCATGGACCATGGACCACTTGATGAAGTGGTCTATGTTAAAATTTACCTAAATTTGAACCTATTATACTTTCAATTAATGAATAAACATTATGCCAAATCATTTGTTCATTATTTTTATGATCAACTTTGTCATCAATTAATAGTAATATTATGTTGTTTTTTCTTGTTTCCATGTCTCTCATGAAAGGTTGATAAAATCTATTTATGTTAGATTGTTTATTGAGTAGTCTAAAGGGACAACGACGACATATGTATTTATGCCCAAAAAAACCTTTAAAATGTGACCGACCGATTTTCATAATGCTTTCTTGAATCACCATATAAGTGCTTAAAACTTAAATTATACATATATACAAAAGTTTATGTTTTTTTCATCAAAATGAGAAAAGATATGTCTAAAATTCTCAAGTTTGTGTATGATGTTATATTCTTTATTTCCCTATTTTTTATTGTAAGGATAGTATACTCTGGTACGGCCTTTCTCCCATCCTTTTCAAAATTTTCACCTTATTATCTTATACATAATTTTTCATTCATTTTCATTAACACTTATTACTTCTTATACAGGAAATTCGTTTCATTGTCTTCACGACGAGGATTGTACATACCATTGTCCTATTGATACAATTTTTGATTGTAGTAATAATCAATGTCGATGTATTGAGAAGTTCCAGTTAAGTTGAATATTAATTATATATTATTTCTAAGCCTACAATTTTAGACCTAATGTTTTTTTTTATAAGCAAAAATGAATTATAAGGAGTACAAGGGGTACTCAACCCTTACAATTCAAGAACAAACACCTTATGTGCGTTGAAAACACTTTAAAGGATTATCACATCAATCAGAGAAAGCTAAATTTGCATTGCTTCCTACTCGGCTTATAAACCAAGACCAGGATATAAAGATAATTTGATCCACTAAAAAAGGAACATTAACAAAAGCACCTCTAAATAAAATGTTATTACGCATACGCCAAAAACTCCACTTTGTTGCCAACCATATAATATGTTGGGAACGCTTGCTGATTTTGCCTTTTGTTAGTTCACAAACTGATAAAAATGATGCTGAACATCTAATGAAGATATGAAGCTCAAATCCATCCACCTAAATATGTAATTCCAAATTTGAGTAGCAACACAACAATTAACAAAGACATGGTGAGTATCCTCTTCCTCTTCCTCTTTGAAACATAAAACGCAGCTCCTTTCGCTATTATTAGTAACAACTTCTTTGCTGAATAAATCCTTCCTAGTGGGTAATTTTTCAAGTAATAACCTCCAACCAAAAATACTAACTTTCGAAGGAACATTATTCTTCCAAAGGCTCTTCAGAACATTCGCCGTAAAGCTATCAATTTCCTCCAACGCGCATCTGTTTGGCAACTGCACATACGCGGATTTTACGGTGAAAAAACCAGCTGTATTAGGCATCCATTTTCGCCTATCTCTGCTGTCATTAGATAGCCGAACCTGCTGCAGCAACATCATCAACTCTGCTGCTGATTCAACCTCCGAATAGGTGAGCTCGTCTATCCACAACAGTTTCCATGACCAAATATCTCCATCCCAAGAATATTGATAATCTATATGTTTAACAGAATAAAAATGATTTTTTTATATTATACGCAATTTAAATCGACAATTTTTTTTATAAAAAAATTAAACTTTTTTATATCAAGGACCACTAACAGTCCTAAATGGAGAGGCCATTCCCGTGGTGCAGAATAGATTATCAGACGCAGGCTTCGGTGATTTGGTACTTATTCCCATGGGGGCTGACAAAGTTTTTGTTAGGAGCTCGGAGAGGGTGGATGCTTTGTTAATTGTGAATGGAGCAAAGGAATTTTTTAAACTCGTTTTTTCGCATTGGATACGATGGGACCAGGATGTGACGCCTTATCGGAGAGGGGCTTGGGTTCGTCTGTATGGTGTTCCGTTGAATGCTTGGAATACCAACTTCTTCAAGCTGTGTGTCCTTGACTGTGGAAGCTACTTACGCACGGATAAGTGTACTGCTGATAAGGATAGATTGGATTTTGCTCGGGTTCTTGTTGCTACGCTGACTTGGGTATCATTAAAAGTGTGGTGAATGTTCTGGTGGACGGCGCACAGGTAGAAATTCAGATTGTGGAGGAATTGGGGTATGCTTTGGGAGAGGACACTTGTCTCTTTGAGGAGGAGAGCGAGACTGAAGAGTACCAATCCGAATTTGGAGAGAGGCATGATGATCTGGAAGCTCGTCGCAATATTGACGTTATGGTTGAGAGTTTAGTGGAGGGGATGGGGACCGATGATTGCGTTGATCTTCAAGTTCGGGGAGATGTTGAGATGACAGATAAGAAAGAGGTTAGTCAGGACGCAGAGAAAGTTGTTGAGGAGGAGGTTGAAAGGGATGCGGACACCGTTAATTCTGCAAGAGACTGTGTGGAGTCTTCTAACAAGCGCTCTAGTTTTCCTAAAGTGGGTATCATTTCTGGACGAGATGAATGCACTTTGTCACGTCGTAAGCGTTCTGACTCTTGTCCTCCTAAAGTGAGTCGCTCTATTATCTCGGGGCCATGGAGTTTAGAATGGCTACATGACCACAATTATGGGGATGCAGGGGTTATTTTCTCAGCAAGTAAGCGACTTATCACGAGGGATCACAGTGGAGTAAGGAAGCAGAAGGGCAGCCAAATTGACCCTAGGAGAAGGAAAGAAAGAGGGTTGCTTAGCCATCCGCTGCATAGTATCAAAAAGGTGGCTAGGATGCCAAGTAAAGATCGTAGAGAGGTTCTAAAAGTCTTAAAGAAGAATGTGAGGCGTCATAGAGGAGGGGATGGGGTGAATCGTTCTTGTTCTATGAGTTGTAGGGTTTCTTCCGAGGAGTCTTCTTCATCGCTCCCAGTTAACAACGATTGGCAGAATTGAGTGGCTATGCAAGGAACTGAACAAATGGCAGTGGATGATGTGTGGGGGATAGGAAAATCTATTGGGGTCAAGTTCAATGGAGATAATGTGAATATGTTTTGAGTTTTATCTAGGGCAGGAAAAGGTAAGAAGGCGGTGTCAGGCTCGAGTCTGGATGGGGGAGCACGTCATGACTCGGTGTGCTAGGTCTGTGATGTTTGTGTTGCGAGGGGGGAGTGTGCCTGATGAAGATTATTTCTTGGAATATTAGAGGCTTGGGTGGTTTTGAAAAGAGGAAGGAAGTGCGCAGGATGGTGAGGGACCTGAAACCTTTCATTCTCTGTCTTCAGGAGACTAAGTTACCATACTGCGACGTTTTTATGTGTTCGACTCTCTGGGGTAGCTCGCAACATGCGTTTTCTTTTCGCCCTTCAGTTGGGGCATCGGGGGGATTGTTAACGTTGTGGGATACTTCTGAGGTGGAGGTGTGGACGACTGAGACTTGTGATCATGTTTTGTGGTGTCGGGGTCGGTTTGTTAAGTCTGGAGATGAGTTTTTGCTTGCCAATGTTTATGCGCCTTGTGATGATGGTGCTATGCAAGGGTTATGGGAATCTTTATCGGCTCGGATTAATATGACGGGGAGAGAGAGGGTGTGTATCTGCGGTGATTTTAATGCGGTTAGACAACCTGATGAAAGGCGTTCCTCTAGAGGGAGTCAACGTAGTGCGGATATTGTTCCTTTTAATCATTTTATTGACGCGAATAACCTTATTGATCTTCCCCTCATTGGCCGTAAATTTACGTGGTTTAAAGGGGATGGCCTCGCGATGAGTCGTTTAGATAGGTTTTTGCTTTCTGAGGAATGGTGCTTGACTTGGCCCAACTGCAAGCAGGTGGCTAATTTGCGAGGGCTTTCTGATCATTGCCCTCTAGTTCTTTCTGCAAGTGAGGAAGACTGGGGACCCCGTCCTTCAAGGATGCTTAAATGTTGGACAGATGTTCCGGGTTACAATTTGTTTGTGAGAGAGAAGTGGAATTCGCTCCATGTCGATGGTTGGGGTGGGTTTGTGCTTAAGGAGAAGCTTAAGTTGATTAAGGCAACTCTGAAAGATTGGCACCAAGCTCATGTTCAGAATCTGCCTAGTAGAATTGAATCTATGAAAGAACGTTTGTCGGTTTTAGATCAAAAGGGGGAGGAGGAGGAGGAGTTGACGGAAGTAGAGTTTAGTGAGCTTCATGGGGTTACTGCTGATATTCACTCGATGTCTCGATTGCATGCTAGTATTAGTTGGCAACAATCGCGATCGCTGTGGCTCAAGGAGGGTGACGTTAATTCTAAGTACTTCCATTCAGTTTTGGCAGGTCGTCGACGATGGAATGCTATCTCTGTGATTCAAGTGGGTGGGGTTACTTTGGAGGGTGTGAATCCGATTAGGCAGGCCGTTTTCTCGCATTTTGCGTCCCACTTTAAGAATCCCAATGTGGATAGACCCGGAGTGGATAATCTTCAGTTTAAGAGGTTGAACCATCTTGAGTGTAGTAGCCTTATCAAACCTTTTTCGGAGGCAGAGGTGAAATCAGCTGTGTGGGATTGTGATAGTTATAAAAGTCCTGGGCCTGACGGGATAAACTTTGGTTTCTTTAAAGATTTCTGGGCTGAGTTGCGTGGAGATGTCATGCGCTTTATTTCAGATTTTCATCGGAATGGAAAACTGACAAAAGGTATAAATTCTACATTCATTGCTTTAATCCCAAAGGTTGATAGCCCTCAACGGCTGAATGATTTTCGGCCGATATCGCTAGTTGGTGGCATTTACAAAATTTTGGCGAAGGTCCTCGCGAATCGGTTACGTCTTGTTATTGGAAGTGTGATCTCAGAGTCTCAGACGACGTTTGTTAAGGATAGGCAGATTCTGGATGGAATTCTTATAGCTAATGAGATTGTGGATGAGGCTCGGAAGTCTAAGAAGGAGCTTATGCTTTTCAAGGTGGATTTTGAGAAAGCCTATGATTCGGTGGATTGGAGTTATTTGGACAAGGTTATGGAGAGTATGTCGTTTCCTACTTTGTGGAGGAAGTGGATACGGGAGTGTGTGGGTACGACTACAGCATCTATTCTGGTCAATGGTAGCCCAACTGACGAGTTCCCTCTCGAGAGAGGCCTTAGACAAGGAGATCTGTTATCTCCTTTTCTTTTCTCTGGGCCGCTGAGGGGTTAAATGTGCTGATGGAGGCTATGGTAGCGCGTAATTTATTTGAGGGATATAGTTTAGGGGAGTCTGATCCTATTTCGGTGACACATTTGCAGTTTGCTGATGACACACTGTTAATGGGGGCGAAGAGTTGGGCTAATGTATGGGCTCTGCGAGCGTTACTGGTGTTGTTTGAGACTATGTCAGGATTAAAGGTCAATTTTAACAAAAGTATGCTTGTTGGGGTGAATATTCCTGAATCCTGGTTATGCGAAGCTTCGTCTGCTTTATGTTGTAAAGTGGGAAAAATTCCTTTCATTTATCTGGGCCTTCCTATTGGGGGTGATTCGAGGCGTTTGGGCTTCTGGAAACCGGTGATGGATCGTTTAAAGAATAGATTATCTGGGTGGAAGAGTCGCTTTCTATCTTTTGGTGGTCGTCTGGTTTTGATAAAGTCTGTCTTGACATCTCTACCTGTCTATGCACTGTCCTTCTTCAAAGCTCCTTCAGGTATCATTTCCTCTATTGAATCTCTTTTAATTAAATTTTTTTGGGGGGGATGTGAGGACTTTAGGAAAACAGCTTGGGTTAATTGGAAAACTATTTGTTTACGGAGAGAGTATGGAGGTTTGGGGGTACGGCAATTGCGGGAGTTTAATTTGGCACTTTTAGGTAAATGGTGTTGGAGGATGTTAGTGGATCGAGAGGGGTTGTGGTTTCGTGTGTTGGCAGCTCGTTATGGGGTGGAGGGAGGGAGATTGCGAGATGGAGGGCGGCGAGGGTCATTGTGGTGGCGAGAGATAGTGAGCATTAGGGATGGTGTTGGTGAGCCAGGGGGTGGTTGATTCGGGGAGCATGTTGTTAGGAGGGTGGGGAACGGTCTAGATACCCTTTTTTGGACTGACCCCTGGGTGGATGAGACTCCTTTATGTGAGCGATTTGGCCGTCTGTTCGCTTTATCAGAGACCAAATTGCGTACGGTGGCTGAGATGTTCTCGTTAGGGTGGGGGTTGGATGGGGCAGCTTGGGTTTGGCGGAGGCAGTTGCGGGCGTGGGAGGAGGACATGTTGAGGGAGTGTCAGTCTTTACTTTCTAACATTTCTTTACAGGCACAGTACTCAGATAGGTGGCGGTGGCAGCCAGATCCTAACACAGGTTACACTGTTCGAGGAGCTTACCAGCTCTTGACTACTCTTGATTCGGTTACTTTGGATGATGCAGAACATCTTATTTGGCATCCTCAGGTTCCTTTGAAGGTATCCCATCTTTGCGTGGCGTCTACTTCGCGACAGGTTACCTACGAAGTCCAACCTGATTACTCGTGGCATCTTAAGTTCTTCAGCACAGTTGTGCGTAGCAGGTTGTGGGGAGGTGGAGTCGGCTCATCATTTATTCATCTCTTGCAGTTTCTTTGGTTCTCTTTGGGCTTTAGTGTGCACGTGGATTGACATTCCTTTGACGGACTTTAGTACTATCCGGGATCATTTCGTTCATTTTACATCATCAGCTAGTGGATCTCGAGCACGCCGGTCTTTTTTGCAGCTCGTTTGGCTTGTCAGCGTTTGGGTTATATGGACGGAAAGAAACCACAGATTGTTCAGAGGCTCAACTAGCACTTCACATCAGTTATTGGACAAGATCAAGTTATTTTCTTATAGGTGGTTAAAGTCGAAGAATATTACTTTGGCTTTAAACTACCATAGTTGGTGGTCTAGTCATTTGTTATGTTTGGGCCTTGTATGATTTTGATCTTTATATTTTTCTTTTATGTCTATCTTTGTAAACTCATTTTAGCTTCTTCAAAAAAAAAATCCAGAGACGCCCCTGGCTGAAATGACATCATTTTGCTGTGAAGATTTGTTAAATAATACCGGAAACAAATTGCGTAAAGATGTTGATTCTAACCATTTTTCTTTCCAAAAGCATATCTCCATCCCATTGTCGAGAACATTACAAATATTATTACGGAACCAGCCCCCTTCGTCGTCACTGCCTATACTCCATGAATACTTTAACCTTTTGATTTGTATTGCCTAAACCATTGAATTTTGTTGGAACAAATAGCACATTATGTGTGAATTGAAAATAAAAAGTTTGAGTCCCACATCTGGCAATAGAACATATATACTAATGTATATTTTGAGTATAAAAATATGTTGTTTTCGGATTTAAAAAACCTTTTAAAAAATAATTTTTAGCCACCGAAGAGATTACTGGGTTGAGTCGCGGACTAGGTCGCTCTCTTTAAGACGTTTCGTGGCACTGCCCAAATTGTGCAAGCAGACTATCAACTACGCCGTCCACAGGATAAAACAACCCAGTTACAACTGTATACCGATATGCTACTGCACGGTAGAAATCGGTCAAAGAATACACCTTCTTGAATTGTACTACAATACCACTCAAATTGATGCTACGACATCATTCTATGTTTCATCGGTGATTCAGTGGTACTACGATACCACTCAAATTGATGCTACAACATCAATCTATGAATCAACGGTACTATGATACCACATGTGGTACTACAATACCACATGTATTGATGATACTACAATATCTATCAATATAATGACACTGAGGTCATTCCAATATGGTACTAAGACCATTCTCAAATCAAAGGGATAATGGTAATAAAATCATTCTTTATTTGAAGGAACTAGTGATATTTTGATCACTCTCAAACCAATTAACACTAATAATAATAATATTAGTATCACGTATAATACATAGAATAAACATTGTTTTTCTATAAACAATTAGGAACAAAACATGATGCAAATCTTTCTAATTTTGTATAATCAAATAAAGAAAATAAAGAAACAATTGAGATGCCTAATTCTTTATTTCAATAATTACATAAAAACAGTTTTAATCACAAGAAAATAATTTACATTCGGTGATGCAACAACATTGTACCGAACCAAATATATATCCACATAAAAAGTTATACTAACAATTTGACATATAGTTAAACAAGCTATATATGCTGAAAATGCTATTCATAGATCAATATATATATGTATTAATCAACACACCCAACATATATAGAAAAGAGTCTACTAAATTGTCTTAGCAAGAGTAAACAAATTTATCAGTTTAGCTAAAACACCAAATCAACAAAGTTGAAACAATGAAGATATTAAAGAGTCACATACCAGAGGCAAGTCAAAAAACGTAAAGGCTTCCAATGGTTTTTCTCTTGTTAGCAATTAGCAACCTAATTCAAAACATAGATTAAATTATATCTCTATACTTGACGGCAACCAATAGACCATATATTCAAGGAATCTACTCCTTCTTCAATGATATATTGGTATCGACTAAAAAAGAACATAGAAAACTATGGTAGGTAGTGTTAGTGTAGCCATAAAATAGAGTTATTCTCCCATCAACTCAACCGTTACAAATTAATGGAAAATAAATCACAATAAATTAAATAAATAATTGTGAGACTTAATAAATTTATTTTCTCAAAATACACACTAATATGCTACAACACACTAGTATGTTCTAGTACCCGATATGAGACTCAATTTTATTTTCAATTCACACCCCAATGTGAACTTTGTTCCAACAATCCCCCACTTGAATTTAAAAGAAAATTTCAAAATATCGTAGGACGCTTCTAAAAGATTCTGCATAAGCAAAGATGTCTATGACTTGAACCCTTACATAGCAAGTAAGAGCCCGATTTAGTAAGAGTGACACTTGTCTTGAACTCTATCTCGGATTTTTCTCAAACCCGCCCACAACCTTTTCTTAAGGTGTATCTTTATAGCCCGTGCTTTAATGGCCCTGCACGTGTATCCCAGTTTCATGAACGCTCTAGGAATTCGCTCTAAATTCCATAGGAACCGGCCTTAGTTCCACATTCATATAGGTGAGTCTATCAAGAGTACTCCTGAAGCTTCGATACTCCACTCATACAGAGTATAGATCTCATTAAGAGTTTTATTATCTCATCCTTTCGCTTTCAGGAATCATGCTTCTCTTATTTTTACTTGCATGATCATCTTTAACTCCTCACAACTTGTTATTACCCATTGAACCTATTTCTTGGGATCTCCAGTCATTTAGGTTGGGTTTCCATCATGAGAAATTCATTTAGGCATTATTCCCATCTTTACAGATGTATTATGGACTTCCACTTTAGCTATTCCTTTCGTCAAAGGATATGCTAAATTTTTTCATCAGTGTGTTCATGACCCATTCTTACAACACCTTTAGAGACTATCTATCTCACTGTGTTGTGCTTTCTTTTTATTCGACGTCTTTTACCATTATAATAACGGTTCTCAATTTATGCAATAGCCGCGGTACTATCACAATGGATCAACACATCTGGCATAGATTATTCCATAAAGGAATCTCAAATAGCAAGCAACCAACTTGCTTCTTCACTAGTTGTGGCTAATGGTATCATTTCAGACTCCATATTGGATTAAGCCAATATATATAGTTTGTTTCTCTGATTTTCAAGATACAGTTTCTCTACTATATATTTCAAATATATAGTCACTAATTGTTTTGGAATCATATAATAATGTATTCCAATCTACATCACTGAATCTTTCAAGAACATCAGAAAATCTATAATAATGTAATATGAGATTCATGGTCATTTTTATCTCATGAATCTCTCAATAGCATACCAATGCTAGTTCTTCGGTTTACTAACAAACAGGCACAACAGTACCACGACATATGCAATGCTACGACATATAATGTCGGGTCAAGTACAATTAGTGACATACCGAATGCCAATAATGCTTTCATATTTTGATTGTATTACACTTTCAACAGTGCTCCTCCATAGTTTTTAAACTAGGATCATATAGTATGCAAACAAGTTTGCTTCCGTAAATATATTTCTTTAAAACTTTCTCATCATAGTGAGATTGATTTAAGGAAATTTGCATTCATGGATCAATAATCTCAATATCCAAGATTACATTTACTTCGAAATTCATTTGACAATCATCAAATAGTCAAACTTTTCATGTCATTTCATATGGCTTGTTTAAGACTCTACAAAGTCTTATCCAACTTATCGACTTTAGTTTTCATGCCCATGAGTTAAAAAAAATATTTAGGTTGTTCCATAAAAAATTCTTCTTCCAATTCACTATTTAAAAAAGTAGTTATAACATCCATTTGGCCTTATGGATATTATTCTTGTAATTGGAGAAAACATGTTGAAAAGATATATATTTGTTTTCCTTTCTAAAATTTATTTATAATCATTCAATTTGTACTCATGAGGCAAGTCTACTAAATGTCAAGTCTTATTAGACAATAGATAATTCATCTCATCATTTACGGCTACCACCATAAATCAACATAGAGAATCTATCTCATCATTTACGGCTACAACCATAAATCAGCATCCAAGAAAGACAGTTTCTTGGAGGTTCGTTGGATCATTTTCTAATTTATAAACCATGTAATCAGGTTCATACTTTTTAGCAACTTTTGCTATCTTACCTCTTCGAGGTTCTATTACATCTTGTTCGATGTTCTCATTATAGCTTCTGATCACTGGAATGTGACCAGGTACAATGCCCCCACTAGAACCCCCACTAGAGCCCCCACTATTTCTCAATTTTAAAGAGAAATTCATTTTCATAGAAATCATCTTTTGATTCTATGACCATTTTAGCATTTAGGCAATAACCTATAAGCTTTGATGTTAATTGTGTATCAACAAATACACATTCATAGGCTCTACGAGTGAGTTAAACTCTCTTGGAGTTGAGAATTTGAACCTACATCAAATTACTCCAAGTTCAAAAAATAAGACAAGTTAAATTGTCTTTTCTACAAAATTTCACAAGTGAATTTTGTTCTTGCACTTAGGCACTCTATTTAGCACAAAACAACCAGTTAATTGAATTCCCCCACTAATGAGATGCAATGCCGAAATTAAACATGACTGTAACAACTAGCTCGGTAAAAGGTTCTTTATTTTTATTTTATTTTTCTTTACCGTTTATCTCAAAAGAGTAAGTTGTAGTTGTTTCATGTATAATTTCATTCTCATTAAAAAATGTGGGAATCATATTTTGTGCCTTAACAAAATGAAGTTACTTGACTTTCTTATTGAACTAATTTTCAATTTCAATTCCAAAGAATTGAACATGTCAAGAACATCATTTATCACTTTTATTTTCCATAAGATTTATGAAAAATAATCTCAACATTCATCAACAAAAGTGATGAGTATCTTTTTCTGTTTCTAGTGTTGTTGTTCGAGACAACAAGCACTTCGTTATTTTTCTGATCTTGCTTTACAACTTTTTCTTTCAAAAGAAGACAAGTTATCAGACTTTCAAGTGCATCTTCTTTAGACTTTTTATCATTTTTAAACTTGTTCAATTATTTCAAATACAATTGAAATATAATCCTTCAACACGTTAGCAACTCTTTTATTGTTCTAAAAATATGATTTATTTTGTTGCTAATGTTTGAAGTGATTCCCTTTAAACCAAAATGGTTTGCCATAGTCAGCGACATAATAATATGAACCAGTAATTTCTTTGGTAGTCATGGCAGAACGAAACGTCTTAAAATTGTTGTTTTCGGATTTAAAAAACCTTTTAAAAAATAATTTTTAGCCACCGAAGAGATTACTGGGTTGAGTCGCGGACTAGGTCGCTCTCTTTAAGACGTTTCGTGGCACTGCCCAAATTGTGCAAGCAGACTATCAACTACGCTGTCCCCAGGATAAAACAGCTCAGTTACAACTGTATACCGATATGCTACTGCACGGTAGAAATCGGTCAAAGAATACACCTTCTTGAATGGTACTACAATACCACTCGAATTGATGCTACAACATCATTGTATGTTTCATCGGTGATTCAGTGGTACTACGATACCACTCAAATTGATGCTACAACATCAATCTATGAATCAACGGTACTACGATACCACATGTGGTACTACAATACCACATGTATTGATGATACTACAATATCTATCAATATAATGACACTGAGGTCATTCCAATATGGTACTAAGACCATTCTCAAATCAAAGGGACAATGATAATAAAACCATTCTTTATTTGAAGGAACTAGTGATATTTTGATCACTCTCAAACCAATTAACACTAATAATAATAATATTAGTATCACGTATAATACATAGAATAAACATTGTTTTTCTATAAACAATTAGGAACAAAACATGATGCAAATCTTTCTAATTTTGTATAATCAAATAAAGAAAATAAAGAAACAATTGACATGCCTAATTCTTTATTTCAATAATTACATAAAAACAGTTTTAATCACAAGAAAATAATTTACATTCGGTGATGCAACAACATTGTACCGAACCAAATATATATCCACATAAAAAGTTATACTAACAATTTGACATATAGTTAAACAAGCTATATGTGCTGAAAATGCTATTCATAGATCAATATATATATGTATTAATTAACACACCCAACATATATTGAAAAGAGTCTACTAAATTGTCTTAGCAAGAGTAAACAAATTTAACTAAAACACCAAATCAACAAAGTTGAAACAATGAAGATATTGATGACGGATCGTCACACTCATTAATCCGTGCCTATTTTAGCAACATTAGATACATTTTATCAGTTTTTAATCAATAAATGTAAGAGAAATCAATTCTTATGCATGATTACTTGTGTTGCAAGAAAACAGGATTTTGTGCAGGAATGTGCTGAATTGAACTACGCTGGGGGCGTGGAAAGGTCACGCGCCGCGTGATCATGCCCTGAGGAGAGCTGAGTTTTCATTGAAGCTACGCGCGGCGTGAAGCAAGGCCACGCACTGGGTAATTCACCTTCCAGAGAGGGGTTTTTCAGCATTTACACTACGCGCGGCGTAATGGGAACTTTTGTACCACGCTGGGGGCGTGGGATGCATCACGCGCGGCGTCGCGGATCCAGTGTTGAAGACCTGAAGCTTCAGATGCAGCCACACGCGGCGTAGGAAGTTACACGCGCGGCGTGGTTGCGATGTTATATAAGGAATTCTGTTTTTCTGAAAAAGGGTTGGAAAATTTGGGAATCTGATCTTGATTTTGGGAGTTCCAGGCACGATTTGAAGACTGATCCTGTGTTCCAGAGGCTGAGGGTGGCTAGATTGGAAGCATTCAACATCATGGGAGCTGATTCCTTGAAGTTGGAGCAAGATTTGAGCTACTTCACCATGAGAGGTTAGATCTCCATTAAGGTTGGATCATGATGAGGAACTAAACTAATGTATTCCATGTAATCAATTGTATCTGTATTGAATCTCTCTTATGAATGTTATTCAATGAAATTCTGTCCTTAATGCTTTACAATTTCTGATCAATCTTGCAATGAACTTAGATTTTAATTATGTATGAGAGTATGAGTTAAAATCAGAACTGAATTCATTGTGCATTTGAGTGTTTCCGGTCGAGAGATTGAAACATAGAATGTAGCATACGATCAACGCGTTTTCAAATACTCCCCTACCGGTAGCTTCCATCCAAGAGATTGGAGAAGTATCGGGAGAGGATAGGGTGGATTTTGACAAGAGATTGCGATTCACCATATTGTTGATCTAGTTGTAACATTCGAGTGATTCATTACGATACAATTAAATTGCATGTGAATACTATTGTTTAGGGAATTGTCGACGATCCAACCTCATTCTTAATCAATTGATTTCTCAACGTTTTCGTACAAACAACATCACTCAACATACCCCCAATTTATGTGTATTCTTTGCATCATGTTTATGAACACTATTAGACTTGTTTAATCACACAATCCCTGTGGATCGATATTTTTATTACTACGTGGTAATTCGTTCACTTGCGAAAATTATCCATCAAATTTTTGGAGCCGTTGCCGGGGATTGTGATTGATTCGACAAGGCAATAGTGTTCATATTTTCTGTGTTTTCTTTGATTTTTCTGTTTTTACATTTTTCTGTCGAGAGCATTCTACTTGTTTGTTTTCTTGTGCATGCGGAGAACAGGTCCAATTGAGCTGGAATTCGATTCTGAGATTGAGAAAACAGCACGAGCAAATCGTAAAGCGGAAGGAAGACATGTTTGAATCATACAATGAAGAGGCACTCTTAACTAGTTGCAAGTTCAATAATGTCTTTCTACAAATCATTACCAAACAGCTAGAAGCTCAATGTATGGTGCAAGCAACCTTTCAAAATAATCCTCATTTCAACACCTACAATCTTGGAGTGAAAAATCACATGAATTGTTGTTATGGAGCTAATCCAAATCAAGCATTTCCTCAAGATCAACATTTTGAAGGTCACCTTGAATCTTTTGAAGACACTCTTATCTTAGCCATGAAGATGACTCAAGACAATTTTGAGGAGATGAAGGCAAACCAAGAAGTGTCAAGCGAACGTCATCAAGCCTCCATCAAAAATCTCGAAAACCAAATGGGTCAACTAGCGAGGCAAGTGTCTTCTCTACAAACTCAAAGTGGTTTTTGTGGAAACACCACAGATCATCGTAATGAAAGTTGTAATTCCATTAATTTGAGGAGTAGAGAAGTTTCATCACAAAAAGTAGTGGAGAATCCTAAGAAGGATGAGAGTAAAAATGGTGTAGTTGAAAAGATGAGGGATGGTGTAGTTGAAAATAGAAGAGAAAATAAGAAAGAAGAAAAGAATAAGGAAGAAAAAGCTTATGAGGGTGAAGTTGAAAAGAGATTGGAGAATGAGTCTAGTGCCAAGAAAGGCAAGAAACCTCTTGTGAAGGACCCCAAGTTTCAAGTTCCTTCACCATATGCTAGAATGCCTTATCCTAGGTTGAAGAAGGTCAAGAACCAAGACCTTGAATTTTGTGGAGTGGTATCCGAATGTTTCAAAGTGGAAGTGCTAGAGGAAGTGGTAAAAGATGGGAAAGAAGAAGAGTGGGATCATGAGGTTGAAATTTTTCTTCAAAACTTGGATAACCCCCTAGAAGAGGAGAAAGAGCCAAAGGCGAAAAAAAAGCCACCGGAATTGAAAGAACTTCCTCCTAAATG
The DNA here is from genome assembly GCF_020283565.1 of Trifolium pratense. Taxonomy (NCBI): domain Eukaryota; kingdom Viridiplantae; phylum Streptophyta; class Magnoliopsida; order Fabales; family Fabaceae; genus Trifolium; species Trifolium pratense. Next base: position 29,907,440 of record NC_060061.1, read on the forward strand.
GAAGTATGTGTTTTTGGGTGGCGACTCTAGGAAACCCGTGATCATAAGTGATTTGCTCACTCCACTAGAAGAGAATGACTTGTTAAAAGAAGCGGAGAAAGTGAATGACGACCTAAGATGGGTCTTGGATGGTGTGGTTCCTATCTATTGTTTGCACAAGGTGGCCAAAGAAGAAGAGCCCGATCCGGTTGTTAATCCTCAAAAGTCTTCCACTTCAACATGGAAAGCTTCGGTGAAGAAAAGTTCTAAGAAATCTCCATCACGGTCTAGTAAGAAGGAAAGAACCAATTTGAAGGCCAAATGGGAAGGTCTCAAGAGTGATTCAGGAAGCGTGAAATCATTACTATTTGATATTAATATGGCTCCTTTGAAGGAAGAGAACAAGAGGAGCCGGGTTGAATCAAAGTTGAAGTATCCTCCCTAACTTGTGATGATGAAGCGTCAAGCTAATGACGAGAAAGAAGCGCTTCATGGGAGGCAACCCATGAGTTTACGGTCCTTTCTTCCCTTTCACTCTTATGCTACTTTTTGAATAATAATTTGATGTTGCTTGGATTTGACTGGATTGTATTATTTTAACCTTTGAATTTGAACTTTGACTTGTTTGATTGTGGAATGGTTTTTACTTTTAGAGTTTGTTTCAATACGTTGGCATGTTCCTTCTAGTTACTTGAGTATCAATTGCATGATTTTCTCCGTGTGTAATGTGTGAAACCTGCAGTGCAATAGCTTGTTGCACTCATGTGATCAAGAGGCAAAGGAAGGGAACGCACACTTTTGACCGGTTCTTTGATTCGACCCAACCGAGAGGTATTGAGCCAAACACTCCTTTTTCTTCTATGTGTGATATCCACTCATGTATTGTCTCTCGATTTTGCTTGTCGTCTTTTTATTTGATTGGTACTTTTGTAGCACACACGAGGCATGTTTATTGGTACCTTGAGCCCTTTCTATCCACCCTTACATATAATTATCCTTTGCTTAACCAATTTGAGCTGAAAAAGAAAATGTTATTTTGCACAACCTTAAGAAAATTTTGATGAAAAAAAGGAATGACTTTCTTGGAGGTTAGGCACCTAATTAGTGGTTGATGCGCATTGCTCACCACTAAGTTGGGGTTGCTCTTTGGAATTAGCAAACAATAAAGTTTGGGGTGAGGGTACTAGAGAACTTACAAATGTTTGATTTGAAAAACTGAGAAAAAATTTCAAAAGTTACAAGGCTTTTTGTGGAAGAGAAAGAAAACAAAAAAAAAAAAAGAAATGAATGTTGAAAAAGGGAAAAAGAAATGCAAAAAGAAGTGATAGCCTTGAGTTAAGTTACAAAAAGAATTGCAAACTTGTGTGTTGAAATGAATATGTTCTCTAGTCCACTATGTTTCAAAAGGAATAAGGGTTGGTTTATGAAAATTTTCTTTGACTAATAGGGGGATCTAACTCCAAGTTTTTCTACTACTTATCCAAAATGTCACCATCCACCCTAGCCAAGCCACGTTATAACCCTAAAAGACCTCTAAAGTGTGTGCACAAAGTGAACCGAATGAATTCTTAGACTACTTGCAAAATTATTGTTGACTTGCATTGATGTGTTGATTTGAGTGAATTACCAAAACTGTAGAGTGTAGGTGAGTAGTGTGATGAAATCATAGAGCCTTGGTTGAAAAGTGTGAACTACTTGAGAATGTCTTGCGGGAACGATTGTGCAATTGAGCATTGTTTGCAGGTGGATCATTGATCATCAGGTGATTCTCACGTATGTATGATTCGAGTGAATTTAAGGAAAATGCCAAGGTCTTGACACAAAAGCTTGAGGTAAAAGTTGTTTCCTTGAGGACAAGGAAAGGTTTAAGTTTGGGGTTGTGATGACGGATCGTCACACTCATTAATCCGTGCCTATTTTAGTAACATTAGATACATTTTATCAGTTTTTAATCAATAAATGTAAGAGAAATCAATTCTTATGCATGATTACTTGTGTTGCAAGAAAACAGGATTTTGTGCAGGAATGTGCTGAATTGAACTACGCTGGGGGCGTGGAAAGGTCACGCGCCGCGTGATCATGCCCTGAGGAGAGCTGAGTTTTCATTGAAGCTACGCGCGGCATGAAGCAAGGCCACGCGCTGCGTAATTCACCTTCCAGAGAGGGGTTTTTCAGCATTTACACTATGCGCGGCGTGAAGGCAGGACCACGCGCGGCTTAATGGGAACTTTTGTACCACGCTGGGGGCGTGGGATGCATCACGCGCGGCGTCGCGGATCCAGTGTTGAAGACCTGAAGCTTCAGATGCAGCCACGTGCGGCGTAGGAAGTTACACGAGCGGCGTGGTTGCGATGTTATATAAGGAATTCTGTTTTTCTGAAAAAGGGTTGGAAAATTTGGGAATCTGATCTTGATTTTGGGAGTTCCAGGCACGATTTGAAGACTGATCCTGTGTTCCAGAGGCTGAGGGTGGCTAGATTGGAAGCATTCAACATCATGGGAGCTGATTCCTTGAAGTTGGAGCAAGATTTGAGCTACTTCACCATGAGAGGTTAGATCTCCATTGAGGTTGGATCATGATGAGGAACTAAACTAATGTATTCCATGTAATCAATTGTATCTGTATTGAATCTCTCTTATGAATGTTATTCAATGAAATTCTGTCCTTAATGCTTTACAATTTCTGATCAATCTTGCAATGAACTTAGATTTTAATTATGTATGAGAGTATGAGTTAAAATCAGAACTGAATTCATTGTGCATTTGAGTGTTTCCGGTCGAGAGATTGAAACATAGAATGTAGCATACGATCAACGCGTTTTCAAATACTCCCCTACCGGTAGCTTCCATCCAAGAGATTGGAGAAGTATCGGGAGAGGATAGGGTGGATTTTGACAAGAGATTGCGATTCACCATATTGTTGATCTAGTTGTAACATTCGAGTGATTCATTACGATACAATTAAATTGCATGTGAATACTATTGTTTAGGGAATTGTCGACGATCCAACCTCATTCTTAATCAATTGATTTCTCAACGTTTTCGTACAAACAACATCACTCAACATACCCCCAATTTATGTGTATTATTTGCATCATGTTTATGAACACTATTAGACTCGTTTAATCACACAATCCCTGTGGATCGATATTTTTATTACTACGTGGTAATTCGTTCACTTGCGAAAATTATCCATCAGATATTAAAGAGTCACATACCAGAGGCAAGTCAAAAAACGTAAAGGCTTCCAATGGTTTTTCTCTTGTTAGCAATTAGCAACCCAATTCAAAACATAGATTAAATTATATCTCTATACTTGACAGCAACCAATAGACCATATATTCCGTAGCCATGCTTGTATCTCATTTTCTATATATTCAAGGAATCTACTCATTCTTCAATGATATATTGGTATCGACTAAAAAAGAACATAGAAAACTATGGTAGGTAGTCTTAGTGTAGCCATAAAATAGAGTTATTCTCCCATCAACTCAACCGTTACAAATTAATGGAAAATAAATCACAATAAATTAAATAAATAATTGTGAGACTTAATAAATTTATTTTCTCAAAATACACACTAATATGCTACAACACATTAGTATGTTCTAGTACCCGATATGAGACTCAATTTTATTTTCAATTTACACACCAATGTGAATTTTGTTCCAACAAAATAATAATAGGAAGGGTAGTAAAAAAAAGTCAAAACATGTGTTCCTATTAAGAAGCATTTGTTATTTTCTTTTAATATATAAGTGTTAAGTGTGTTGAGAAAAAAAAAACCTAATTAACTATTAGGAAATTTGTGACGGCTGAAAAATTGGAACCTCACGTTCGTAAAATATTTAGAACAGCCGCAACCCTTTTTTGATAATTGTTAATCACATACTATATGCTAAGAATTGAGTGATGGAGATATGATCATTATTAGCATGCCATGGATTGGTGACAACATGGGTTATGGTTTCTTTCATGTGAGTGTACCATGCTCTTCTGTTGAATGTTTAATGTTGTACGTGATTGTCCGAAATCTTTCCTACAGGTATGCTACCTTTTATTTTGTTTTGAAACAAATGGTGGTCAAGTTTAGTGGCAAGATAGAGGCTAACAACCTCACACTAGTAGATTCATTTCTTGGTGTAATTAGTAATAATTAGTAATTACTAAGGAAACACAGATATGTTGTTAAATGTATATCCAATGTCATATGTTGAATGTTTGGTGAATCCTCTCATTATCCGTATTCAATTCAGTTGCGGACATAAGAATGATATTAGTGTTGAATTGTGCCGTATTAAAAATTAGAGTCAACAAGTTAGGCACATGAATTAGTCTCTTTATTCGGTTAAGCTAATCGAAAGATTTATATTATCACTAGTACATAAAACACTTTTTACATCTGGCCAAAACCCCCTTTTACATCTGGCCCAAGTCAGAGGTAGACGTACGAGAAGTAGTAAGTTTATGCTTTTTACATCTGACATTCGCCAGATGTAAAAGTATCCCCTTTTACCTCTGTTCTCGTGTTTCAGCTGACCAATTTTTTTTTTAATTAAATTGGACCTTTTACATCTGACCAAGTCACCAGATGTGAAATAGTAACTTTATTTAATTTTTTTTTTTTCAAAATCCTGCGTTTTTTTTTTTTTTTTTTTTTTTTATATTTTTAAATCCTATTTTGTAATTAAAAAAAACCAAAATAGCATTACAATTCAACATTCAACCAAAATACAATTACATTCAACCAAAGTGTTACAATTCAAATAAAATACCAAGTCTTACAAGTCAAGCAAAATACCAAAACAATCCAAAATGTTATAACATTCAAGCAAAATACAAGTCATTACAATTCAAAACATCCTAATTAATGTGAATCCATTGTAACTAGCTAGCTCCTAAACCTCATCATCGGAAACAACATAATCTACCTCGGGATTGTACAGGTCAAGAAAACAAGTAGCCCAGTTGTTTCGCAATTCATACATCTCCTCCTCGGTTAATGACGTGGGATCATCGAACACCTACAATACATATACATGATCAAGAATGAAGCATATGAGAAGTGAGAAGGCTAGGATTAAAATGATGCCATTATAATTCCAAATACAAAACACAGCTAGGAAACTACAACAGCTAATGCAGCTAGGAAACAGGACAGGAAACACTGCTAACTACAACAGGAAACACAGCTAGGAAACTACAAGAATTTCTAATTGTGGAAGGAAGTCCTACACAGCTAGGAAACTACACAGAATGCAGGAAACTGCATCCAATTTGCCAATCAAGAAGAAAAAAAAAATACCTCCATCCAATTCTTTGTAATACTAGCGGTGACAATGTCAAGCATGTTCTTCATTACATAATATCCACAGTCATTACCGTTAGGTTGTCGCCTTGTCTACATATAAACGACATATAGTTAATACATAAAAAAATATCAATCATGTGTTATCAATCATGCCTTTCTGGCGCTTTACTCCACCTTGACCGCTAAAATTTGCAATTCTTCCTATCCCCTTAGAAAGTGAGGTAAAAAAAGTTTTTCCATTTCCTGCCTTATCAATCATGCCTTGTTTTGTTAATGCTGTATGGGCCTGAACAGAGGGAAAAAGGAGATGCATTGTTAACGTGAAGTAGGAAAAGTTAATAACAAACATAATTGACTGATTAGTTTTGCAAGTGTAACTGTTTCATGATTGAGAATGTGTTTTGCATATGCAGTGCCTAAATATTGGAATTAGAAAACAATCTTCTCTATAAGACTATAACCAAAAGCAAATTTACCTTCAAATAAATGTCGACGGCTCTATAAAGGCCATCATCGATGACACGAGCATAATCAGGAAGTATCTCAATCAAAGCAATGAATTTCTGTAGACTTAAGCAAGGATCAGGTGCAATTTCTGCTAAAAAAGCATCAATAAGCTGTCCTACTTTTAGCAGGGAACCATGTCCATTAGAACCAATTCCGTCGGATTCATATCCGTAGTCTTCCGTCTCTTCCTCTTCAATTCGCTGCAAGAAATTCACCAGTAACCTATGAACTGTATCCACATCAAACAAGGAGTCTCCACTCTGAAGAGATGGTATAAGAAGATCATCTAGTGAAACCATTTCCAACCTTAATGATATCCTTCTTTCAAGCTCAAGCCTACATGGAATTGTGGCACCCAACATTATAGCCATCTTTAACATGCCAAACAAGAAAGTCAAGGGAATGAGGACAAACAGAACTTCATGGCAAGTTCAAATGTCTAGTGTCCTCCTGGAAAATTGAGGAGCTCCAAATTTGAAACATTTGAACCCTTGTTAGCTTCAGCAACCATCTTTCGGATCTTCCCACTTAGGGTAACCAAGGGAAAATATATGAACCACAACATCAAACCAGCTTTTAGTTGAAATCCAAAGCCATAATATATTACTAAGTTTACCATATAAAACTTACAATTCAATATGACTAATACAAAAAGCTTAGGAATGTTGAAATATTTACCTTATGCAGCAGAAATGACTCCCCATCAACCACAATTGTAATGTCACCAGCAACATTAGCAAAAATCCTGCCATGAAGAAGAAAAATCTGATTTCACAATAGACACAAAAGCCCTTCATGAAAACCACATAGTACATTCAAAAATCTCCTGTATCCTCTTAGTCCTTCTACCCAAACAAAAACACCTTAATTCGTTACACAAAGAAAGATGTGAAAGAATTTAACAGCATTCACAGAGTAAAACCTCAAGAACAAGAATTTTGATAATCTATATATACCTCAGAAGCTCCAAATATCTCAGAGTAAAACATGTGTTGGATAGATATTAAGTATTCACTTCAAGATTTATATGCATAGCTAACCAAGTTATCAAATGTAGTTACATGTTTAATCTACTGTCAAATGAATTAAACACAAATACACTCACACAAGACACATATATAGTAAAAAAGAACTAATAAGCAAAAAGAAAAATAAGGGTAATTGAGCCTTATTGCAGAAGTACCTGGTAGTGTAAGAGTTACAAAATTTAGGAGTAGTAGAAGAGTGCTTAGTAGAAGAAGAGAGGGAGTTTTCAGAAACCATTTTTTTCCTTTCTTTCTATTAGAGGGAGTTAACACATGGACATCGAAAATGTTCATTGCTTTTAGGAGGAAGATTTTTTTCATCATTATTTTCGGGAGATGGAAGATTGATTTCAGCAAATCGAATAAATTCAATCACTCCCCGTTCAAACTCGGCACTTAATCTACTAGCTTTCATCCAACTACGATCCATACCTATGTTGTGAAATTAAGTTAAAACATGGTAACACCAACTAAAGTATTGGTTTCGTACCCGATGGGAAACCAATCACTTAAATGAATCAATTGCAGATGAAAAAAACATAAATCAATTGCAGTAGAAACAATTCTAAGAGCTAAAACCAAGTAACAAACCACAAACCATGTAAAATCACGAAAGAAATCACAAAGAAATCAAGTAACAAACCAAGTAATAAACCACGAAAATCACAGAAAACATTGTTTACAATATGAACGCTTATAAGTCATGAAAATATATATTATACTGGTGTTAAGCTATCAATTTATATAGCTATCAATTTAGTTTCACTTTGCTAAAATTTCCTCAACACAAAAGAATCAATTCAATCACAAACTAATAGCATAAACTAATTATTAGTAAGTAATCACAATGCAATAAGCTAATTTTCCAGAAAGAGATTAACACCAGTATTAGCTTTAAATAACATCAAATCAGAGAGAGAGCGAGAGATTACGGATAAGCGACAAAAATCACGATAGAAATTTATAAGCACTTAGATTTAGCTTAACACCAGTATTAAAAAGGAAAATCACGACAGAAATCACGAAAAGGAAAATATTTAAAAAGGATTAAAATAGAAAGAAGAGTACCTGAATCGATTTGGAGTTAGGGTTCGTGAGAGAGAGGACGGCGCTGGTGGTGAGTTGAGAGAGAGGACGGCGCTGGTTCTTGCGAAGGTGAGGACGGCGCTGGGTTGATGCGTTTTGGGTGCGAATCGAAGGTGAGGACGGTTTTGCTTCTTCGTTCGTTCGTGAAGGTGAGAGGGGTTTGCTTCGTTCGTGAAGGTGAAGAGGGTGGGTGTTGCTGGGTTGCTACGAATTGAAGGTGAGGACGGCGCTGTGGGTTGCTGCGAATTGAAGGTGAGGACGGCGCTGTGGGTTTAAGGTGAAGAGTGTTGCTCGTACGCGAATTGAAGGTGAAGAAGGGTTTAGTTCTTTTGATAATTGGGAGAGAGACAGATACACTACCTTTACCTTTGTTCCAAAAATATATTTTTTTTTTTGTATTTAACCTGACATTTTACATCTGTGCCTAAATATGGCCAGATACATACATATTTTAGATAATTTTCACCATAATTACAAGATTGCCACCGCGTTTAGTTATGCTTCTGGTACATTGAAGTTAGATGTAAAAAGTCTTGTCTATTTATTTTTTACATCTGTGGATATTGAAGCCAGATGAAAAGGTTACTCCACATAGCCTTTTACATCTGACATATGCTCGTCAGATGTAAACATGATGTGTAAAAAGTCATATTTGTACTAGTGTATGTTTTGTTTCTGATTGTTCAGAGAACACTGAACAATATATGAATGGTCTCGCCGTCTCGGTACCATTTTAGAATGGACTTAAGATCATAGCGCACTGGTTTAAGTATCATAATTGATGGTGTGATTGTTGTCCGATATCTACAGTGCAGTATTTATCGGTATCAGTAGAGAACTGTGTTGTTTTATACTGGAGACTTCGTAGTTGATCGTCTGCCTTGCACAATTACAATTTTAGGCAGTACCGCGAAACGTAGAACTGTATTCACCCGCGACTCAATCCAGTAATCTCTTCGCTGAAAATTATTTTTAATGTGTTGTACCCTAATTTTGTCCTACCTTTTTTTTTAAAAAAATAATTTCTATTATTATTGTTGTTATTATTATAAAAAAAAAATCAAAAAAAAAAAGACAACACAAAATGTTTTCACGCACAACAACAACGCTTGCATCATGTGTACTCTCCACTCCCCTTACTTCAAGCTTACAATTTTTAACCTTTTCCCAAACAAAACCAATCATCCACCAAGAGCAAAAGATGATGTTTTTCCTTCCCTTCTTGGCCAATCAAACCCTAATTTTCTAGTATAAGTAGAAGTAACATTTCAGAGCAGAAAAAAGGATTTTTAGAGGCTGAAGTTAGAGAGAACAGAACAAAAATTCACCATTCTTGCAAAATTCGAAATCCACCAAAACACACACAAACCTTCACTTTTCTTCACCCAAAAGCATCCAAACACTTTCAGTAGATAATAACCATCGAAAAAACGAAAGAAAACCGTCCAGAAAAGCCTACCCAAAACTCCAAAATTGCCAAGAAAAAGGGGTTAACAAACCCACTGATACAAAGCTCAAAACAAGTAGGTTTCTAAACGTTTTTTACTCATGAACACCCACTGAAGCTTTTCCATTCGTTAATTTTGCTTAAGCTTGCTTAAATCATATTTTGTTTTTTTGAGTTCTCAAGTTGTTGTTCCGTTTTTTCAAAATATAAGCCTCCACTGTGAAATCTAAGCATAGATTCATGACCAGTGCGAAAAACCGAGCAAAACGGTATATAAACTTTTAAATTTCGGCAAAGTTTTGTTGATGTTGTTGTTCAAGGCCGAAGCTTGTTTGAAGCTTCCATGGCCGCTGTGTTGTTGTTCTTCATGGTGAGGAAGAAGCTTGAGGTTGAAGACGATGACGTGTCAACACGTCATTGGCTCCCTCTTTAGTTTAAAACATGTCTGTTGGATCTGGTGAAAGGCTGAGATCTGTTTGATTATTTTAAAATCCAAGCCGTCCGATGAATCAGAAGGCCTAGATCTGTGAAGCCTATCGTGCACCCTGATCCTGATGATACTCTGAATTATTTTTGTTCTGTTTGTTTTTTTTGACGAATTGGGCCTGGGCTTGGTGTTGCAGTGCTGTTGCCTCACCCCCTGTGCAGCCCAGATCTGCTATTTACACCCCCCGACCAAAAATATGTTTTTTTTTATCCTTTTTTAGTGTTTTATCTTTTGTATTTTTATTTCTTTTAGTATAAAAAGGTGAAAATATGTTAGATTGTTTTTTAGGGTTTAGTATGCTAGAATAGTTTATCCTTTTTAGTTAAGTTATTTGTGTGAAATATGTTAGAATAGTTTATCTCTTTTGTTAAGTTATTTGTGTGATAAAAACGAAACTTGTCTTTTTTTTTAATAAAAATAGAATGAAAAAAGGATCGGTTTGTCATGTGGCTCTCCGGTTCTCTGGTTATTCGTATTCTTGGTGATTACCTCGAAATGCGGATAACCGGCGTTCTTTTAATTATTTCTTTTTCAAAAAAGTAATAAAAACCATAAAATGAACGCAACGCACTAAACTGAGTCTTTTTTGTGAGAAATGTTTAACTGAGTCTTATGTGTTTAAGAAATGTTTTTGAGAGTCTCATGTGTTTAAGAAATATTTTGAGTAAGTGAAAAGGAGTCTTATGTGTTTAAGAGGTTTTTTTTTCATGTGTTTAAAAAGAGTCCCATGTGTTTAGAAAAGTATTTTGTGTAGTTAAGAGTATATTATGTGTTTAAAAAGAGTGTTTGTGTAAAAGAGTCCTTTTTGTGAATTAAAATCAACCAACAAACACATATTTTCTACACAAGAACTGCGTGTAGCTTTGAATTTCTCATCGCACCAGGGAATACGTAGGAGCGAGATGGTGTATCTCGTCAAGCACATTAATAAAAAAAACCTTTTTGTGTCAAAAAATGTTAAGAGTCTTTAGTGTCTTTTAATGTCTTTTCTTTGATTAAATAGTGTAGAACAGATAATAAAGCATCATTATACAAGCGCGAGAACTAATTTTAATCCTAGATCTGAAGAGAAGGTTCCCGTTGAGTACAACGGATGCGAGGGGTGCTAATACCTTCCCTTCGCATAACCGACTCCCGAACCCGGAATTTTGGTTGCGATGACCACCCTTTCCACTTAAAGGTTTTATCGATATTTTCCTTTTCCGCGTGGCCGCGTGGGATAAATAAAATTCGGTGGCGACTTTACTGTTTTAGCGAGCGTTTATCGCTTCGCGCAGTTTTTGTATTAGCTAGTTGAGTAGATTAGCAGTTCATCCTTAGAATTAGCCTTAATTTTTAGGGAGGGCGCTACAGCTGGCGACTTCACTGGGGACTGGTTAATTAAGAGAGTCGAGCCCACTCTCTTTAGATTTAGGTTTTTGGGTTTTTGCGCTTGTTTGTGTTTATTGTGTATTATTTTTTATGCTTTATTTGCCGTAATATTTGCATGTGTTGTACTTGTTTATTACTTGTATAAATATATCTGTTATATATATATGTGGGGTTGTGATGTTGGGTTACATGTGGATAAAGCTCTACACCCGAGCTTCGAGAGAAACTAAGTTAAGTTAGGGGTTTAGTATTGGCCTGCTTGGCGCGTGCCTCGAGAGGACCAATACGAAAACTCCGCCTAGAGTAGATTCCTTCGAAGGATGTGTTACCTTGCGAAATTTCGTAATGGGAACAAGTATCTTTCTAGGGATCCGTGACTCTAGGGACCTTTTAAAGTAGAACCTAAACGCGTTAGAAGGCCTCTACTAGTACATAATGAGGGGTACGCAATGTTGACTTTCTTGGCGTTTGTCTTGTAAAGTCAACGCGTAAACCTCACCTAAAGGAGACCTTATTTGGAAATATTATTGTCTTGCAAGTTTTTGCAATGTTAATATTTTCAAATAAGGGTTTACGATCTTAGGAACCTTGAGAAACTCTAGAACCACATGTGAGATGGGATGGGACATATACAAACACATGATTTACTATCTCTACCCTAAACATCACTTCCACATACCATGATATTCAAAAACTGATTTTCTTGCATATTCATTGTTGCTTATAGGAAAGAAAAGACATTGATTTGAGAAAATGGCACCTGACAAAAGATTACCTATTCTCAAATCTATGTCATAAAAGGCCTATAAACAAAAATGATAATAAAAATGTTTTTGTTTTGTATGCATCGCATTCCCACATTCATGCATTACCTTTTTTTTTCAATAATAATAAAACGAAAAAAACACACTCATACCTTCTCGAAACTTCAGGAGACTTGCCCTTCACCATAGCGAGGAAATCCAAGAAGAAATCGGCTCAAGAGCCCCTTCCCCCACATTCATACCCTACGCGTGCAAACATCCACAGACTCATGGATCAAGAAGGACAGGATCAAGCGGCCTTAAGAGAGGACGTTGACGCAATGAAAGTCAAGATGGACAAGATGCTCGAGCTTGTCCAAGCTTTGGTAAACAACCATCAGCCTGCTGCGATCGCTACGAATGTGGACTGGCCTGAATACGGTCTTCCCTCTGGCTACACTCCACCCGAAGAGGATGGTGGCGTACCTCCCCCTCAAGAGCCTGTTGTCATCCCTGTTCCGAATGAAGTACCATCCGCTCAGGGAGCTCGCGCCAACACCGAGCCAAATACCTCGGAGATCGCTCAGCCTACTCAGACCCCACCAACGCTTGAGGCTGATCAAGGGGATAAGTATAAGGCCTTAGAAGAAAGGTTGAAGGCTATTGAAGGTGTTAGTGCCTTCGGGTTTGATGCTTCAAACATGTGCTTAGTTCCAGATGTGGTGGTCCTGTTGGAACAAAATTGTTTTAAAAATGTTTGCCCCTAAATCTATAAAGGTTTTGATGATAACAAAGTATTAATTAACAATTGGAAGGACTAAAAATTTATTTTAAGTGCGCAGATATAAGCATCATATAAGCTCTGAGTGAAGTTCAGAGGATGTGAATTCAGAAGTTCACAAGCGCTCAGAAGATGTTGGACTTCAGAAGTTACAACCTTCAGAGGATGAAGTCTTCAGAACTTCTTGAGTGACTAAAGCGTCATCAACCTCTGAAGATCATTTTGATATCTGTGAAGATTCCCTTTGCAAGTCAACTCTTCTACCAATGAAGAAAAGGACCTTTCAAGCCTGATCAGTTCAGCTACCCTCTGTTTGTCTGTTCTAACTTGAGAACGTGGGTCTTCAGTTTTGTTAGCTGAATAAGGAAAGTCTTCTCTGCTGTAGTCAAAGTACCTGAAACTCTTTCTTAGTTTTGAATACAACCAAACTGCATCAAGACAGACTGCTTGAAGACAAAAGATTATCAACTCCAACGGTTCTTTTTGCAACGACTCTTTTCTGGTGATATATATACTAGAAGGATAAGCTGCAATAGATATACAATTATCAAGGATTGAACGTGCGCTGAACAAACTCTGAACTCTGTGTATACAAGCTCTGAACCTCTCATCAAGTGTTTTTGCACTTTAGTCAAATACTCTGTACTAATTGTATTTGCTCTCTTTAGGTTCATTTAAAAGCACTTGTATATTTTTATATACTTTACTATTACTTGAGGAAACTTAAGCTTGTGTGCTTAAGTGTGAAGTCTTAAGCTTGTGTGCTTGAGCATTGTTGAGAAGTCTCTTGCTTGTGTGCTTGAGCAGGTGTAATCTTGTGTGATTATAGTGAAATCCCTTGGAAGTGCAAGGGGACTGGACTACTCTCGTTTTGTGAGAGGAACCAGTATAAATTGCTTGTGTGATCTCTCTCTCTCTCTATCTTGCTTTTGTTTGTGTTATTTATCCGCTGCTAACGTAGTTGAGTTAAGAACTTGAAAAAGTTTTAACTTGGCTAAAACACAATTCAACCCCCCCCCTTCTTGTGTTTTCACACCTTCAATTGGCATCAGAGCGCCTGGTCTGTTACTTTCACTTAACAGTGAGACAGTAAAGATCTTGTGAGAACACTATGTCTGGAGGAGACGATAGTAGTACTAGAACAACCGGTGAAGCCGGTGAGGCCAGTGGTGCTGGTGGTGGTCCTAGAAATGCCTTTGGTTATGACTACTTAAGTAATGAATCACATGAACATAGTGGCAATAGAAAAGCCCCTATATTCAATGGTGATGCATCATTATTTGAGTGGTGGAAGGAAAGACTGTATAGCAATATTACTGCTATTGATCATGAGTTGTGGGATTTGGTTGAGCTGCGAGTAACTTTTGAAAACTTAAATGAACATGGAAGGTTGTCCATTGAGCATAGAAAGTTACTCACACCAGCTAACTTAAAAACCTACACTAAGCATCATAGAGTAAAGGACATTGTTGTTGGTGCTATTAGACATGAAGATTATGTCAGAATAGAGGACAAGTCTACTGCTAAATCTATCTTTGATTCTATGTGTGCTACCTATGATGGTAATGAAAAGGTTCAAGAGGCTAAAGCTAGTCTTTTGATAAGGCAATATGAACTATTCACTATGCAACAAGATGAAAACATTGAGACTATGTTTACAAGGTTTCAAATCCTTGTATCTGGTCTTAAAGCTCTTAAGAGAAGTTATTCCACCTATGATCATGTTCAGAAGATTCTGAGAAGTCTTCCTATTGCTTGGAGACCTAAGGTCACTGCAATAGAGGAAGCTCAAAATCTCAAGACTCTGAGTCTTGAAGCTCTGATAAGCAATCTCAGAAGCCATGAGATGGTTCTGGATGCTGACTCAGAAACTAAGAAGAAGTCCAAGTCAGTGGCTTTACAGTCAACTAGGACTACTTCTAAGGCTCTTAAGACTCAGCTTCTTGATATTGAAGAAGAATCTTCTGCTGATGGTCAAGAGGATGAAATGAATGAGGATGAGTTTGCTTTATTCACCAAGTTTCAGCAATGGAACAGATTTAACAAAAGAAATTTCAGAGGTAACAGCTCCAGAAATTTTGTCAGCAAAAAGGATGATCAGAAGAACTGCTTCAACTGTAAGAAGCCAGGACACTTTATTGCTGATTGTCCAGAAATGTCTGCTAAAGACAAAAGCAAAAGATACAGCTCAAAGAAGCAACAATTCAAGAGTAAATTGAGAAAGAGTCTGATGGCTACCTTTGAAGAGCTATCATCTGAGGAAGAAGTTGAGGAAGAAGAAGAGGCAAATCTAGCCCTGATGGCTTCAACTGACTCAGATATAGACTCAGACGATGAATCAGAATCAGATTCAGAAGTAACTGATGAGGTATTTTCTGACTGCTCTAAATCTCAACTTATAACTGCACTTAACAAGGTCATTGAGAAACATCTCAGAGTGTTAAGTAAACAAAAAGTTTTACAAGAAAAGCTTAACACTCTGACTGAACAAGCAGAACACTTTCAAGGTCTGTATCAAGAAACTCTGAATAGAGTAAATGACTTTGAAAAGGGTTGTGCTGTTTGTCACAAACCTATTGATGAGCAGGAAATAGCTCTTCAACAGTTTGTGCATCTCAACCTTGGTAAGAGCAAAGCTGCTAATCTTGTTTATAATGTCATGAGACATAGAGGAGAGGGACTTGGCTATGAATATGGTAGAACATATTCAAAGCTGAAGACCTTTGCCAAAAAGGTTGGAAAATCTTGGGTTTATTATGTTGTTCCACCAAGTGCAGAGGGAAAGAATCCTGGTATTGTTGAAAATGACAATGATGATCTGAGTGATTTAGAAGCTGACAGCTCAGAGGAACCTAGTCCCTCAGGATCTGGAAAGAAGAGTTCAGAAGATAGAGGTTGTTCAGAACCTGAGAACATTAGTTCAGAAGTTCTGAAAGCTTCAACATCTGAGACTTCAAATTCTGGATTCAAAGGAACTTCAGTACCTGAAGCTAGTCATTCTAAAACATCAGAAGTTTTTAAAAGAAAAAATTCAAACTCCAAATCTCAGATGAAGTACAAGACTCAGATTATTTATGATTCTAGAGTCAGTAGATACAATCAATCAGAACATGGGATTGATGATAAATACAAACCCTGGAATCATAAACAATCCAAATCTTGGAACAATAACAGATTTCAAACAAAGAAAAGGTGTCAAAAAGGTTATTATTCCAAACCAAGATCTTTCTCTAACACTAGACAATATAATAAGCATTTGTGGACTAACAAGCGTGGACCCAGAAGATGGGTACCAAAAGCTGAAATTATGTACCATTCAGATTTACCAACTAGGAAAGGATATGTCTTACCTAAAGTATGGAAACAAGTCCTATGCAAAGGAAGAAGGGCTTATGTCCTAGACACATGGTTGACAAGTTCTCAAGTTAACAATCAAAACTTGGACAATGAAGAGGAAGAATATTGGGATGACTTTATCATTAACCTTGATGAAGAGTTCTATCGCAATGATTAAAGTTGTTTCTCATACAGCCTGCCACTCAAAGAAGTATCATGAATCATTCATGGTATTTGGATAGTGGATGTTCAAGGCATATGACTGGTGACAAACAACTATTTTCCAAGCTAACTATGAAAGAAGGAGGATCTGTTGGCTTTGGAGGTAATCAAAAAGGAAAGATAATAGGTACAGGTACAGTAGGTAATTCTTCCCTATCTATTAATGATGTTTGGTTAGTTGATGGACTTAAGCATAATCTATTGAGCATAAGTCAATTTTGCGACAATGGTTATGTAGTCATTTTTAATAAGGAATCATGTACTGTAACCAAACAATCTGATAATTCCATTATATTCAAAGGTCTTAGAAAGAACAATGTTTATAAAATTAATCTTTCTGATTTGAATGAACAAAAAGTGATGTGTCTTTTGACTTTGAGTGAAGAAAAATGGGTCTGGCATAAGAGGTTAGGCCATGCTAACTGGAGATTGATCTCTAAGCTTAGCAAGCTTGACCTTGTCAGAGGTTTACCTAAAATCAAATATCACTCAAACACACTTTGTGGTTCTTGTCAAAAAGGAAAGATTACAAAATCATCTTTTAAACCTAAAAACATTGTTTCTACCTCAAGACCATTGGAACTTCTTCACATTGATCTTTTTGGGCCAGTTCACACTGCCTCTATCAATGGAAAGAAGTATGGATTAGTAATTGTTGATGATTACAGTAGATGGACTTGGGTAAAATTCCTAAGAACAAAAGATGAAGCTTATGATGAGTTTAGCATCTTCTGCAAACAAATTCAAAATGAAAAAGGCTACACCATTTTAAAAGTTAGAAGTGATCATGGTGGAGAATTTGAAAATGAACCTTTTGAAAACTTTTGTGAAAAATATGGCATTCTGCATGAATTCTCTTCTCCTAGAACTCCTCAACAAAATGGGGTTGTTGAAAGGAAGAATAGAACTCTGCAAGAAATGGCCAGAACCATGATGCATGAAACTAATGTAGCAAAATTTTTATGGGCAGAAGCTGTAAACACAGCATGTTATGTTCAAAATAGAATCTATATCAGATCTAAATTGAACAAAACTGCTTATGAATTGTTCAAAGGAAGAAAACCTGACATTTCTTATTTTCATCAGTTTGGATGTACATGTTATATCTTAAACAACAAAGTCCATCTAAAGAAATTTGATGCTAGAGGTTATAAGGGTATCTTTATAGGATACTCTGAACGCTCAAAAGCATACAGACTGTATATTTCTGAAACACATACTGTGGAAGAAACTATGCATGTCAAATTTGATGACAAAGAGCCTGACCAAGTGTCAGAGCTTGTGGAAGGTTTGTCTAGATTTCAGGTATCAGAGGATCAATATTCGGATATTCCAAACTATTCAGAACATCCATTCTCTGAAGAACCTCTGAATATAACAGTTCCTACAGACTCTGAACAACAAAGAGCTGAAGCAACTGCTGAACCTGATGTTGATGAGTCTGAAGATGATGAGTCCCCAAGAAATACTTTCAAATACAAATCATCACATCCAGAGGAACTGATATTAGGCAACAAGGATAGTCCAAGGAAGACAAGATCTCAACTGAGAAATGAGGAATCATTAGTTGGTCTTATCTCAATGATGGAACCTTCAAAGATTGATGAAGCTCTGAAAGATGATGCTTGGATTGTAGCAATGCAAGAAGAGCTGAATCAATTTCAAAGGAATGATGTATGGACTCTAGTGCCTAAACCTTCACACAAGAACATTATTGGAACAAAATGGGTATTCAGAAACAAGCTGAATGAACAAGGTGAAGTGGTAAGAAACAAGGCTAGATTGGTTGCACAAGGTTATAGTCAACAAGAGGGGATTGATTATACTGAAACCTTTGCACCAGTTGCTAGACTTGAAGCAATCAGGTTACTTCTATCTTATGCTGTTAATCATGGAATAACATTGTATCAGATGGATGTTAAAAGTGCCTTCTTAAATGGTTTTATTTCTGAAGAAGTGTATGTTAAGCAACCTCCTGGTTTTGAAGATGTCTCAAACCCAGAACATGTTTTTAAATTGAAGAAATCACTGTATGGTCTGAAACAAGCTCCAAGAGCTTGGTATGATAGACTCAGTAATTTCCTTCTTGAAAAAGGTTTTGAAAAAGGAAAGGTTGACTGCACACTCTTTAGAAAAACAACCAAAGAAGACATTTTAATCATTCAAATTTATGTTGATGATATTATTTTTGGTTCAACTAATGCTTCCTTGTGCAAGAATTTTTCTAAGATAATGCAGGATGAATTTGAAATGAGCATGATGGGAGAATTGAAATTCTTTCTTGGAATTCAAATCAATCAGAAGAAGGAAGGAACTTATGTTCATCAATCAAAATATACCAAGGAACTTCTGAAGAAGTTCAATCTAGATGACTGCAAGATAATGAACACTCCTATGCACTCAACTACCAACATGAGCAAGTCAGATGATGAAGGAAAAGTAGATCAAAAGGTCTACAGAGGTATGATTGGTTCCTTACTCTATCTGACAGCCTCTAGACCAGATATTTTATTCAGTGTATGCTTATGTGCAAGATTCCAGTCAGATCCTAGAGAGTCTCATCTTACTGCTGTAAAGAGAATATTTAGGTATCTGAAAGGAACAACTAATCTTGGACTTCTCTATAAGAAATCCAATGATTATGTGCTAAATGGATTCTGTGATGCTGACTATGCTGGAGATAAAATTGAAAGAAAATCCACAAGTGGCAATTGTCAATTTGTTGGTGAAAATCTTATCTCCTGGGCTAGTAAGAGACAAACTACTATAGCTTTGTCTACAGCAGAAGCAGAATACATTTCAGCAGCTAAGTGTTGTACACAACTACTCTGGTTAAAATATCAGTTAGAAGATTATCAGGTAAGCAGTAACAATATTCCTTTATATTGTGATAATACTGCAGCCATTCATTTATCTAAAAATCCTATTCTACACTCTAGAGCCAAACATATTGAAATTAAACACCATTTTATCAGAGATTATGTTCAGAGAGGCATTATAGATATTAAGTTTGTTGATACTGAAAATCAATGGGCTGACATATTTACTAAAGCCTTACCTGTTGAAAGATTTGATTTTATAAAGAAACATCTGAACATGTTTTCAATCTCTGAATGAAAATTTTTTTTGGCTTTTAAAGTGTAAGAGGTTATGTATATCAGAACTTATGATTCAAAACATCTGAAACACAAGCTCTGAAGTACTTGACTCTGATAGAGAATTTTAAATAACTCAGAGGCTCTGAACTATTTAAGTGGGAAACGTTTAGTATTCACTGCTGAACAGTTGTCCATTAAAATAGCAGTTACCGAGTAAATTTCTGCACGTGGTCTACGTGTGTCAGGTAGTGGGTGGTTAATGATGATTTTTGGTATTCAACTTTCTGTCAATTAGCGTAACTTCCCAAATTTGCTATTTTCATGTTAACTGTACTCATTTAAATAAACTTACACAATACACTTGCACACTATTCACTTTCACAACCTACACTTTCATATTCTCTCTGAACCTCCAACACACTTTCTTTCTCTCTCGTTAGTTTTCCAAACCCTACCCTAATCTCCAACAATGGCCGGACCTTCGTCATCTTCTTCAACAAAGATTCCACCGTTTATGTTCAAGAACCTTCAGATTGTTGGGAACGAGATGGAATTTCCAGAATCTGAGCTCATATTTCTTTCTGAAAAGATGATCGACTTTGACAGTATTAAGGCAAATGGGTTTGATGTGAAACATTACTTCTCCGCTCAAGGTTGGGATAAGTACTTCAGCATGTTAAATGGTCCTATTTACCCAGATCTCTTGAAGAAATTCTGGATGAAAGCTAAGGTCTTTGACAAGCATGAAGCTAAGGAAGAAGAACATGCTGCTATTGAGAGAAATCCTAGTTTAAAAGGTAAATCTAGGAAAGAAATGGGTTTATTGGAATTCACTGGAAAGCAAATTAGGTTTCTATCAGTCCAAGAGTTGGTGGTACTGATACCATTTCCTGGACTCATCGTCATCTGATCTACTTTCTTCTGAAAGAAATGAAGGTGAATCTGGGAGAATATTTCTTTGAGAGGATCTGTGAGGCAATCTTCTTAAGCAAATCTCAGAGGAAGACAGCTATAGCCTATCCAAGATTACTCTCAGACCTTCTATATCAAGGTCATGTTGTTGAGAATCTGAAGAAGTTTCATCCGGAACTTGTTGAAAAGAAATTTACTCCTGAAATTCTGAATGCCAGCTTCCTCACCAAGATGCGTCTCATCTCATCCAAAGTGGTTCCACCTCCACAAGAGTTTACAGCCAATCTTGAAGATCGTCTGTATGTGGATGGATATCCAGTTATCTCAGAAGCTGATGCTGAGCACATCATTCAGGACTATTTGGAAGTGCTCAGACAAGAAGGATTTGTTGTTGATAGAAGTATGGTTCCTCCAGCTCCTGTAAACATGTATAATCCTAAGAGGAAACCAAAGAGGAAAGCTGAACAAGAAAAACCAGATCTTCTGGCTCAGAAGAAGGTTAAGGTAGAAGAAGCTACTGCTGAGCAAAGAACAAAGAGGAAACATGAAGCTTTGACTGGAAAAGCTGCTGCACCATCATCAAAGGAGCCTATCATTGTTGATGATAAAGAGGAAAGTGAAGAAAGTGAATCCTCTGAATCAGAAACTGAATCTGATGAAGAGTCTCTGGCTGCTCGTTTGAGGAAAAGACCTGCTCCTACTCCTAAAGGTAAAGGTAAGTCTACTAAGTACATCTTTAATGAAGCTGAAATTGGAATAGGTTATACTAAACCACTTAGGACTATACTTCCTGAACCCACAATTATTCCAACCTCTGATAACCCTCTTTCTGAACTCGAAAAACATATGAGCCCTGACCCTCTCAATAATCAACCTCTTTCTCATGAAACCCACAAATCTAGCTCATCTCCTAAACCAAAATCATCTCTACCTCAACCACAACAACTATCACCTGACATTCCACCATCTGAACCTCAACCAGATATTCCAAATGCTGAACCAACCTCTCCTATCAAACAACCCTCTCCTAACCCAACCCCTGAACAAATTGCTCCTGAACCAACCCCTGAACATAAATCTCCTGAACCATCTCCTGAACATATTTACCCTGAATCAACTTCTGACATCTCATCATCTGAACCAACCCCTGAACCCCATCCTAACCCAAGTGCTGAACATGCTTCCCCTGAGCGTATTCACACTTGTGCTCCCAAGCCTTCAGATGCAGAAGTTGTGATTATTGACAACCCTGCTACTGAAACACCTAATCTCTCTACCATTCCCAATCCTTCACCCTCATCATCTAACCCTTTTTGTAATCTATCCACTCAGTTTCATGATGACTTACGTAGATTATCTAAGATAAAGGACAGGTTCTTAGTTTGTCCTTCTGATGTGGACCTAGAAGTGTCAAGCATTAAGGCAAGGATTTGCAATGCTTTGGATGATGCTGCTGAAGAAATTAAGGCTGTTGTTGGTAAGAGGGATCTGGATGTGATAAGCTTCATGAGGGACAGTTTGGCTAGGGCTGAGTTAAAGAGGTTAATGCCGTTCAATCATGAAGAACATGAGCGTGCTAAGCTTGCCGCTATATCTGCTGCTGTGAGGCGTCTGTCTGCATTCAAGGATTGCTGGGTTGATTCTACTATTTTGCAACGTCTTGAGGATCAACGGATTGAGAATGAACGTCTGGAAGAAGCTGCTGCTAGAGTTGCCGAGTTGGCAAATGAGCTACATAATGAGGATGCCACAGAAGAGGATGTACTGAATGTGCTGAACCAGGATGATGTCCTGATGATTGATTACCCAGAGGAAGGTGAACCCTCTGATAAAGGCAAGGCACCTTTGGTTGAAGAACAAGCGCCTTTGGTTCAAGATCAAGCTCCTGTTGTGGCTGATCAGTTGCAGATCTTTCAAGAAGCTCTGAGGGAGCAGCAAGAAGGTTTGGAAAGGCAAAGGACAGCTCACCTCAACTTGGAATCCAAAGTGGATGGTCTGGTTTCCAACGTGGGATCTCTGAATGACAAATTCGACCAGCTCTTAGCCTTTCTTAAGAAACCCTAGGATTCTATGCACTTGTTTTAAGCTTTCTTTTTATTTTCTTGTTTATCTTCTGAACACTTTTTCTGGTTTATCTATTTCAAGTTGTTTTGTTTATGTTTTGCTTGATTACTTCTTTCATGTTCACTTGATATTTATATTTTCTTTGATAAATAAGAACATAAGAACACCAGATGCTTTTTAACGAAAATTTTTATTAATGCTCTAACAATGTTGAGTACATTGGTAAAAAGAAAAAGAAAAAGACAACCTAATCCTAATCAGATGGATAAAACTCAGAAGAAATCTCTGATTTCTCCTCAGCATCATCTGATGATATTTCTATGGGATCTGGGTTTTGTTCTTCTTCTTCTTCTTCTTCTTGTTCCTCTTCTGGAACATAGCTAGCCAAGAACTCAACATAGTCAGCATCATCTTCATTCTCTTCAGCTTCAGAATCTGATGAGATGATTATTATCTCAGCATCTTGTGGTTTCTTGTTGTCTTCTTTATTCTTCTCATCTTCTTCGCGTTTTTCGTCTTCTTTCTTTCTCTTAAACTCTGCGATGCGTAAACTAAATCTTTTCATTATTCCCAATCTCTCTTGCTTCACTTGTTTATTCTTGTTTTTACGTGAAGCAGGCATGTTAACTCGTTCACCTTTTTATAAACCTTTGAGCGCGTTGGTTTTCGTTTTTGAAATTAATTCACCTTTGTAACAACCACTCTTTTTCTTTGACTGTCTTGGTTATATAACTTTGTTTTACTTTTTGATAATGACAAAAGGGAGAGTAGTTACGCATTAATTGATAAGTGATAAGTTCAAAACTGAAACCACACTTTTATCTCGCTTTTATCCGTTAAGTTAAAAGTTGTTACTTTTAAGTTGTTTTACGTATTTCAAGGTGGAGACTAAGTTAGTTGAAACTGAAATAAATTTCATAAGTAAGGATAAGTTAAGAGTGCAATTTTAACTTAGCCTTATGAGACTTAGGGGGAGAGCTTGCAAACCTCTCACTCTGAAGAAAGATATGAAATTTGTTTTATTTTAAACCATCTTAATCTTATACTAAATTAAAATATCATGGATAAAACATAAAGTTCAGACTTTATGAAGTATCAATCTTAGGGGGAGCTTGCAAACCTCATAAACCTAAGAGAAACATGATAAGTTAATTTAACAACAATTGTCAATTAATACTGATGTTTGTCATCATCAAAAAGGGGGAGATTGTTGGAACAAAATTGATTTAAAAATGTTTGCCCCTAAATCTATAAAGGTTTTGATGATAACAAAGTATTAATTAACAATTGGAAGGACTAAAAATTTATTTTAAGTGCGCAGATATAAGCATCATATAAGCTCTGAGTGAAGTTCAGAGGATGTGAATTCAGAAGTTCACAAGCGCTCAGAAGATGTTGGACTTCAGAAGTTACAACCTTCAGAGGATGAAGTCTTCAGAACTTCTTGAGTGACTAAAGCGTCATCAACCTCTGAAGATCATTTTGATATCTGTGAAGATTCCCTTTGCAAGTCAACTCTTCTACCAATGAAGAAAAGGACCTTTCAAGCCTGATCAGTTCAGCTACCCTCTGTTTGTCTGTTCTAACTTGAGAACGTGGGTCTTCAGTTTTGTTAGCTGAATAAGGAAAGTCTTCTCTGCTGTAGTCAAAGTACCTGAAACTCTTTCTTAGTTTTGAATACAACCAAACTGCATCAAGACAGACTGCTTGAAGACAAAAGATTATCAACTCCAACGGTTCTTTTTGCAACGACTCTTTTCTGGTGATATATATACTAGAAGGATAAGCTGCAATAGATATACAATTATCAAGGATTGAACGTGCGCTGAACAAACTCTGAACTCTGTGTATACAAGCTCTGAACCTCTCATCAAGTGTTTTTGCACTTTAGTCAAATACTCTGTACTAATTGTATTTGCTCTCTTTAGGTTCATTTAAGAGCACTTGTATATTTTTATATACTTTACTATTACTTGAGGAAACTTAAGCTTGTGTGCTTAAGTGTGAAGTCTTAAGCTTGTGTGCTTGAGCATTGTTGAGAAGTCTCTTGCTTGTGTGCTTGAGCAGGTGTAATCTTGTGTGATTATAGTGAAATCCCTTGGAAGTGCAAGGGGACTGGACTACTCTCGTTTTGTGAGAGGAACCAGTATAAATTGCTTGTGTGATCTCTCTCTCTCTCTATCTTGCTTTTGTTTGTGTTATTTATCCGCTGCTAACGTAGTTGAGTTAAGAACTTGAAAAAGTTTTAACTTGGCTAAAACACAATTCAACCCCCCCCTTCTTGTGTTTTCACACCTTCAGGTCCCACCAAAGTTCAAAGCCCCAGATTTTGATAAGTACAAGGGCACTGGCTGTCCAAAAATCCACATCAAGAGGTTCTATACCAAGATGGCTGCTCATGCTTCGAATGAAAAACTGCTCATTCACATCTTCCAAGACAGTTTAAGTGGAGCTTCATTTGATTGGTACATGCAATTGGAAAGAGCTCAGATCAAAACTTGGAAAGATCTTGTGGATGCTTTCCTTACTCAATACAGTTACAATCTGAATATTGCTCCCAACCGCATGCAACTACAAAACCTGTCTCAAAGGAGTAATGAAGCATTCAAGGAATATGCCCAGCGTTGGAGGGAGTTGGCCGCTCAAGTCCAACCTCCCTTGATGGATCGCGAATTGGTAGACACTTTCATGAGCACTCTGCAAGGACCCTACTATGAAAAAATGATAGGGAGTATTTCATCCAATTTCGCAGATTTGGTCATCATAGGAGAGCGTGTGGAAGCAGGAATTAAGAATGGAAAGATTCAGAAGTTCACTAAGGATCAGACTGGTGGAAGGAGGTCCTTCAATGCGAATCCAAGGAAGAAGGAGGAGGAAACTAATGCCATCACCACAAGTGCACCAGCTCAAATATCATACTCGGCAATGGTTCCTCCACAACCACAACAAAGGAACCAATCTAATGGCCGAAACAACTTTGAAAAGAGGGTTGTGCAATTAGACCGTGTGCCTGTGCCATACGGTCAAATCCTCCCTTATATGCTACAAAAAGGGATGATAGAGCTAAAGCAGCTTCCACCGGTAGTACCTCCTTACCCAGCTCATTTTAAGAGTGATGTCAAGTGCGATTACCACTCTGGGGCACTTGGGCATACTATTGAAAATTGCAAAGCCTTTAAGTACAAGGTACAAGAGTTGATTGATCAGAAGCTGTTAACCTTTAAGGAGGAGGGACCCAATGTGAAGACCAATCCGCTGCCTGGCCATGCTGGCCCATCTGTGAATACTGTGGAGGATGATGGAGGAATTCAATTGATAAATGAAGTTTCTAAGATCCGAACTCCATTAGCCGTAGTTAGAGAAAAGCTAATTGGTTATGAAGAATTCGAGATGATGCACTCTGACTGTGAAGAGTGTGCAAGGAAACCTGAGAATTGTAAGAAGATGAGGATGTGTTTACAACAGTTGATGGATCAAGGCTTGGTCCAGATTGGCTACTCAGTAGTAAACCCTGTCATTGCGGCATTAGAAGACTTCACGCCAATTGAGATCCCATTCAAAAGGGCCCCTATACCAAATAAGGAGGTCCACCCACTAGTCTTCAGGGTGCCTAAGTCTTTTCCATTCGAGAGCACTCAAAAAGTACCATGGAATTATCAACCTACTGTTTCCATGGGCCAAGAGCAAGTAACACTTGAAAATCCCTCCGTTGACAGCATTGCGGGGATAGGAGGGATGACAAGAAGTGGGAGGATCTTTTCTCATGATCAGTCAAGCAAGGTTATTGAGAAGCCCCTGTTGGATCTAGCTAAAGGGAAGCATGTAGAAGAGATGGGTAAAGAGCAGCCCCATAAGGTGGCACCTAAAGGGGATGCCGAAGAATTTTTAAAGATCATTCGCAAGAGTGATTATCAAGTGGTTGATCAGTTAGGGCAAACTCCGTGTAAAATCTCTATGCTATCATTATTGCTATCCTCAGAAATCCATAGGAATGCCTTAATGAAAGTGTTGGGAGAAGCCCATGTTGAGAAAGACGTCACCGTGAATCAATTTGACGGGATAATAGCCAACATCGCTTCAAGCAGATATCTCGGGTTTAATGATGAAGAATTACCAGCCAAAGGTTGTGACCACAACAAGGCATTGTATATATCTGTCAAGTGTTTGGGCAACATCTTGTCCAAAGTATTGATAGATAATGGTTCGTCCCTGAATGTCATGCCCAAGAGGACCTTCGATAAGTTAAACAGCGAAGGGGCAGTAATGAGGCCTAGCACACTTGTTGTCAAAGCCTTCGATGGCTCGGAAAGGACGGTCATGGGAGAGATAGACCTTCCAGTTTTGGTTGGTCCCCAGCTCTTCACAATCACTTTCCAAGTCATGGATATTAATCCTGCTTATAGTTGCCTCCTTGGAAGACCATGGATTCATTCGGCTGGCGTTGTCACATCCACCCTACATCAAAAGCTCAAGTTCATGTCCAACGGCAAGATCATCATAGTATCCAGTCAAGAGGATATTATAGTGAGTCATCTGTCCGCCTTTCAGTACATTGAGGAAGATGAGCAAGCAGTGGAAATTCCGTTTCAGGCTCTGGAGGTCGCAACTGTCACCATGAAGCGAAAGAAGAAAGCTAAACCTGCCTTCACTTCATGGCAAGCAATGAAGGAAGCATTGGACGAAGCAAGTCTAGAGGGTTGGGGGAAGGTGCCTGTGGTTCAAGAAAAGAAGGATCGCTTTGGGCTAGGATATCGACCATCAACAAAGGGATCGACCAGTTCTAACTACAAGGGTGGTCGTTCCCTCCAAGAAATGTTTCGCAGTGCGAAGTTCAACAACAAAGAGCAAGTGAACATGATTGGGGATAATGAGGAAGATGCACCTAACCTAGTGCGCAGCTGTGCTAATGAAGAGCCCCTCAACAATTGGAAGGCCGAGGAGATTTCTGAAGTTTCTTTTAAGTAATATGCCTGTTCTTCTTAAGAAAATGAAAATACATTTGCTCTGCCCAAGGCAAATGAATATCTTTTAAAGGGCCCCTCTTGTTTTAAAAGTTTATCATGAATAAAAGTGCATTTTATGTTGAATAAGAACTTTTTGTTTTTCGCTCCATGTTTTTCAAAATGGCAACTCTTTTCTAAAAAAAAAGAGAGACTTTTACAGTTTAAGCTTTTGTTCAGTTTGCATTGTTTCCTAAAAAATGAAAACATCCTCATGCAGATCCATAGAAATACCCGTTGAAACCTACCCCGCTAGTTTCCCTTTTGACTTCGAACATCCGGTAAACCAAGCCGAAGGAGTTGACGAGGATGATTGTGAACTTCCTGAAGGACTAGCTCGCCTGTTGAAACAAGAAGAAAAGGCCATTCAGCCGCATCAAGAGCAAGTTAAGACAATCAACTTGGGGAGCGAGTCAGATGTAAAAGAGGTCAAAGTAGGGGCATCATTGCAAGAAGATGTGAAGAAGGATTTGGTCAGTTTGTTGCAAGAATACGTCGATGTGTTTGCTTGGTCTTATCAAGATATGCCAGGATTGGATACCGACATAGTTGTGCACAAGCTCCCACTCAAGCCTGAATGTGCACCTGTAAAACAGGAGATGAGAAGAACAAGACCTGATATGGCTCTCAAGATCAAAGAAGAAGTGAAGAAGCAATTTGATGCAGGATTTCTAACTGTGGCCAAGTACCCGCAATGGGTTGCCAACATTGTACCTGTCCCAAAGAAAGATGGCAAGGTACGAATGTGTGTGGATTACCGAGACTTGAACCGAGCAAGTCCAAAGGATGACTTCCCGTTGCCCCACATAGATGTGTTGGTGGATAATACCGCTCAGTCCTCAGTGTTTTCTTTCATGGATGGTTTCTCCGGATATAATCAGATCAAGATGAATCCTGAAGATATGGAAAAAACTACTTTCATTACTCCGTGGGGGACTTTCTGCTACAAAGTCATGCCTTTTGGTTTGAAGAATGCTGGAGCAACATATCAAAGAGCGATGGTGACCCTCTTTCATGATATGATTCACAAGGAGATAGAGGTGTACGTGGATGATATGATTGCCAAGTCTCAAGGAGAAGAAGAGCACCTGGTCCACCTGCGTAAGTTGTTCGCACGTTTAAGGAAGTTCAAATTGCGACTGAATCCTAACAAATGTACATTCGGGGTCAGATCAGGAAAACTGTTAGGGTTCATAGTCAGCCAAAGAGGAATTGAGGTAGACCCAGATAAGGTTAAGGCTATACAAGAAATGCCTGCGCCCAAATCTGAAAAGGAGGTGCGTGGTTTCTTGGGAAGACTGAATTATATCGCCCGCTTCATCTCGCATCTCACGTCTACCTGTGAACCAATCTTCAAGTTATTAAGGAAGGATCAAGCTGTTGAATGGAATGACGACTGTCAAAAGGCATTTGATAAGATCAAGGAATATCTGCAAGAGCCGCCCGTTCTGATTCCACCTGTGCCCGGTAGGCCGCTCTTAATGTACATGACCGTGCTTGAAGATTCAATGGGTTGTGTGTTGGGTCAACAAGATGAAACCGGTAAAAAGGAGCATGCCATCTATTTCCTAAGCAAGAAATTCACAGATTGTGAGTCAAGGTACACTGCCCTCGAGAAGACCTGTTGCGCGCTAGCATGGGCTGCCCGACGTCTAAGGCAGTACATGCTAACTCACACTACGCATTTGATTTCCAAGATGGATCCTATCAAGTACATCTTTGAAAAACCTGCCGTTACCGGAAAGATTGCGCGCTGGCAGATGTTGCTGTCTGAGTACGATATCCAGTATGTCGCTCAAAAGGCAATCAAAGGAAGTGTGTTGGCGGAGTATCTTGCTCACCAACCTCTAGAAGAGCATCAGCCGGTTCCATCCGATTTTCCTGATGAAGATGTCATGATCTTAGAGAAAGTTATAGGAGATGAAGAAGGGCCCGAACCAGGCGCTCGTTGGAAACTAGTCTTCGATGGAGCTTCCAATGCCATGGGGCACGGAGTCGGGGCAGTTTTGATATCACCAAGAGGTGGGTATAGACCTCTTGCAGCCAGATTGTGTTTTGAGTGTACAAACAACATAGCAGAATATGAAGCCTGCATCATGGGTCTCGAGGCAGCCATCGATCTAAGGATCAAAATCTTAGAAGTATATGGAGACTCAGCGTTAGTCATCTGTCAAGTAAAAGGAGAATGGGAAGCACGACACCCAAAGATAATCCCATATTGCACTCAAGTCAAGAAGCTAGCAGGGTACTTTGATGAGATCACTTTCCATCACATTCCAAGGGAAGAGAATCAGGTGGCCGACGCTTTAGCTACATTATCTTCAATGTACAAAGTAAGGTTCCACAACGAAGCGCCTCTCATAGTATTGGAACGTAAGGATGAACCAGCTGTGTGCACAGTGGCTTCAAAGGAATATGATGACAAACCATGGTTCCATGATATCAAACGATATTTGGAAAAACAAGAATATCCCGAAGGCGCGTCAATCAATGACAGAAAGACATTGAGAAGGTTGGCCACACAGTTCTTCTTAGATGGGGAAGTACTCTACAAAAGAAACTATGACATGGTGTTGCTTAGATGTGTAGACCGACAAGAAGCGGATCATCTTCTGGCAGAAATCCATGCAGGAACTTTCGGGACTCACGCCAATGGGCATGCAATGGCAAGGAAGATCTTGAGGGCAGGGTATTATTGGCTGACCATGGAAGCAGACTGCTACCGTTATGTCAAAACATGTCATAAGTGCCAAATATATGCCGACAAGGTGCATGTGCCACCAAACCCGTTGAATGTATTAACGGCACCTTGGCCGTTCTCTATGTGGGGCATTGATGTAATTGGAATGATTGAGCCGAAAGCTTCTAACGGACACAGGTTCATCTTGGTCGCTATTGATTACTTCACCAAATGGGTTGAAGCAGCTTCATATGCGAATGTGACACAACAAGTAGTAGCCCGATTCATCAAGAAAGAAATAATTTATCGTTACGGGATTCCTAACAAAATTATCACAGATAATGGGTCAAACCTAAACAACAAGTTAGTGAAAGAATTATGCGATGGTTTCAAGATTGAACACCATAACTCTTCGCCATACCGACCGCAGATGAACGGCGCCGTGGAAGCAGCCAACAAGAATATCAAGAGGATTATTCAGAAGATGGTCAAGACGTATAAAGATTGGCATGAGATGCTCCCGTATGCATTGCATGGATATAGGACGACCATCCGTACCTCAACCGGGGCAACCCCTTTTTCTCTAGTATATGGCATGGAGGCAGTACTCCCCGTCGAGGTGGAAATCCCTTCATTGAGAGTGTTGATGGAGACCAAACTAGAAGAGGCGGAGTGGGCCCAAACAAGGTTTGACCAGTTGAATCTCATAGAGGAAAAGCGCTTAACGGCACTCTGCCATGGTCAGCTGTATCAACAACGACGCAACAAGGCCTTTGACAAGAAAGTGCGCCCCCGTGAGTTTCGAGAAGGCGAGCTAGTATTGAAGAAGATCTTGCCCATCCACAAAGATTCCCGAGGCAAATGGACCCCTAACTATGAGGGACCATACGTGGTGAAGAAAGCATTTTCAGGAGGAGCCTTAATCCTCGCCACTATGGATGAAGAAGAATTTCCACTCCCAGTGAATGCTGACGTGGTCAAGAAGTATTATGCCTAAGAAAAAAAAAAGAGAAATAAAAAATAAAGGCTCGCTAGATTGAAAACCCGAAAGGGCAATCTAGGCAATAGAGAGCGTCCCGGTAGACTGAAAACCTGAAAGGGCAGTCTAGGCAAAAATTAGGGACACCAAAAAAGGAAATGTGATCCCGGTGGATTGAAAACCCGAAAGGGCGATCCAGGCAAAAGTTAGGGATATGTAAAAAAAAAAAAAAAAAAAAAAAAAAAAAAAAAAAAGAGAAAAATAGAAGGCAGAAGACCCGAGGCGTAAGCATTATAGTAGAAGGCTCAAGTGGAAGTGATCAGTCTAATTGTCAGCTTCGAGGTTAAAGTTTGTGTATGTTGGAAGTCACGAGGGAAACGGTGGATGAGGTGTTGTTGACCTTTTGTTTTTGTTGCCATTCCCAAAATTAGTAATCTCCTCTTATAGGAATTGCTTTCCTATGTATTGACACCCATTCGAGGGTCAATATTTCATCAATAAAATCCCTTTTGTCTATTTGTTTTATGTCTTGTTTCTCATAAAATGCATTCTTTTCTTCTTGATAGTGCATAAAAAATGTGAGGGCTCATAAAAGGATATAGTTAAGACTTTTCCGAGAAAAAACGGCATTTGTTTATAAGAAAAGATGATCCTCGGTTTTTAACCTTGCACCCGCAGTGCAAACTCGTAGCAAGCAAAGAGATCGTGTTCCTTGAAAGAAAAAAATAAGTATTGTGTGAGAGGAGATAATAGGGGCATTACCTGTAGAGAGACGAGAAGGATGACGTGCATTAATGTTTTAATTCATACACCTCAAAAGAAATCATGCATTTGGCTTAAAAAGTTTTTCTGCATAAATAAACATGCTCGCATATAGAATTCATGGTATGTGGAAACCCGATGGCTTAGAAGTTGTTTAACCCTCTCCCCCAGTTAGCTTGAGGTAACGAGATGATATTTCTCGAATGTGTGTTTGCCTGCCTCGCAGGACGTCGATAGTGGTTTACCCAGATGGCTAGTGTGTATGTATGAGTGCATTTCGAGTCCTACGTGAAGTGAATGTTATTTCGAGTCCTACGTGAAGTGAATGTTATTTCGAGTCCTATGTGAAGTGAATGTTATTGAGCCCTATGTATAATTATGGATCGAGTCTTATGTGAAACGAATGTTTTGAGTCCTATGTGAAGTAAGTGAGTCTTATCTGTATGAGTGGAAATTTAGTCTTATGTGAAGTGTAGAATGAGTCTTATGTGAAGTAAACCTTGAGTCTTATGTGAATTGAGCCCCATCTATATGAACGTAATAGAGTCTTACCTGTGTGGATGTTGAGTTTGTGATGAGTCTTACTGGTGTAAATTGAGTCCTACCTTGTGGATGTTGAAGTTTTTAATGAGTCTTATCTGTGTGGATGTTGAGTTTGTGATGAGTCTTACTTGTGTAAATTGAGTCCTACCTTGTGGATGTTGAGGTTTTTAATGAGTCTTACCTGTGTGGATGTCGAGTTTGTGATGAGTCTTACTTGTGTAAATTGAGTCCTACCTTGTGGATGTTGAGGTTTTT
Organism: Trifolium pratense; assembly: GCF_020283565.1. Classification (NCBI taxonomy): domain Eukaryota; kingdom Viridiplantae; phylum Streptophyta; class Magnoliopsida; order Fabales; family Fabaceae; genus Trifolium; species Trifolium pratense. The sequence continues at coordinate 29,940,028 of NC_060061.1, forward strand.
AATGAGTCTTACCTGTGTGGATGTCGAGTTTGTGATGAGTCTTACTTGTGTAAATTGAGTCCTACCTTGTGGATGTTGAGGTTTTTAATGAGTCTTACCTGTGTGGATGTAATTTGAGTCTTACCTTGAGTTGTTGTTGAGTTTTATCTGTATACATGAAGTTGAGTCTTACTGGCGAAGATGATAAGGGTGGTATTATCTGAGTCTTGCTGGATTGTTGGGGTCTTGCCCGTGCGAGTATAGAGTTTCAAACGAGTCTCATCAGGGTCATAGTGCAAACAGAGTCTCATGTAATTGAAGTCATCGTAGAGGTCCGTTCTTGCTGTCTGGTCAAAATTCGAGTCCTTTAGTATTTAATTATCTTCCGTCATGAGCATGTAAAGACTGTCGTCAACATGGCCTCAGATGAAAGCCAATTAAATAGGGGCAGCTGTTGTACCCTAATTTTGTCCTACCCTTTTTTTTAAAAAAAATAATTTCTATTATTATTGTTGTTATTATTATAAAAAAAAAATCAAAAAAAAAAAGACAACACAAAATGTTTTCACGCACAACAACAACGCTTGCATCATGTGTACTCTCCACTCCCCTTACTTCAAGCTTACAATTTTTAACCTTTTCCCAAACAAAACCAATCATCCACCAAGAGCAAAAGATGATGTTTTTCCTTCCCTTCTTGGCCAATCAAACCCTAATTTTCTAGTATAAGTAGAAGTAACATTTCAGAGCAGAAAAAAGGATTTTTAGAGGCTGAAGTTAGAGAGAACAGAACAAAAATTCACCATTCTTGCAAAATTCGAAATCCACCAAAACACACACAAACCTTCACTTTTCTTCACCCAAAAGCATCCAAACACTTTCAGTAGATAATAACCATCGAAAAAACGAAAGAAAACCGTCCAGAAAAGCCTACCCAAAACTCCAAAATTGCCAAGAAAAAGGGGTTAACAAACCCACTGATACAAAGCTCAAAACAAGTAGGTTTCTAAACGTTTTTTACTCATGAACACCCACTGAAGCTTTTCCATTCGTTAATTTTGCTTAAGCTTGCTTAAATCATATTTTGTTTTTTTGAGTTCTCAAGTTGTTGTTCCGTTTTTTCAAAATATAAGCCTCCACTGTGAAATCTAAGCATAGATTCATAACCAGTGCGAAAAACCGAGCAAAACGGTATATAAACTTTTAAATTTCGGCAAAGTTTTGTTGATGTTGTTGTTCAAGGCCGAAGCTTGTTTGAAGCTTCCATGGCCGCTGTGTTGTTGTTCTTCATGGTGAGGAAGAAGCTTGAGGTTGAAGACGATGACGTGTCAACACGTCATTGGCTCCCTCTTTAGTTTAAAACATGTCTGTTGGATCTGGTGAAAGGCTGAGATCTGTTTGATTATTTTAAAATCCAAGCCGTCCGATGAATCAGAAGGCCTAGATCTGTGAAGCCTATCGTGCACCCTGATCCTGATGATACTCTGAATTATTTTTGTTCTGTTTGTTTTTTTTGACGAATTGGGCCTGGGCTTGGTGTTGCAGTGCTGTTGCCTCACCCCTTGTGCAGCCCAGATCTGCTATTTACACCCCCCGACCAAAAATATGTTTTTTTTATCCTTTTTTAGTGTTTTATCTTTTGTATTTTTATTTCTTTTAGTATAAAAAGGTGGAAATATGTTAGATTGTTTTTTAGGGTTTAGTATGCTAGAATAGTTTATCCTTTTTAGTTAAGTTATTTGTGTGAAATATGTTAGAATAGTTTATCTCTTTTGTTAAGTTATTTGTGTGATAAAAACGAAACTTGTCTTTTTTTTTAATAAAAATAGAATGAAAAAAGGATCGGTTTGTCATGTGGCTCTCCGGTTCTCTGGTTATTCGTATTCTTGGTGATTACCTCGAAATGCGGATAACCGGCGTTCTTTTAATTATTTCTTTTTCAAAAAAGTAATAAAAACCATAAAATGAACGCAACGCACTAAACTGAGTCTTTTTTGTGAGAAATGTTTAACTGAGTCTTATGTGTTTAAGAAATGTTTTTGAGAGTCTCATGTGTTTAAGAAATATTTTGAGTAAGTGAAAAGGAGTCTTATGTGTTTAAGAGGTTTTTTTTTCATGTGTTTAAAAAGAGTCCCATGTGTTTAGAAAAGTATTTTGTATAGTTAAGAGTATATTATGTGTTTAAAAAGAGTGTTTGTGTAAAAGAGTCCTTTTTGTGTATTAAAATCAACCAACAAACACATATTTTCTACACTAGAACTGCGTGTAGCTTTGAATTTCCCATCGCACCAGGGAATACGTAGGAGCGAGATGGTGTATCTCGTCAAGCACATTAATAAAAAAAACCTTTTTGTGTCAAAAAATGTTAAGAGTCTTTAGTGTCTTTTAATGTCTTTTCTTTGATTAAATAGTGTAGAACAGATAATAAAGCATCATTATACAAGCGCGAGAACTAATTTTAATCCTAGATCTGAAGAGAAGGTTCCCGTTGAGTACAACGGATGCGAGGGGTGCTAATACCTTCCCTTCGCATAACCGACTCCCGAACCCGGAATTTTGGTTGCGATGACCACCCTTTCCACTTAAAGGTTTTATCGATATTTTCCTTTTCCGCGTGGCCGCGTGGGATAAATAAAATTCGGTGGCGACTTTACTGTTTTAGCGAGCGTTTATCGCTTCGCGCAGTTTTTGTATTAGCTAGTTGAGTAGATTAGCAGTTCATCCTTAGAATTAGCCTTAATTTTTAGGGAGGGCGCTACATAATGATTTTAACTTTAGAAACAACAAATTTTCATTAGAGGCTTTGAATGAGATTAATTATATTATGCAACTGTTGCCACTTTTATTTGTTTCTCAAAGATACCATACCAAGACAAAAATGACACAACATAATTATAATGATCCAATGCAATAAATAAAATTACAAGATAGAGACCTACAACTAGAAGAGAAGAAGAAAAATATGAATAAATTAAGTTGCTTTTTTAGATAAAAAAAGGTTTTAATTAAGTTTTACTTCAATTGTAATTATAATAATGTTTTTTTTTTTGGTGAATAATTATAATAATGTTAGTTTGAATAATAAGTTTTATTTTAGTGGTGAGTAGGGTTGGGAACAGGCCAGGCCAGGCCTTGACAGGCCTGAGCCTGGCCTACGATTTTTTTTCAGGCCTGAGCCTGGTTTGTGGCCTATCAAATGTTATTTTTTTTGCCTGGCCTGAGCCTTTTAAAAGCCTGGCCTGGCCTTGTAGCCTTTTAAAAAGCCTGTGTTACATTAAAGCTTCTCTATATAGTTTTTTTAAATAGGCTAAACAGGCCTTAAAAAGTTCACATTTAAATTTTTATAATTTCTACAACATTAAGAAAAAGCTAATAATATGATTAACACAATAATTAAAAACTAATAAAATAACAAATACGATTACGAAAAGTCGCAACAATTAAAAGCTAATAATATATATTAATAATATTTTTTTATAAGATATAAATAATAATATTATATAAATAATAATTATTATAAACAGGCCCGCCTATCAGGCCCGCCTATCAGGCTTCGTAGGCCTTTTTAGAAGCCTAAGCCTGGCCTATTTATGTAAACAGGCCGTTTTCAAAGCCTAAGCCTGACATTTTTAATAACCATGTCAGGCTTATACAGGCCGAAGGCCCCTGTAGGCCGCCTGGCCTATTCCCAACCCTAGTGGTGAGAGATTTGATAGTATGTTAGAGGTCCTCAATTCAATTATTAGCTTCATTGTGAATAAAAATAAATGAATAATAAGTTTTATCTCATTATGACATGTGTTATGAATATTATTAGTGGATGTCCACATAGATCATTGACACATGTAATTGGCTCATTATGTTTATCTATATATAGATATTTGTATCAGTATAATGTAACTCTAATCCTAGTTGAGTAACATACACTATTTTTTTCTCTCTTTTATCTCTTTTTCATCTATAATACTGCTCTTATTTACATTAGTTTATAAGACGTTATTAGCACGAGCTTACCATCTGAGGCACGCAACTCTTAATCTATTTTTATGAAATCACAAGTAACTTTGTAATAATAACAATAATAATTAAGGGGATGTATCGGATTGAGATTTTGAAAGACAATTTTGGCAAAAAAAGTCTTGAAGATTTTAAAGGATTTGGTGGGATTGTATTGATTTTATGGGATTTTAAAAGATGACTTTTTATAATCAAGATTCTTAACACATGATTTTGATGGATTTCTAACGTAGATTTTTAAGATTTCAAAATACTTTGTGAATTTTTAAGATTTTGAATGTTTGAACTGCAATTAAAAATACCAAATATCCTCTCAATGACATTCCTTAAAAATACATATTGAAGATTAAATAATTTCTTTTTTTTTTTGGTAGAAAATAATTCCTTTTTTATTTTCAGGTCATTATTAATAATTAAAATTATAATAATAACAATAGAAAGTAAAGATAATAATAATAATAACCACCTTGTAAAAAAATAAATAATAATAATGAATGCAAATTGACGAAACCGAAAAGAAAAAAAAAAAACTATGAAAATCTTTCTTTTGATTTACGTATACAGTACCATAAAAATAATAATATGAATTTTTTTTATTTGTGTTTGCTTTTGGTCTTTTCCCGGAAGATTGATGAACATATTATTTGCGTTACAGTACGATTGCACATCAATAGTTTTTCTTTTGATTTGCATTTTTCTTTTGAGTTTTTATGAAGAAGATCGGTGAACATGATAATGATAGATGATAAAGGATGACACAAAAAGAAAAGCAAAAAGGTCTCATGAAATTTCATGAATTATGGTGAGATTGTTGGATATGTTCTTTGTATTTTGGACAATATAGCAAGTTGTAAGAGAAGAATATATTTTGAACTGATGAGTTCCGACCAACGACAATAGGAAAAAAAAGTCTGTGGGAGAGCATGAACAATCTCAGGGTTTGGAGTGAGATTGTTTGATGAGTGTAGTATTTATATTTTTAACTAAAAAGTCTCACGAAATCCATTCCATAACAAAATCCATAAAAAACGGTAGACTTTTTAATATCAATGGACATTTTATAAATGACAAGGAATCTTAATTGAATACCAACAGATTTTATTGCCCTGAAAAAAAAATCATGATTGTCTTAATTGAATACTACAAAATTTACTTAATTTTTATAAAAGTCTTGATTGAATACCACAAGACTTTTTTATAAGGACAAAACTTACATGCATTTCCATACATGCATTTCTTACTTTTCCACTCACAAAGAGGTGGTTATTTGTGTTTTTTCATTTTGAAAAAATAAAAGAAAATTATTTTTTAATAAAAAAAACTACCTCTTTGTGAGAGGAAAAGTAAGAAATGCATGTAAGTTTTGTCCTTTTTATAATAAAAAAGTCTTTTAAAATCCATTGAAATCTCAATCCAATACAACCCCCTAAAATTATATATATATATATATATATATATATATATATATATATATATATATATATATATATATATATATATATATATATATATATATATATATATATATATATATATATATATATATATATATATATATATATATATATATATATATGGGGTTTTCTAACTTAGACCCTAGTTAGGTCTAAGTTAGCAAAGTGCACCTTTTCAATTGGACCAAAATACCCATTCTTTTAATTTTTGAAAGAATAGAGCAACAGGGGCATTTCTGTAATTTTACATAAAAAAAAATAACAACACGCGCCCCACCTTCTTAAACAATTAATAGACGTGGATCCAGTGTCGCGCGCGTACGGAAGGACCATGGTTAGCGACCGTTGATTTCCATCAGACAGCCAAGATGTGATCTCATTAAGACTGTCTGATCAATCAGACAGCCCAGATCATCCTGATCTATCAGATCATCCTGTCTGCGCCACACTAGATTATAAGCTGGAGAGAGAAAATTTTGCTTTTGAAAAAGGCAGCCACGTGTTAGCATATGAATGGGTCTGCGTGATTTTTTTCATTTTATACTTTAAACTCGATTATTTCGTCGTAAATTAATTTTTTATTTTTTATTTTTTATACCAAAATTCATAATTTTTTTTTCTCTACAAATAGAGACTTGGTTCGTTTGATTTGGACACCGAAAAAAAACGCAATTTTTCACTACTTTAAACTCGATTATTTCGTCGTAAATTAATTTTTTATTTTTTATTTTTTATACCAAAATTCATAATTTTTTTTTCCTACAAATAGAGACTTGGTTCGTTTGATTTGGACACCGAAATCCTTCTGAAACCATTTATATGGTAGAATGGTTTCAGAGAGTTGTAATCTGAAACCATTTTGCTGGTAGAATGGTTTCAGTAAGTTGATTATTAGTTATTTGCTTCTGAAACCATTTAGCTTGTAGAATGGTTGCACATAGTTGTATTCTGAAACCATTTTACTGGTAGAATGGTTTCAGTGAGTAATTTATTAATTGTGTTTGCTTCTGAAACCATTTATCTGGTAGAATGGTTTCAGAGAGTTGTAATCTGAAACCATTTTGCTGGTAGAATGGTTTCAGTAAGTTGATTATTAGTTATTTGCTTCTGAAACCATTTAGCTTGTAGAATGGTTGCACATAGTTGTATTCTGAAACCATTTTACTGGTAGAATGGTTTCAGTGAGTAATTTATTAATTGTGTTTGCTTCTGAAACCATTTATCTGGTACAATGGTTTCAGAGAGTTGTAATCTGAAACCATTTTGCTGGTAGAATGGTTTCAATAAGTTGATTATTAGTTATTTGCTTCTGAAACCATTTAGCTTGTAGAATGGTTGCACATAGTTGTATTCTGAAACCATTTTACTGGTAGAATGGTTTCAGTGAGTAATTTATTAATTGTGTTTGCGTCTGAAACCATTTATCTGGTAGAATGGTTTCAGAGAGTTGTAATCTGAAACCATTTTGCTGGTAAAATGGTTTCAATAAGTTGATTATTAGTTATTTGCTTCTGAAACCATTTAGCTTGTAGAATGGTTTCAGAGATTTGTACTCCGAAACCATTTTTTCTGGTAGAATGGTTTCAGTGAGTTGATGTAAGGTAGTGAAAAATGAGATTAAGGTAGTGAAAAATTGGGTTTTTTTTTCTGTGTCCAAATCAAACGAACCAAGTCTCTATTTGTAGAGAAAAAAAAATTATGAATTTTGGTATAAAAAATAAAAAATAAAAAATTAATTTACGACGAAATAATCGAGTTTAAAGTAGTGAAAAATTGCGTTTTTTTTTCGGTGTCCAAATCAAACGAACCAAGTCTCTATTTGTAGAGAAAAAAAAATTATGAATTTTGGTATAAAAATTAAAAAATAAAAAATTAATTTACGATGAAATAATCGAGTTTAAAGTATTAAATGGAAAAAAATTAACGCAGCCAATCATATGCTGACACGTGGCCTGCCTTTTAAAATGGCTTTCTCTCTCCGCGTCATCCTTTCCACCACGCGCGCCTGTCGGCGTGTGTGATGCACGCGCTCGATTTTTGTCAAATGAGAAGCTGCCACGTGTCTGGGGGGAAAAAGAAGTGGGGGGCGCGTGTAAAATTGCAGAAAATTACAGAAATGCCCCTGTTGCTCAATTCTTTCAAAAATTAAAAACATGGGTATTTTTGTTCAACTCAAAAGGTGCACCTTGCTAACTTAGACCCAACTGAGTCTAAGTTAGCAGCCCCCTATATATATATATATATATATATATATATAGAGAGAGAGAGAGAGAGAGAGAGAGAGTCGGGATCCGTTGACACCAAGTGTCAAAGTTTATTTTGACACCAAATATTATTTGTTGATTTTATTTGATCCAAAGACTAATATTTTGTTCGCTTACAATATTTATTGCATCATATCTCTTCTTGATTTATTTGTTTTCTTTCCATTTCCTAATTTGTTTTATTGGTTTCTCTCTCTTCTCCGATGACTATTTTGTTCTAAGTGTGACAGACATAGATGATTTTTTCGGAACAAAATTATTCATTGTTCCTTTTTGTTCTAATGTAGCGGTTTGTAGCAAAGTGAAAACCTTTTCTCTTTTGTAGATTGTCATAACAAAGATCTCGTTTTTCATAAAAAAAATTAATAATCATTCGTTCTCATTTGTTAATATTATGCTTACATGCTTCCATGCATTTCTTTTATGCCCAAAAATTTTTGAAAAAAATAGTCTGGCAGGGAACATATGCTAAGCAACTATATATTGAGGACATGAAAATGGCTGTATCACCGTCATTTTTACCAGATGGAGAAACATGTAGAACTAATTAGGAAATGGAATCGAAATAAATCACAAAGAGATATGGTGCGATAAATATTTTAAGTGAATAAATATTAGCCTTTGGATTTGTTGAAGTTAGTAGATGTTTATTTAATTTTTCAATTATGTTATAATAAGTCCTGTTAATTGGGAAGCAAGGTTGTTTTATTTTCCCTATTAACTGGGAGTAGTGGCTGTGTAGGCAGACTAAGTCTTTTGAATTATTCCTTATTTGTAGGCATGTTTAGTTAGTGTTGCAGTTTAGATTACTATGTGGCAGAACTGATGTAAGGCTTTATAAAGCCAATTCCTTTTCATTCAATAATATCAGAAACATTTTTCCTTCAAATTATTTTGATTTTCTTAATAATTAACATCTGGTATCAGAGCTTCGAAAGGGGCTTGGTTAATTGAAGCGGCAGTCTTCAAAGAACATTAGCAATAACATCTGAAGGGAGCAGTAATGGATTTGTGCAACCAGCAATTCCAAAGCTTGATGGTCACTATGATCATTGGAGCATGTTGATGGAGAATTTTTTGAGATCAAAGGAATATTGGGGATTGATTGAAAAAGGAATTCCTGAAGTAAAAGATGAAGCAGCCTTGAATGAGGCACAGTTAAAGGCAAGAAACGACATGAAGCTAAAGGATCTAAAGGCGAAGAATTACTTGTATCAAGCAATTGATCGAGTTGTTCTAGAGACTATTCTCAAGAAAGACACCGCCAAAGACATATGGGACTCCTTAAAGAAGAAGTATCAAGGCACGATTCGAGTCAAGCGGGCTCAATTACAAGCTCTTCGTAAAGAGTTTGAAATTCTGAACACGAAAACCGGAGAATCTGTGAATGAGTATTTTGCAAGGACGCTGACAATTGCAAACCGAATGAGAACTCATGGAGAGAAGATGGAAGATGTTACGATCATAGAGAAGATTCTACGCTCTATGACCTCTAAATTTGACTATGTCGTATGTTCAATAGAAGAGTCTAATGACATTGATACTATGTCAGTAGATGAGTTGCAAAGTTCACTGTTAGTGCATGAGCAACGCATGTCAAATCACATTGAGGAAGAGCAAGTTCTCAAAGTGACTCATGCTGGAAATTCCTGTGGAAGAAGCAGAGGCCGAGGAAGCTTTAGAGGAAGAGGAAGGGGTCGTGGTCGTGGCATAAGAGAAGGAAATTTTGACAAGTCATCCTTTGAATGTTATAATTGTCACAAAACTGGCCACTTTCAATGGGAATGTCCTTATAAAGCAGAACGAACAGCAAACTTTGTTGAAGCAGACGAGGAAGAAATATTATTGATGGCTTACATGGAGAATAAGCAAGCTGAAAATGGGGAGATATGGTATCTTGATTCTGGATGCAGCAATCACATGACAGGTAATAAAAATTTGTTTTGTGATTTAAATGAAAGTTTTCGACAAAACGTCAAGCTTGGCAATGACTCTAGCATGAGTGTTATAGGAAAAGGAAGTGTTAAAGTGCAAATGAATAAGAAAATGCAAACTGTGGATGATGTATATTATGTGCCAGAACTCAAAAGCAATTTGATCAGTCTAGGACAATTGCAAGAAACAGGTTGTGCTATTATAATCCAGAAGGGATCTTGTCAAATCCATGATCCAAAAGAGGGACTAATTGTTGCTGTCAAAATGTCTGGAAATCGGATGTTTCAACTAAAAAACGAAACATTTGAAGACCAGACTTGTCTCAAAGTATCTGTTTCCGATCCTTCATGGTTGTGGCACTACAGGTTTGGACATTTAAACTTCAATGGACTCAGAGCTTTGCAGCAAAAAGAAATGGTGAAAGGGCTTCCACAAATTGAAACTCCATCTCATGTATGTGAAGAATGTGTGATTGCAAAGCAACATAGAAAATCATTTCCTCGAGAAAGTAATTGGAGAGCTAGTCATGTCCTTCAACTAGTGCATTCAGACATATGTGGTCCAATGAATCCAACTTCCAACAGCGACAAAAGGTACTTCATAACTTTTACCGATGACTTTAGTAGAAAAACATGGGTATACTTTCTAAAAGAAAAATCTGAAGCAATTGAAATGTTTAGGAAATTTAAAGCACGAGTTGAGAAGGAGACAAAACAGCATATTCAATGTCTTCGAACAGATCGTGGGGGAGAATACACATCTAGTGAGTTTGTGAATGTGTGTGAATGTAATGGAATCAAGAGGCAGCTGACTGCAGCATACACACCACATCAAAATGGTGTGTCAGAGAGGAAAAACAGAACCATTATGAATATGGTGAGAAGTTTACTAGCAAATAAAAATGTGCCGAAGATGTTTTGGCCGGAGGCGGTTAATTGGAGTGTTCATGTTCTCAATCGATGTCCAACATTTTCTGTGAAGAATATGACACCGGAAGAAGCTTGGTCCGGTCACAAACCAGCTGTGATCATTTCAGAATATTTGGTTGTGTTGCTTATGTGCATGTTCCTGATCCAAAGAGAAAGAAACTTGATGATAAGGGAGAGAAATGTGTACTGCTTGGTGTTAGTGAAGAATCTAAGGCTTACCGTCTTTACAATCCTCTAACTAAGAAAGTTTGTATTTCTAAAGATGTGGTGTTTGATGAAATCAGTAGCTGGAATTGGGAAAACAATGACAAAGGAAAATCATTGCCTCTTGAACTTGAGGATAATATAAATGTAGAAGTAGAAAAGGATGCAGACAATGATTGTGAAGAATTAAATGAATTTGGATCTGATCATGGAAGTGAGGGCGCTGAAACTTTACAACAAAATATGCAACGTCCAAGGAGAAGGCCAGGTTGGATGGATGATTACACAAGCGGTGAAGAGCTCTCAGATGAAGACACATTGGCTCACTTTGCCTTATTTGCTGGATGTGACCCCATTTCATTTGATGAGGCAATTAAAAGTTCAAGATGGAGAAAGGCTATGGATGCAGAGATTGAAGCAATTGAAAGAAATAACACATGGGAATTAGTGGAACTGCCAGAAGGAGAAAAAACTGTGGGAGTAAAATGGATTTACAAAACAAAGGTGAATGAAAAAGGAGAAATTGACAAGTTCAAGGCTCGTTTAGTAGCAAAAGGGTACACTCAAAAGTACGGAGTTGATTATTCTGAAGTATTTGCACCAGTGGCAAGGCATGACACGATAAGAATGGTTATCTCACTAGCTTCTCTAAATAAGTGGACTATTTATCAACTTGATGTCAAGTCTGCATTTTTACATGGAGAACTTGTGGAGCAGGTTTTCGTGGAACAACCTCCAGGGTATTTAAAGAAGGGAAGCAAACACATGGTTTATAAGTTGAAAAGAGCTCTTTATGGATTGAAACAAGCTCCGCGAGCTTGGTATAGTCGAATAGACACGTATTTCACCCAGGCTGGTTTTCACAAATGTCCTTATGAGCATACACTCTACATCAAAACTGGAGAGAAAGGTAATATTTTAATTGTGTGCTTATATGTGGATGATTTGATATTCACTGGAAATGATGAACGCTTATTTAGCGAGTTTAAACAATCCATGATGAATGAGTTTGAGATGACTGATTTGGGAGAGATGAAGTACTTTCTTGGCATAGAGGTGACTCAATCTGCACGTGGCATCTTTATTTGTCAAAAGAAATATGCTCAAGAGGTATTAGAAAGATTTAAAATGGATGATTGCAATTGATGGATAATTTTCGCAAGTGAACGAAATACCACGTAGTAATAAAAATATCGATCCACAGGGTTTGTGTGATTAAACGAGTCTAATAGTGTTCATAAACATGATGCAAAGAATACACATAAATTGGGGGTTTGGTTGAGTAATTTGACGGTAAGAAAATCGTGCTAATTCAATAAGTGGAAAAGCGAGGTAGAATCATCGGAATCACCTAGTCTATAGCTTAATCACATGCAATCTACCATACAATATGAATTCACTCAAGTATTCGCAACTGGATCAACATGGTGGTGAATCGCAATCTCTTGTCAAAATCCACCCTATTCGTTGTCGATACTCCTCCGATCTCTCGGATGAAAGCTACCTACAACGAAGTATTTGAAAACGCGTTGATCGTTCGCTACACTCTATGTTTCAATCTCTCGACCGGAAACACTCAAGTGCTTAATGCAATTCAGTTCAGAAATTAAACCAATATTCTCATACGTGACTTAAATCTAGATCCATTACAACGCTAATGAAGAATCGTAAGGCATTAAGTATAGATTTGCATTAAACGAACAGTATTACAAGAGTGAAATCATACAATATAGCAGAATTACATTAGATTACTCTACATCCTAAGCTATCCTAGATCCTACCTCCACGAGAAGTCTAGCTCCTCATGTTGCTTCGTTCGCCTCCTAGCTTCAACTTCATGGCTTGAGAATCCATGCCGCTGATGTGCTCGAAGCTATCCAATGAAATCCAGGATCCAATAGATGAAATGCTCAGAAAATCAGAATATCAGTGTACTGTAGCAGAAAATTCGAACCCCGATCCAGAAAACTGACTTTTCCATATATACTGACTGCAACCACGCTGCGCGTCAGATCTACCACGCTGCGCGTGGTTGCTGAAATTAACACTACGCTGCGCGTGAGATCTACCACGCTGCGCGTGGTTGCTGAAATTAACACTACGCTGCGCGTGATAGATATCACGCCGCGCGTGATCACTAGTCAGTGGCCAATCTTCTCAGGTCAGAGTTTCACGCCGCGCGTGAACAGTCCCCACGCCGCGCGTGATCAAAGCAGGTTTTTGGTCTCTCTGTGATAAGCATCACGCTGCGCGAGTCGTCGTTGTAAGTCTGGACTTTCCACGTCGGGTCATTTAATACCCGACGTGGTATCCTGATTTTTGTAGTAACTTTTATTAAAAATCATGGGGATTCCACGTCGATGTTTCCAATTACCCGTAGTGGTATGTATGGTTTTCACGTCGGTTATATTGAATACCAGTTGTTGTATGTATGGTTTAAAAATTTTTAATTTAAATCATGAGGATTCCACGTCGGGTTTACTGAATACCAGTAGTGGTATGTATGGTTTCACGACTGTTAAACTGAATATCAGTAGTGGTATGTTTGATTTTTTTTTCTTCGTTTTTTTGCTTCCTGTACCATTTTTAGGCATCAGAAACAGACCATATGTATTGGTACCTCTTCTTATGCTTCTTGTAATAACTAGACTTTGGCACTCAAAGTAACCAAATTGAGAAGATCTATTAACACTAAAAACATTATACACTAACATGATTCAAGACAATGTGAGTCTACATAGAAAGGAGTACTTTGTTCATATGGCTAAAATTGCAACAGTCTTATACAAAAATCTACCATCGGAAGGGCTATCATTAACACTGTATATTGCCCCCGGAACAAAAGAAAAAACAATTAATGCCTCAATTAGTGGTAAAAGTAATGCGATTTCTTGCTCGCTGATCATACAGATTTTAGCCCAATTTGATGGCAAAGCACGCCAACTATCAGCTAGAAGCATGGCATGATTGCGTGAAGCAGCAGAAAGCCGGTGAACAATTACATTCTTAACATGAGGAGCACCCTTTTCACCAGCACGGCTAGCAAGTTCCAAGTAAACCAAAGCCTTGATCATGTCTCCCTCCTGTGCAGATATAATTTAATACCTTAATTAGAAAGACATTATAATCTAACATTAAATAGTGAAGTCTCAATTATTGTCCACCAGATCAAACTTGTTATTAGAACCTTTTAGTTATTAATAATCATTGTCAGTTTACCATAACTTTTAGTTATTGCTGACAACTATTCCATTAGTATAAACGAATTCCAGATATGATAGTCAGAATATATTCAACCCAACAGCAAATGTGAGGCAACTGATCGCAAAACTTTGAAGGACAAATGTCAGAATGCTGAATTGAAATACAACCTCAAATAAATATGCAATACAGGTGAAAATTGCATTATGCACGCGTTGGCGTGTATGCCTATAGCAATTGAAAACTACCTTAACAGACGTCTGGAACATAGAGATCAATGTAACCAAGAAACATTGAGTAGAACCAGAGCAGATGAGATGCAAAAGTCATACAAAAAATGACTAGAATAAGACCTCAGTTTTGACTTAACAAGCTTCAAAACAACAAGTGTGGCAAGAATATTGATTAAAAAGAAGTGCAATGATGACCAGTTTTCATAAAGGGATAAACACTTACAGAATAAAGAGCAAGTCCATGCTCAAATTGAGCTTTACTATGACCACGATCTGCAGCCCGCTTCATCCACTTTCTTGCTACTTGATGATTGCGTGACAGTCCTTCCCCAAATGAGTAGCATAAGGATATATTGTACATAGCACGCACATACCCGCCTTCTGCTGCTTTCATATACCACTTAACCTATTCCATGGAAAACTTGTTAAAAGCAAAAATAGGAATATATTGTTGTGATAATAAAATAACCCAAAATACCCGATGTTATATTTCAATTCTCAAACAAAGAACTATGCAGATCTCCCAACCCCTCCCTGTTTATTTGTAATTTAAAATTGTAGTAGAGGAAATGAATAGAGATAGAGCACTAACAGCTTCTCTTATATTACTTTTGCTCCCACCTTTGGAAGCTTTGTACAACCATTTTAAAGCTTGCTCAGTGTTTGGGGGTTCAACTGCATAACATCGGTATAACTTTGTCAAGCATAAATTATCATCATAACTTTCTTTGTCAATCTAAAGAAATACTAACACTCATCAAAATTCACAAATAATATACATACGCCAATATAAAAAGTATCAGCTTGCCCTATATCATTTCATAATAGCACGCAGAAGAACTTATGTGGAACTGGAAGTTTGTTGCAACAGCTTTACTATTCTCAGTTTATATAAAATCTCCAAAGAGGGCTTCGTACCAAGTAGCAAGTATAACCCAGACACAATTATCTTATCTAAAACAATGGATTTGACTCCTCTAAAGTGAGTAAAAAATCATGAAGAATTACCGTTATGAAATCATGAAGAAACAATGAGAAAAAGTTGTTCCAAAACAAGTAAATAAGCTTTAATTTAGAATGCAAACCTTTGTGTAAAGTTAGAGATTTGATCTATGTCAAACAGCACGATTCTTTCCTCCAAAATATAATTCTTCATATTAGCTCTGTCTCAACTTTTGCGGTCGTCGGAAAGTTTTAAATACCTAATTCATACTCAATCAAAACATACAATAAACCAAATAAATAAATTTTAAAACCTAATTCTTCATACTCAATCAAAACATATAACAAATGAATAAATAAATTTCATATACCTAATTACGAATTTATTAATCTACCATATGATGACAAAATTGGAATAATATATAACAAATTCAACATTAACGAAGTGAGAAACTGGACCTAAAGGTGATTTTGAAGGTTAATTGAAGAATTTGAGTTGAATTTGAAGCTTACCTTGAACAAACGAGGTTGACTCTGAATCTTAGATTGAAAGAACGAGTTGTGAAGAAGATTGAATCTGAATGAAGAAGGAACCAAGAATCTGGAACTCGTGAGTTTGAATCTGAGTGTGATTGAACGAACAGTTGTGAAGAAGTTTGAATCTGGAACGAGATGAGTGAAAACGAGTTTGAATCTGGAACGAGCTGGGTGAAAACGAGTTTGAATCCGGATTTAGGGATTTGAGATTTAGGGATTTCAAAGAGTTTTATGCCATGATTTGGGATTTCGAAGTCACACGATTTGGGATTTGTGGGACGAAGACGAAGAAGACGAAGTCACTGCGTTTCGAAGTCACTGCGTTTGGGAATGAAACGAGAAGGCATGCGTATGAATGAGTTGAATGAAAAGAACACATCATAATTCTAAGTTAAGAGATTTAACTACCGTGGAAAACCACATCAGTAGTGAAATCCAATTAAAACAAATTTCAACGTAATTACAACATTGCCACCGTGTCTACTTTTCACTACTGATTTAAGAAAACCAGTAGTGAAATCCCTTGTCTATGAACTTTTCACTACTGGTATTCAAATATCAGTAGTGGAATTCTTTGGTCAAATGTGTTTCACTACTGGTATTCACATACCATTAGTGGAATCCCTTATCCAAAAGTCATTTTTCTACTAGTGTTGTTTTCCCTGTTATGTTTTGGTATTGTGTTCTCTGGTTGTTGGCTTGTTGCTTTTCAAATTTTCTTAGGAGGTACTGATATTTGTTGGAGAACAAGCACACACTTTGTGTTATTGAAGAAGAGGAAGGAGATTTAGGAGAAAGAAAAGAGATTCTTATTGATTAGTGAATATTGTGAAATGGTTTACAAGGAGTGATTCTACACTTTATTCTAACTCCTACTTATAGCAAACAAAGATAGGTGGTTAACTTGATAGACAAGTAACCAACTAACCAACTACTAACTAACAAGTTAGTTACAACTAGAGGTGGGAACAGGCCAGGCCGGCCTACATGGCCTTAAGGCCTAGCCTACATAGGCTCAGGCCAGGCCAGCCTATTTCTTTAAATAGAGCAGGCCAATGCTTTTTTATAAGCCTATTTAGCTAAAAAGGCCAGGCCGCAGACCATTAAAAAAGCCTTTGAGGCCTACTAGGCCGGCCTATTTAAGTTAACATGAATAATATTTTTATTACGATTATTATTTATATATTAAAATTTATACTTTGATTAAATTATAAATCTATTAACTTTTTAAGTAATTTAAGTTTATTAATCTACATTAGTTTTTAACATATATAAATGTATTATTATAAACTAGAATTGAAATATGATGACATATATAGTCAAATTCTCTAAAATATCAAATGGAACATTATTTTATTAGTTCATAAGTATATTTCAAAATAAATATAATTATTTATTTAAATATGTTCATATGAAATAGGCTTTTAAACAGGCTAACAGGCCACATCAGACTTTCAAAAGGTCAGGCTCAGGCCTAGAATTTAAGCCTATGATAGGCCACAGGCCAGGCTCAGACATTCGATTTTTTGACAGGCCAGGCTCAGGCTTGGCAAAGCCTAGCTCGGCCTAGCCTATTCCCACCTCTAGTTACAACCAACTAACTTGAAATGAAACTAACTTCTAAACTAGGTTTGAACAATTACAAAACAACATGCTCCCTTAATTTTCAAACCTATACAACAAATTCAACCTCATGATCTAAGTTAGAACACACCAAGTGAATTCCTTAAGTTCAAAAATCTGTCAACCTTCAAACTCTTAGTCATAATGTCTGCAACCTGTGAACCAGTAGCACAATGAATTACTTCTAAGCTACCTTGATTCACCTGCTCCCTCAAGAAATGAATTCTGGCTTCTATATGTTTGCTTCTTCCATGCAGCACTGGATTTTTAGCTAAGTTTATTGCAGATTGATTGTCAATTTACAGTGTAATTGGCTTCTTCACATCGATCTTCAATTCCTTAAGCACTGAGTTAATCCATATGGCTTGACATGCTGCATAAGAACCAACAATATATTCTGCTTCACACGAGGAAAGTGCAACTACTGGTTGCTTCCTTGAACACCAAGCAACCGAAGCATTCAAATACTTGAAGAAGTAGCCAGTGGTACTCCTTCTATCCACTTTATCACCACACCAATCAGGATATGAATAGCAAATTATTTCTGATTTTGCATTCACTGCTGACTTTGGAAAGAGAATTCCAAAATCTAGTGTGCCAGCTATGTACCTCAATATTCTCATAGCAGCTTTCATATGAGATTGTCTAGGATCCTCCATAAATCTGCTAATCAAGCCAACTGCAAAGCATATGTCTGGCCTGCTATTGCACAGATATCTCAATGACCCAACAATCTGTTTGAACATTGTAGGATCCACTGCATCTTCACTTTCATTCTTTTCCAGCTTAAGATTTGTCTCCATTGGAGTTATAGCATAGGTACAATCAGACATATTGAATCTCTTCAAAATCTCACCAGCATACTTTCTTTGATGTAGCATTAATCCTTTTGAAGTTTTCAAAAATTCAATACCTAAGAAGTAAGAAATTTCTCCCAAATCTGTCATTTCAAATTCAGTCATCATGACAGTTTTGAACTTCTTAATCTTAGCTTTGTCACTCCCAGTTACCAAGAGATCATCAACATACAAACATATAAGAATGATGCTTGAAGTTTGTTGGAACAAAATTGATTTAAAAATGTTTGCCCCTAAATCTATAAAGGTTTTGATGATAACAAAGTATTAATAAACAATTGGAAGGACTAAAAATTTATTTTAAGTGCGCAGATATAAGCATCAGGTAAGCTCTGAGTGAACCTCAGAGGATGTGAATTCAGAAGTTCACAAGCGCTCAGAAGATGTTGGTCTTCAGAAGCTACAAACTTCAGATGATGAAGTCATCAGAAGTTCTTGTCTGATTAGAGCATCATCAACCCCTGAAGATCTCTTTGAAAGCTGTGAAGATTCCCTTTGCTAGTCAACTCTTCTACCAATGAAGAAAAGGACCTTTCAAACCTGATCAGTTCAGCTACTCTCGTTTTGTCTGTCCTAACTTGAGAACGTGGGTCTTCAGTTTTGTTAGCTGAATAAGGAAAGTCCACTCTGCAGTAGTCAAAGTAGCTGAAACTCTTTCTTAGTTTTGGATACAACCAAACTGCATCAAGACAGACTGCTTGAAGACAAAAGATTATCAACTCCAACGGTTCTTTTTGCAACGACTCTTTTCTGGTGGTATATATACTAGAAGAATCAGCTACAACAAATAGAAAATATTTATCAAGAATTGAACGTGCGCTGAACAAACTCTGAATTCTGTGTATACAAGCTCTGAACCTCTTATCAAGTGTTTTTGCACTTTAGTCAAATACTTTGTACTCTCTGTATTTGTTCTCTTTAGGTTCTTCTAAGAGCATCTGTATATTTTTATATACTTTACTATTACTTGAGGAAACTTAAGCTTGTGTGCTTAAGTGTGAAGTCTTAAGCTTGTGTGCTTGAGCATTGTTGAGAAGTCTCTTGCTTGTGTGCTTGAGCAGGTGTAATCTTGTGTGATTATAGTGAAATCCCTTGGAAGTGCAAGGGGACTGGACTACTCTCGTTTTGTGAGAGGAACCAGTATAAATTGCTTGTGTGATCTTTCTCTCTCTTTCGTGTTGTTATTTGTGTTATTTATCCGCTGCTAACTTAGTTGAGTTAAGAACTTGAAAAAGTTTTAACTTTGCTAAAACACAATTCAACCCCCCCTTCTTGTGTTTTCACACCTTCAATTGGCATCAGAGCACCTGGTCTGTTACTTTCACTTAACAGTGAGACAGTAAAGATCTTGTGAGAACACTATGTCTGGAGGAGATGATAGTAGTACTAGAACAACCGGTGAAGCCGGTGAGGCCAGTGGTGCTGGTGGTGGTCCTAGAAATGCTTTTGGTTTTGACTACTTAAGTAATGAATCACATGAACATAGTGGCAACAGAAAAGCCCCTATATTCAATGGTGATGCTTCATTATTTGAGTGGTGGAAAGAGAGACTGTATAGCAATATTACTGCTATTGATCATGAGTTGTGGGATTTGGTTGAGTTGGGAGTAACTTTTGAAAACTTAAATGAACATGGAAGGTTGTCCATTGAGCATAGAAAGTTACTCACACCAGCTAACTTAAAAACCTACACTAAGCATCATAGAGTAAAGGACATTGTTGTTGGTGCTATTAGACATGAGGATTATGTCAGAATAGAGAACAAGTCTACTGCTAAATCTATCTTTGATTCTATGTGTGCTACCTATGATGGTAATGAAAAGGTTCAAGAGGCTAAAGCTAGTCTTTTGATAAGGCAATATGAACTATTCACTATGCAACAAGATGAAAACATTGAGACTATGTTTACAAGGTTTCAAATCCTTGTATCTGGTCTTAAAGCTCTTAAGAGAAGTTATTCCACCTATGACCATGTTCAGAAGATTCTGAGAAGTCTTCCTATTGCTTGGAGACCCAAGGTCACTGCAATAGAGGAAGCTCAAAATCTCAAGACTCTGAGTCTTGAAGCTCTGATAAGCAATCTCAGAAGCCATGAGATGGTTCTGGATGCTGACTCAGAAACTAAGAAGAAGTCCAAGTCAGTGGCTTTACAGTCAACTAGGACTACTTCTAAGGCTCTTAAGACTCAGCTTCTTGATATTGAAGAAGAATCTTCTGCTGATGGTCAAGAGGATGAGATGAATGAGGATGAGTTTGCTTTATTCACCAAGTTTCAGCAATGGAACAGATTTAACAAAAGAAATTTCAGAGGTAACAGCTCCAGAAATTTTGTCAGCAAAAAGGATGATCAGAAGAACTGCTTCAACTGTAAGAAGCCAGGACACTTTATTGTTGATTGTCCAGAAATGTCTGCTAAAGACAAAAGCAAAAGATACAGCTCAAAGAAGCAACAACTCAAGAGCAAATTGAAAAAGAGTCTGATGGCTACTTTTGAAGAGCTATCATCTGAGGAAGAAGTTGATGAAGAAGAAGAGGCAAATCTAGCCCTGATGGCTTCAACTGACTCAGATGCAGACTCAGAGGATGAATCAGAATCAGAATCAGATTCTGAAGTAACTGATGAGGTATTTTCTGACTGCTCTAAATCTCAACTTATAACTGCACTTAACAAGGTCATTGAGAAACATCTCAGAGTGTTAAGTAAACAAAAAGTTTTACAAGAAAAGCTTAACACTCTGACTGAACAAGCAGAACATTTTCAAGGTCTATATCAAGAAACTCTGAATAGAGTAAATGACTTTGAAAAGGGTTGTGCTGTTTGTCACAAACCTATTGATGAGCAGGAAATAGCTCTTCAACAGTTTGTGCATCTCAACCTTGGGAAGAGCAAAGCTGCTAATAGAATTTATAATGTTTTGAGACATAGAGGAGAAGGACTTGGCTATGAATATGGTAGAACATATTCAAAGCTAAAGACCTTTGCCAAAAAGGTTGGAAAATCTTGGGTTTATTATGTTGTTCCACCAAGTGAAGAGGGAAAGAATCCTGGTAGTGTTGAAAATGACAATGATGATCTGAGTGATTTAGAAGCTGACAGCTCAGAGGAACCAAGTGCCTCAGGATCTAGAAAGAAAAGTTCAGAAGATAGAAGTTGTTCAGAACCTGAGAACATTAGTTCAGATGTTCTGAAAGCTTCAACATCTGAGACTTCAAATTCTGGATCCAAAGGAACTTCAGTACCTGAAGCTAGTCAATCTAAAAGATCAGAAGTTTTTAAAAGAAAAAATTCAAACTCCAAATCTCAGATGAAGTACAGGACTCAGATTATTTATGATTCTAGAGTCAGTAGATATAATCAATCAGAACATGGGATTGGTGATAAATACAAACCCTGGAATCATAAACAATCCAAATCCTGGAATAATAACAGATTTCAAAACAAAAGAATTCAAAAAGGTCATTATTCCAAACCAAGATCTTTTTCTAACACTAGACAACATAATAAGCATGTATGGACTAACAAGCGTGGACCCAGAAGATGGGTACCAAAAGCTGAAATAATGTATCATTCAGATTTACCAACTAGGAAAGGATATATCCTACCTAGAGTGTGGAAACAAGTCCTATGCAAAGGAAGAAGGGCTTATGTCCTAGACCAATGGCTGACAAGTTCTCAAGTTAACAATCAGAACTTGATAAATGAAGAGGAAGAATATTGGGATGACTTTATCATTAACCTTGATGAAGAGTTCTATCGCAATGATTAAAGTTGTTTCTCATACAGCCTGCCACTCAAAGAAATATCATGAAACACTCATGGTATCTGGATAGTGGATGTTCAAGGCATATGACTGGTGACAAACAACTATTTTCTAAGCTGATTATGAAAGAAGGAGGATCTGTTGGCTTTGGAGGCAATCAAAAAGGAAAGATAATAGGTACAGGTACAGTAGGTAATTCTTCCCTTTCTATTAATGATGTTTGGTTAGTAGATGGACTCAAACATAACCTATTGAGCATAAGTCAATTTTGTGACAATGGTTATGTAGTTGTCTTTAATAAGGAATCATGTACTGTATCTAAACAATCTGATAACTCCATTATATTCAAAGGTCTGAGAAAGAACAATGTTTATAAAATTAATCTTTCTGATTTGAATGAACAAAAAGTGATGTGTCTTTTGACCTTGAGTGAGGAAAAATGGATCTGGCATAAGAGGTTAGGCCATGCTAACTGGAGGTTAATCTCCAAGCTTAGCAAGCTTGACCTTGTCAGAGGTTTACCTAAAATCAAATATCACTCAAACACACTTTGTGGTTCTTGTCAAAAAGGAAAAATTACAAAATCATCTTTTAAACCTAAGAACATTGTCTCTACCTCAAGACCATTGGAACTTCTTCACATTGATCTTTTTGGGCCAGTTCACACTGCCTCTATCAATGGAAAGAAGTATGGATTAGTAATTGTTGATGATTACAGTAGATGGACTTGGGTAAAATTCCTAAGAACAAAAGATGAAGCTTATGATGAGTTTAGCATCTTCTGCAAACAAATCCAAAATGAAAAAGGCTACACTATTTTAAAAAGTTAGAAGTGATCATGGTGGAGAATTTGAAAACGAACCTTTTGAAAACTTTTGTGAAAAATATGGCATTCTGCATGAATTCTCTTCTCCTAGAACTCCTCAACAAAATGGGGTTGTAGAAAGGAAGAATAGAACTCTGCAAGAAATGGCCAGAACCATGATGCATGAAACAAATGTAGCAAAGTTTTTATGGGCAGAAGCTGTAAACACAACATGTTATGTTCAGAATAGAATCTATATCAAATCTAAGCTGAACAAAACTGCTTATGAATTGTTCAAAGGAAGAAAGCCTGATATTTCTTATTTTCATCAGTTTGGATGTACTTGTTACATCTTAAACAACAAAGTCCATCTAAAGAAATTTGATGCTAGAGGTTATAAGGGTATCTTTATAGGATATTCTGAACGCTCAAAAGCATACAGACTGTATATTTCTGAAACACACACTGTGGAAGAAAGTATGCATGTCAAATTTGATGACAAAGAGCCTGACCAAGTGTCAGAGCTTGTGGAAGGTTTGTCTAGATTTCAGGTATCAGAGGATCAATATTCAGATATTCCAAACTACTCAGAACATCCATTCTCTGAAGAACCTCTGAACACAATAGTTCCTACAGACTCTGAACAACAAAGAACTGAAGCAACTGCTGAACCTGATGTTGATGAGTCTGAAGATGATGAGCCCCCAAGAAATACTTTCAAATACAAATCATCACATCCAGAGGAACTGATATTAGGCAACAAGGATAGTCCAAGGAAGACAAGATCTCAACTGAGAAATGAGGAATCATTAGTTGGTCTTATCTCAATGATGGAACCTTCAAAGATTGATGAAGCTCTGAAGGATGATGCTTGGATTGTAGCAATGCAAGAAGAGCTGAATCAATTTCAAAGAAATGATGTATGGACTCTAGTGCCTAAACCTTCACACAAGAACATTATTGGAACAAAATGGGTATTCAGAAACAAGCTGAATGAACAAGGTGAAGTGGTAAGAAACAAGGCTAGATTGGTTGCACAAGGTTATAGTCAACAAGAGGGGATTGACTATACTGAAACCTTTGCACCAGTTGCTAGACTTGAAGCAATCAGGTTACTTCTATCTTATGCTGTTAATCATGGAATAACCTTGTATCAGATGGATGTTAAAAGTGCCTTCTTAAATGGTTTTATTTCTGAAGAAGTGTATGTTAAGCAACCTCCTGGTTTTGAAGACGTCTCAAATCCAGAACATGTTTTTAAATTGAAGAAATCACTGTACGGTCTGAAACAAGCTCCAAGAGCTTGGTATGATAGACTCAGTAATTTTCTTCTTGAAAAGGGTTTTGAGAAAGGAAAGGTTGACTGCACACTCTTTAGAAAAACAACCAAAGAAGACATTTTAATCATTCAAATTTATGTTGATGATATTATTTTTGGTTCAACTAATGCTTCCTTGTGCAAGAATTTTTCTAAGATAATGCAGGATGAATTTGAAATGAGCATGATGGGAGAATTGAAATTCTTTCTTGGAATTCAAATCAATCAGAAGAAGGAAGGAACTTATGTTCATCAATCAAAGTACACCAAGGAACTTCTGAAGAAATTCAATCTAGATGACTGCAAGATAATGAACACTCCTATGCATTCAACTACCAACATGAGCAAGTCAGATGATGAAGGAAAAGTAGATCAAAAGGTCTACAGAGGTATGATTGGTTCCTTACTCTATCTGACAGCCTCTAGACCAGATATTTTATTCAGTGTATGCTTATGTGCAAGATTCCAGTCAGATCCTAGAGAATCTCATCTTACAGCTGTAAAGAGAATCTTTAGGTATCTGAAAGGAACAACTAATCTTGGACTTCTCTACAAGAAATCCAATGATTATGTGCTAAATGGATTCTGTGATGCTGACTATGCTGGAGATAAAATTGAAAGAAAATCCACAAGTGGCAATTGTCAATTTGTTGGTGAAAACCTTATCTCCTGGGCTAGTAAGAGACAAACTACTATAGCTTTGTCTACAGCAGAAGCAGAATACATTTCAGCAGCTAAGTGTTGTACACAACTACTCTGGTTAAAATATCAGTTAGAAGATTATCAGGTAAGCAGTAACAATATTCCTTTATATTGTGACAATACTGCAGCCATTCATTTATCTAAAAATCCTATCCTACACTCTAGAGCCAAACACATTGAAATTAAACACCATTTTATCAGAGATTATGTTCAGAGAGGCATTATAGATATTAAGTTTGTTGATACTGAAAATCAATGGGCTGACATATTTACTAAAGCCTTACCTGTTGAAAGATTTGATTTTATAAAGAAACATCTGAACATGTTTTCAATCTCTGAATGAAAATTTTTTTTTGGCTTTTAAAGTGTAAGAGGTTATGTATATCAGAACTTATGATTCAGATCATCTGAAACACAAGCTCTGAAGTACCTAACTCTGATAGAGAATTTTTAAATATCTCAGAGGCTCTGAACTATTTAAGTGGGAAACGTTTAGTATTCACTGCTGAACAGTTGTCCATTAAAATAGCAGTTACCGAGTAAATTTCTGCACGTGGTCTACGTGTGTCAGGTAGTGGGTGGTTAATGATGATCTTTGGTATTCAACTTTCTGTCAATTAGCGTAACTTCCCAAATTTGCTATTTTCGTGTTAACTGTGTGCATTTAAATAAAACTTACACAATACACTTGCACACTTCTCACTTTCACAACCTACACTTTCATATTCTCTCTAAAACTCCAACAAACTTTCTTTCTCTCTCGTTAGTTTTCAAACCCTACCCTAATCTCCAACAATGGCCGGACCTTCGTCATCTTCTTCAACAAATATTCCACCGTTCATGTTCAAAAATCTTCAAATCGTTGGGAACGAGATGGAGTTTCCAGAATCTGAGCTCATTTTTCTTTCTGAAAAGATGATCGACTTTGACAGTATTAAGGCAAATGGGTTTGATGTGAAACATTACTTCTCCGCTCAAGGTTGGGATAAGTATTTCAGCATGCTAAATGGTCCTATTTACCCAGATCTCTTGAAGAAATTCTGGATGAAAGCTAAGGTCTTTGACAAGCATGAAGCTAAGGAAGAAGAACTTGCTGCTATTGAGAGAAATCCTAGTTTAAAAGGTAAATCTAGGAAAGAAATGGGTTTATTGGAATTCACTGGAAAACAAATTAGGTCTAACATCTGTGGTATGAACCTAGCTTTCTCACCTATTCATTTTAATGCGTTGCTTGGTCTAGATAACTCTGGGATAGAGTTGGATGTTTTTGAGAAGGACACAAGGTACAGAGATGATCTTCTGGCTCTGATGTGTACAGATCTGAAACTGAAGGGTAAAGTCAAGGGTTTGACTGACGTCTGCAGAGTGCTATTCAAGATTATACTAGCTGCTATCAGTCCAAGAGTTGGTGGTACTGATACAATTTCCTGGACTCATCGTCATCTGATCTACTTTCTTCTAAAAGAAATGAAGGTGAATCTGGGAGAATACTTCTTTGAGAGGATTTGTGAGGCAATCTTCTTAAGCAAATCTCAGAGGAAGACAGCTATAGCCTATCCAAGATTACTCTCAGACCTTCTATATCAAGGTCATGTTGTTGAGAATCTGAAGAAGTTCCATCCAGAACTTGTTGAAAAGAAATTCACTCCTGAGATTCTGAATGCCAGCTTTCTCACCAAGATGCGTCTCATCTCATCCAAAGTGGTTCCACCTCCACAAGAGTTTACAGCTAGTCTTGAAGATCGTCTGTATGTGGATGGATATCCAGTAATTTCTGAAATGGATGCTGAGCACATCATCCAAGACTATCTGGAAGTACTGAGAAAAGAAGGATATACTGTTGATAGGAGTATGGTTCCTCCAGCTCCTGTAAATATGTATAATCCAAAAAGGAAACCTAAGAGGAAAGCTGAACAAGATAAACCAGATCTTCTGGCTCAGAAGAAGGTTAAGGTAGAAGAAGCTGTTGCTGAGCAAAGAACAAAGAGGAAACATGAAGCTTTGACTGGAAAAGCTGCTGCAACATCATCAAAGGAGCCTATCATTGTTGATGATGAAGAAGAAAGTGAAGATAGTGAATCCTCTGAATCCGAAACTGAGTCTGATGAAGAAACTCTCAATACTAGGCTGCGTCAGAAACGTGTCCCTGATCCTAAAGGTAAATCTACTAAGTTCATCTTTAATGAAGCTGAAATTGGAATAGGTTATACAAAACCACTTAGGACCATACTTCCTGAATCCACAATCATCTCACCTTCTGATAACCCACTTTCTGAACTAGAAAAACACCTCAGCCCTGACCCTCTCAATAATCAACCTCTTTCTCATGAAACCCACAAATCACCTCAACCTCAATCACAAAAACAGCCATCTGACATTCCACCATCTGAACCTCAATCAGATATTCCAACCCCTGAACAAATTGCTCCTGAACCAACCCCTGAACAAATTGCTCCTAAACCAACCCCTGAACAAATTGCTCCTGAACCATCCCCTGAACACATTTATCCTAAATCAACCTCTGACATCTCATCATCTGAATCAACCCCTGAACCAAATCCTAACCCAAATGCTGAACACTCTTCTCCTGAGCGTATTCATACTTGTGCCCCCAAGCCTTCAGAGGCAGAAGTTGTTATTATTGACAACCCTGCTACTGAAACACCTAACCTCTCTACCATTCCCAATCCTTCACCCTCATCATCTAACCCTTTTAGTAATCTATCCACTCAGTTTCATGATGACTTGGTTAGATTATCTCTGCTAAAGGACAGGTTTTTAGTATGTCCTTCTGATGTGGACCTAGAAGTGTCAAGCATTAAGGCAAGAATTTGCAATGCTTTGGATGGTGCTGCTGAGGAAATTAAGGCTGTGATTGGAAGAAGAGACTTGGATGTAATAAGCTTCATGAGGAAAAGTCTGGCTAGAGCTGAGTTGAAGAGGATTACAACTTTCAATCATGCTGAGTCTGAACGTGCTAAGCTGGATGCACTTGCTGCTGCTGAACAACGTCTGAACGCTTTCAAAGTCATCTGGATTGACTCCAAGCTGTTTCAGAGTCTTGAAGCTCAGAGGTCTGAGTCTGAAAGGTTAGAAGAAGCTGCTGCACGAGTTGCCCAGTTGGCAAATGAGTTGCAACCAGAGGACATTTCAGAGGATGATGTGCTTGCTTTTCAGAATCAAGAGGATGTGCTGATGATTGACTATCCAGAGGAAGGTGAATCCTCTGATAAAGGCAAGGCACCTTTGGTTGAAGAACAAGCGCCCTTGATTCAAGATCAAGCTCCTGTGTTGGTTAATCAGTTGCAGATCTTTCAAGAAGCCCTGAGGGAACAGCAGGAAGGTTTGGAAAGGCAAAGAGCTGCTCACCAAACATTGGAAACCAAGGTGGATGGTTTAGTTTCCAATGTGGGATCGCTGAATAACAAATTTGATCAACTCTTAGCTTTCCTTAAGAAACCCTAGGATTCTATGCACTTGTTTTAAGTTTTTTTTTTTTGTCTTCTTTTTATCCTCTGAACAATTTTCTTTTAAGCTATGTTTGTTTTTCTTTATTATGTGGTTTGTTATATTTTTTGTTATATTTCTTGTTTGTTTGTGATAATTTTCTTTGATAAAAAGGAACATAAGAACACAAGATGTTTTTAAAACGAAAATTTTTTATTATTGAACTAACCATGTTGAGTACATTGGTAAAAAGAAAAAGAAAAAGACAACCTAATCCTAATCAGATGGATAATACTCAGAAGAAATCTCAGATTTCTCCTCAGCATCCTCTGATGAAATCTCTATGGGATCTGGGTTTTGCTCTTCTTCTTCTTCTTCTTGTTCTTCTTCTGGAACATAGCTAGCCAAGAACTCAACATAGTCAGCATCATCTTCATTCTCTTCAGCTTCAGAATCTGATGAGATGATTATTATCTCAGCATCTTGTGGTTTCTTGTTGTCTTCTTTATCTTTCTCATCTTCTTCGCGTTTTTCGTCTTCTTTCTTTCTCCTAAACTCTGCAATGCGTGTACTAAATCTTCTCATTATTCCTAATCTTTCTTGTTTTACCTGTTTATTCTTGTTTTTCCGTGAAGCAGGCATGTTCACTCGTTCACCTTTTATAAACCCTTAAGCGCGTTGCTTTCTGTTTTTGAAATTAATTCACCTTTGTAACAACCACTCTTCTTCTTTGACTGTCTTGGTTATATAAATTTTTTTTACTTTTTGATAATGACAAAAGGGGGAGTAGTTACGCATTAATTGATAAGTGATAAGTTTCAAAACTGAAACCACGCCTTTTATCTCGCTTTTATCCGTTAAATTAAAAGTTGTTACTTTTAAGTTGTTTTACGTATTTTAATGCGGAGACTAAGTTAGTTGAAACTAAAATAAATTTCATAAGTAAGGATAAGTTAAGAGTGCAATTTTAACTTAGCCTTATGAGACTTAGGGGGAGAGCTTGCAAACCTCTCACTCTGAAGAAAGATATGAAACTTGTTTTATTTCAAATTATCTTAATCTTATACTAAATTAAAATATCATGGATATAACCTAAAGTTATGGCTTTAAGGAGTATCAATCTTAGGGGGAGCTTGCAAACCTCATAAACCTAAGAGAAACATGATAAGTTAATTTAACAACAATTGTCAATTAATACTTATGTTTGTCATCATCAAAAAGGGGGAGATTGTTGGAACAAAATTGATTTAAAAATGTTTGCCCCTAAATCTATAAAGGTTTTGATGATAACAAAGTATTAATAAACAATTGGAAGGACTAAAAATTTATTTTAAGTGCGCAGATATAAGCATCAGGTAAGCTCTGAGTGAACCTCAGAGGATGTGAATTCAGAAGTTCACAAGCGCTCAGAAGATGTTGGTCTTCAGAAGCTACAAACTTCAGATGATGAAGTCATCAGAAGTTCTTGTCTGATTAGAGCATCATCAACCCCTGAAGATCTCTTTGAAAGCTGTGAAGATTCCCTTTGCTAGTCAACTCTTCTACCAATGAAGAAAAGGACCTTTCAAACCTGATCAGTTCAGCTACTCTCGTTTTGTCTGTCCTAACTTGAGAACGTGGGTCTTCAGTTTTGTTAGCTGAATAAGGAAAGTCCACTCTGCAGTAGTCAAAGTAGCTGAAACTCTTTCTTAGTTTTGGATACAACCAAACTGCATCAAGACAGACTGCTTGAAGACAAAAGATTATCAACTCCAACGGTTCTTTTTGCAACGACTCTTTTCTGGTGGTATATATACTAGAAGAATCAGCTACAACAAATAGAAAATATTTATCAAGAATTGAACGTGCGCTGAACAAACTCTGAATTCTGTGTATACAAGCTCTGAACCTCTTATCAAGTGTTTTTGCACTTTAGTCAAATACTTTGTACTCTCTGTATTTGTTCTCTTTAGGTTCTTCTAAGAGCATCTGTATATTTTTATAGGACAAAACTTACATGCATTTCCATACATGCATTTCTTACTTTTCCACTCACAAAGAGGTAGTTTTTTTATTAAAAAATAATTTCCTTTTATTTTTTCAAAATGAAAAAACACAAATAACCACCTCTTTGTGAGTGGAAAAGTAAGAAATGCATGTATGGAAATGCATGTAAGTTTTGTCCATTTTTATATACTTTACTATTACTTGAGGAAACTTAAGCTTGTGTGCTTAAGTGTGAAGTCTTAAGCTTGTGTGCTTGAGCATTGTTGAGAAGTCTCTTGCTTGTGTGCTTGAGCAGGTGTAATCTTGTGTGATTATAGTGAAATCCCTTGGAAGTGCAAGGGGACTGGACTACTCTCGTTTTGTGAGAGGAACCAGTATAAATTGCTTGTGTGATCTTTCTCTCTCTTTCGTGTTGTTATTTGTGTTATTTATCCGCTGCTAACTTAGTTGAGTTAAGAACTTGAAAAAGTTTTAACTTTGCTAAAACACAATTCAACCCCCCCTTCTTGTGTTTTCACACCTTCAAAGTTGACTTTTGTACATAAACTCCATATTATGACTTGCATTTGCTGAAACCTTGTTTCACAAGGAATCCATCAATCCTTTTGTTCCAGGCTCTTGGAGCTTGCTTCAAGCCATATAGGGCTTTCTTCAACCTGTATACCATGTTTTCTTTACCTTTTATCACAAAACCAGGAGGTTGAGTTACAAAAACTACTTCTTCTAATGGTCCATTTAGAAAAGCAGATTTGACATCTAGATGGTACATAGGCCAATCTCTTGCATTTGCTATAGCTACTACCAGCCTTACAGTCTCAATTCTAGCAACAGGTGAGTAAACCTCTGAGTAATCCAGCCCTTCTCTTTGCAACCAATCTTGCTTTGTGCTTTGCATCCCTTCTCAATTCTAGCAACAGGTGAGAAAACCTCTTGCAACCAATCTTGCTTTGTGCTTTGCTATGGAACCGTCTGGGTTGAGCTTCAATTTGAACACCCATTTTACTGCTATTGCTTTCTTGTCTGATGGTAACTTGACTATCTCCCGTGTATGATTCTTCTCAATGGCACATAGTTCTTCCTCCATAGCTTGCTTCCATTTCATGTTATTCAGAGCTTCAATATGATTAACAGGTTCTGCTCCTGCTAGCAGTGCAAAGTGTACTAGATCACCATCTTCATTTACCTCATTATCATTTACCACATCACAATCTTGTAATCTGGCTGGAGTTTTTCTTGCCCTTGATGATCTGGCTCTGGTTCCAACTTCTGATGCTTCAGCATCTGCTGTTTCTGAAGCTTCAGCATCTGTTGCTTCTGATGCTTCAGCATCTGCTGCTTCTGATGCTGCAGCATCTATCTCAGCATTCTGATCACTATCACTGTCTTCAGTTAAACTCATCAATGGCTTGCTTGTGCTGCTGCTAGATATCCAATCCCAACTCTTTGCTTCATCAACAATGACATCTCTACTGTATATCGTTTTATTTGTTGTTAGATTGTACAGTTTATAAGCTCCAGTTACATCATAGCCTACTAGAATCATTGATTCACTTCTATCATCCAGCTTCTTTCTCTTGGCTTCTGGTACATGCTTGTAGCACAATGCACCAAAGACTCTAAAGTGACATACACTTGGCTTCTTGCCACCCCATACTTCTTCTGGTACTTTGTCTTTGAGTTTCTTTGTAGGGCATCGCTTTAACACATACACTGCAGTACTTACAGCTTCACCCCAGAATGACTTAGGCAGATTTCTATGCTTCACCATGCATCTAGCCATGTCAAGTATTGTTCTGTTCCTTCTCTCAGCCAAACCATTGTGTTGAGGTGTGTATGGAGCTGTGACTTCATGTTCAATGCCATTTTCTTCACAAAATGACTCAAACCTCCTTGAAGTATACTCACCTCCTCCATCAGTTCTGAGAATTTTAATTCTCTTGCTGCATTGATTCTCTACCAACGCCTTGAATCTTTTGAACACATCAAATGCTTCATCTTTTGACTGTATCAAGTAAACCCACAATTTTCTGCTAAATTCATCCACAAATGTTATGAAGTACCTGTTTCCACCAAGTGATTTCACATCAAATGGTCCACACACATCTGAGTGTACAACTTCCAAAACATTTGCAGATCTTAATTGTAAAGATTTTTTGAAAATGTTCCTGGTTTGCTTGCCTGCTAAGCAACCCTCATATATCTTATCTTGCATTTGAATTTTGGGTAGTCCTGCTACCATTTCCTTGCTTGCTAACTGGTTCAGATATTTAAAATTCAAATGGCCAAATCTCAAGTGCCACAACCAATTTTGTTTATCTTCTGACACAGCTTTCATGCATTCTACTGTAGCATTGTTGATCACAGTTTTGAAAGTTCTATTCTTAGCCAAAGGTGACCTCAATACTAACATGTTTGCAGGATCATAGAGTTCAAAGTATTCATTCTTTATACTAACTGAGAAGCCTTTCTCTATTAATTGACCAACACTAAGCAAGTTACAATCCATACCTGGTACAAACAAGATATTTTCAACTATGGCAGAACTACCATTCTTTCTTTTGATTACCATGTTCCCAGTGCCTTCTGCTTGTATGGACCTACCATCTGCTAGTTTCACTTTGCTTTTCTTTGTGTCATCAAATTTGATCAGCCAGTTTTTATGACCAGTCATATGATGATTGGAACACCCTGTGTCCAAGTACCATGCTCCACTAGCTATTTTATCTTCTGACATAGCAGCCATGAAGGTTACAACACCTTTACCTTCAACTGAGTTTTCTTCCACCAAGTTTGCTTCATCATCACTGTCTTTTGCCTTCTTTGATCTACATTCAGATGCATAATGACCCCACTTCTGGCAATTGTAACATTGAATGTGACTTTTATCCTTTTTCTTTGGATTTGAATTTGATGTTCCTCCTCCTTTCTTGAAGGATTCAGATTTTTCATCAAACTTCTGCTGGTTTTGTGAAGCATTCTTGGACTTATTCTTTCCTTTGTAGCCATCATTCTTCTTGAATGTTTGAGCTTTCAACGCTTCCACAGATTCTTGTACACCCTTTCTCTCATTAATCATCAATTCATGTGCTTCTAAAGAACCAACCAAATCTTCCAATTTCATGTCTGCTACTTTACCAGCTTCTTGGAGAGCAACAATAACATGATCAAAATTAGGGGTTAAGGTTCTCAATACCTTTTCAACAATCATCTTCTCAGAGATTTCTTCACCACAACTCTTCATGGTGTGAATCAGTGCTTGAACCTTTGATGCATAAGATCCAATCGATTCATTGTTGTCCATTTGCAGTAATTCATACTGCCTCCTCAGTGATTGTAGTTTCACAGCTTTCACCTTTTCTCCACCATCATAATACTTCACCAAGATATCCCATGCTTCTTTGGATGTTTCAGCATGAGAGATCTTATCAAAATTTGTTGAATTCAGTGCAGCCTAAATTGCATACATTGCCTTGCAATCTTTCTTCTTCAAATCTTTGTGATTGTTTCTTGCCTCTGCATTTGCATTTGCAGGTAATGCTGCAACACCATTAATCACCACATCTAGTGTATCTTGAAATCCAAACAAAGATTTCATTTGCTTATTCCATCGTTCCCAATTCTTTCCATCAAGAATTGGAAGATTATTGGGTAAACCACCATTGCCACTTGCCATTGCCTCTGAATGTTGACAATCTTACCCAAGAACCTGAATCTTGTGATGCTACACAATGAACCAAAAGGCTCTAGATATCAATTTGTTGGAGAACAAGCACACACTTTGTGTTATTGAAGAAGAGGAAGGAGATTTAGGAGAAAGAAAAGAGATTCTTATTGATTAGTGAATATTGTGAAATGGTTTACAAGGAGTGATTCTACACTTTATTCTAACTCCTACTTATAGCAAACAAAGATAGGTGGTTAACTTGATAGACAAGTAACCAACTAACCAACTACTAACTAACAAGTTAGTTACAACCAACTAACTTGAAATGAAACTAACTTCTAAACTAGGTTTGAACAATTACAAAACAACAATATTATCCTTCTATTAGGTGGCTTAGTAGTTGTGTAGCTTTGGCTATTTTCTTCCTTTTGGTTTAGCAGTTTGTGGTAATGGGTGGCACTTAGTGCCTTGTTAGTTATGTTTCTTATTTGTACTGGGCAAAGGCTTTTTAGCCTGTGTCTTTGCATCTTTGTTAGCCGTGTCTAGTCTATTAATATATTTTTGCTGTGTTCACAAAAAAAATCTTGAACATTGGACCCTGCGTTGATAATAGAATATGAAAGTTACCCCGAAGATTGAGTGAACTAGTAATGTATGTGTAGCTTATAGAGGCTTGTGAAACTAAGAATACAACTGAGTTTTAAAATTGACAGATTTGAAGATGTTATGGTCCAATTGTTGGCTATATAAGTTTTGAGATGGTTTAAAAGTTGCGTCGATGATCCTTTAAGTCCAATTCCTATAGACTATATAACTTTTGAGATGATCAAATTTTGCCATGATGACTCTTAAGTCCAATTGCTATAATATGCTATTATGAGATGGTCATACATGCCCTCGATGAAGCTTAATTCAATTGTTCTTGGATATATAAGTTATTTTGATGTGGTTATATATTGCCCCGATGACGTTTAAGTCTAATTGTTACCGGCTATATAATTTAGAGATGGTTAAATGTTTTCTCGATGACCTATTAAGTTTGAGATTGTTATATTTTGTTTTGATGACCCTTAAAGTTGGATACATTTTGAGATGGTTAAATGTTTTCTCGATATGTCCAATAAATTTTGAATTGGTTAAATGTTGTCCGATGACGCATAAGTTTAATTGTTATTTTGAGATGATTGTATGTTTTCTCAATGACGGTTATGTGCAATTGCTATTGACTATGTAAGTTATCTTGAGATGGTTAAATGTTGCGACTTTTAAGTGCCATTGTTATGGGTAAATAAATTTTGGGACGATTATATGTTGCCTCACCAACCGTTAAAGTCCAATAATTTCTAAGATGATTAAATGTTGCTTCCATTATATGTTCAATAAATATTGTCTCAACGACCTTTAGTGTAATTGATATTTTGATATGGTTATGGTTCCCTCGACGACGCTCAAGTTCAATTGCTATTGGCTATGTAAATCATATTGAGATGGTTAAATATTTTCTCGATATGTCCAATAAATTTTGAAATGGTTAAATGTTGCCTCAATGACCCATAAGTCTAATTGAGATGGTTTTATGTTTTCTCGAGGGTTACGTGGGCCGGTTTCGGTTGGGTTTAGCCAAAACCAAAACTCGAACTACACAGGGTATTCCGGATTGGGTCAAGTAAAATAACCACCCGTTACAACATTGGGTCGGGTTGGGTAAATCCACTAATTTTCGGGTTGGATTGGGATGGGTCGTGGATTACCCAAATTATTTTTTCTATTTTTTTAATATTAAATATCTAAATGAAGAATCATCATATTTTTCCATAAAAATAAGTTAAATAACTCACCCATTGTATTTTCATGAAAAATATCGTAACTTTATTTCACTTTTAAAAATAGTGCAATGAATTATCATATTTATTTATAAAAATTATCGAATCTTTTTATTATTTTTTTTAAAACAGTGCAATGAATTATCATATTTGTTTATAAAAATTATTCAATCTTTTTATTTTCTTAAAAAGTAGTATAACTTATTTTCACTATAAAAATATTTAACGATTAAATGACAAAACTTTTAGTATTTTTATATAAAATATTTCAAGAAAACATACACTGGTGGGTCAGTGGATTTTTTGGGCTGGGTCCGGTTTTACCCGGAACCCGATTTTTTTAATGGG
Source organism: Trifolium pratense (assembly GCF_020283565.1). Lineage (NCBI taxonomy): Eukaryota > Viridiplantae > Streptophyta > Magnoliopsida > Fabales > Fabaceae > Trifolium > Trifolium pratense. Next base: position 29,976,057 of record NC_060061.1, read on the forward strand.
TTTTTCACTTTTGAAATCCATATCCACCTAATTGCCCGACCCAACCCACTTTTTTGGGTTTGATTGGGTGAGTTTGACCGGGTTGACCGGATTTGCCCAATCCATGTACACCCCTGTGCAATTGCTACTGACTATGTAAATTATCTTGAGATGGTTAAATGGTGTCTCAAAGACTTTTAAGTGCCATTGTTTTTGGTAAATAAATTTTGGGATGGTTATATATTGCCTTGAAGGTCCAATAATTTCTGAGATGGTTATATGTTGTCTAAATATGTTCAATTAATGTTGGCTTGATGACATTAAGTGTCATTGATATTTTGATATAGTTATCGTTGCCTCGACAACGCTTAAGTGAAATTGCTATTGGCTATGTAAATTATCGTGAGATAGTTAAATGTTGCCTCGGTGACTTTTAAGTCCCATTGTTATCGGTAAAATAAATTGGGGATGGTTATTTGTTTCCTCGATGACCGTTAAAGGCCAACAAATTCTAAGATGGTTAGATGGTTCCTCGATATGTCCAATAATTATTGGGATGGTTAAATGTTGGTTCGATGCCCTTTAAGTACAATTGCTATTTTGATATGATTATTGTTGACTTGACTATGCTTAAGTCCAATTGGCAATTGGTATTGCTTATGTAAATTATCTTGAAATGGTTTCGTGTTGGCTCAATGACTTTATGTGCCATTGTTATTGGTAAATAAATATTAGGATGGTTAGTGCTATCTCGATGACTGTTAAGGTCCAATATTTTCTGAGACGGTTAAATGTTGTCTCGATATGTTCAATAAATGTTGGCTCGTTGACCTTTAAGTGCTATTGATATTTTGATATGGTTATGGTTGCCTCGACGACACTTAAGTCAAATTGCTATTGGCTATGTAAATTATATATCTTGGGATGGTTAAGTGTTGCCTTAAGTCTCATTGTTATCGGTAAAATAAATTGGGGATGGTTATATGTTTCCTCGATGACTGTTAAAGTCCAACAAATTCTAAGATGGTTAGATGGTTCTTCGATATGTCCAATAAACATTGGGATGGTTAAATGTTGGTTTTCGATGACCTTTATGTAAATTGCTATTTTGATCTGGTTATGGTTGTCTCGACGATGCTTAAGTCCAATTGGTATTGCCTATGTAAATTATTTTGAGATGGTTTAATGTTGGCTCGATAACTTTAATGTGCCATTGTTATTGGTAAATAAATATTAGGATGGTTAATGCTGCCTCAATGAGCGTTAAGGTCCAATATTTTTTGAGATAGTTAAATATTGCCTCGATATGTTAAATAAATTTTGGCTCGATGACCTTTAAGTGCCATTGATATTTTGATATGGTTATGGTTGCCTCGACGACACTTAAGTCAAATTGTTACTGGCTATGTAAATTATCTTGAGATTGTTAAATGTTGCCTCGGTGACTTTTAAGTCTCATTTTTATCGGTAAAATAAATTGCCTTGGTGACTTTTAAGTCTCATTGTTATCTTGACTTTTAAATGTTGCCATTGACTTTTAAGTCAAATTGTTATTGGCTTTGTATTTCAGGATTACTACATATCACACCAATGATTAGGTCATCTGGTGAATTCTTCTATCCAGGTATATTCTTATAATCATATAATCTTGATAAATAAAGATGTCGTAAATCCTAGTTTATATACATGCTCATATGTTTATTTGGCTTCCACATTAAAGAAATATTATATGTTTAATCTATATTGTTGAGCTTATATGATTAATATTAATTTTTTAAAAAATTTGGTTTCCGGCACTAGGACCGACTAATCAAAGGGAACCAATCTCACGACCCACTTGCGGAGGCCCCATTTAAAGTCAGAGTTTTTTTTGCTGTGTATGAACTTAGAACACCGAAATTGGCACCAGGGAGAATCGAACTTGAGACATTGAGAGGAGCATACTCCAAGGACCCAAGTCAATACCACTAGACCAATCCCAAGTGGGTTATGATTAATATCAAATTAATTTCATCAAGTGGTATGAGAATGGGTCTTCATGATATGACATGCAAAAGGGATACATGAAAGTTGAAGGAGGGAACATTAGAGCGCGTAGTATTTTTATTTGTGAATTTTTTGTGCCTATTTCCGGGGTTTCTACTTTCTACAACCCCTTGAGTACCCATTTATTATTATTTTTTTGACAATAACCCATTTATTTAACGTGATTCAATTTTTCACAAAATTTGCGGGCGTTCACAGTAACCTCCACTAAAAAAACCCTATCCAGCATATTTTTTGTAGTATGTAATAATAATAATAATAATAATAATAATAATAATAATAATAATAATAATAATAATTAATGAGTAGGAATATACGTTCGGATAAAAACTACTAAAAAGAATATATAAATAGAAATATACGCCCTCATAAAAATTATAAAATAAAATTATGTAATAGATTTTCTTTTGACAAAAAATTATGTAATAGATAAATAATTATAATATTAATTTATAATTAATAAGGATGAGTTGCACAACTTGCACACTATATAAACTTAATATAAAGTTTTATTTAATTATTTATTTATTTACATAATCTAAAGGTTTTTTTTTTTGTTGCATTGATATAAGGTTATTTTTGTTTTCTCAAACATTTGTTTTTATATTTTGTAATCTAATCAATTATTTAAATATCAAGAAAAAGTCAATGAACTCGTTTATTAATTAACAAATGGACAAATATTTGCGACTGATACATAAATTATAATTATCTAATTTTTTTATTACAAAAATCATATATGTGGAACATATGTTTATCACTTATCAATAAGTTTTTTTTTTATTTCTTCTAAATAAAAATTCAAATAATTTGAACGTTTTAATAATAATATTTTTAAAAATAAACACGGAACAAATAGCTTTAATAAATTTTAAATGAAGAGTACAATAATTTTACTTACATTTTAAAATATTTTATAATATTTTTAAAATACTTTATTCTAATAATAACAAACTTAAATATAAAGCCAAACGTGGATGGGCTCATGCAAATACAATTTTGCTAGTACGTATAATGAGTATAATAAACTCAAGACCATTAGTCTCTGTACCAAAAAAATAATGAAGATTAGTCCAAACGTCACAAGAAAATGAACAACTATATTGGTTTTTCAATTGATAATATGACCTTAAACTTAAACAAGTTCACGACACGTCGAATGAATCACTTTCAATAATGACTCACTCAAAACACCTTACTAACAGTCACACTCACTTGCCAACATGTCATTGCCATCATAAATAAACACTTGCATATATATATATATATCACCATTTTAATACAAGACTATCACTTTTTTCCAAGAAAAAATAAAATACAAGACTATCACTTTCTAATTTAATTTCTTTGCAGTCACGGCACATTCACTTACTGATTTAATTATTCTAACCATAATAACTAATTATACAATCTTTGTTATAGATAAACTGTGGGTGGATAAGAAACAGTCTCAATTTGTCACTTTTGTTTGCTTTGGAAGCTTTCAACCAACTATTGTCTCTGGCTCCCACCCTATTAATTAGATGTGTTGTTTAGTGATCAAACATCTCATGCATGTTTGATCAAAAAAAAAAAACATCTCATGCATGCATCCGTAGTAAGTTCCTAGAAATACAAAATTCCAAGAGTTAATTTGCAAAATTATTCGACGACTTGACTTGCCAGGCTATTAAGCAAAGCACCCAGGGCCGATCCAACACTAAATGAGACCCAAAGCAAATTCTAATTTTTATTTTTTTTTAACTTTAAATTTTTATTTTTTTTAAAAAATATATTTTTTGAGTTTTTTGAGATACATAACCGTTTATTGAAATATTATAATCAATTTCGTTTAATTTTTTTTCTGATCAATAATAAAGTCAATTCATTTAATCATTTTATCAAGAAATTGCAAAGTTGTTGTCTCGTTTTAATATTTTATTTATCAGTAGTAACAATTAACGAAGAATTGAAAATGGAAAATCGGAGAATTTTTTTTTTTAAAGGCAAACAATTTAGATAAATGATGGTGTCCCCATACTTAGAGAAAGAGTCAAAAGTGCAAAACAAAAACAAAGAATACAAAGAATTTTTCTATTCAATGGGAGGCTTTTTTTTTTTTTTTTTTTTGGGCTCTTTGTGTTTCTCTCTTGAGACCGCCTTTTTTTTCTTCTTTTGTGGGTTAATGAATTTATGACTTTTTTGAGGCATTTTTTTTTTTTGTGGGCTAATGAATTTGTGACTTTTTTGAGGCATTTTTTTTTGTGCGCTAATAGTTGTCTTAACATATAATCAAGTTCAGATGATTCATAGATATGATTGCAACTGACTACATCAATCAATGATTGTATCTAATCTGTTCCAATATTGGAGGGACAAAAACTTCATTTTGATGCGATTAATTTTAATTATAAAGTTGGTTTTGATTAAAAAAAAAAAAAAATTATTCAGTTTAGTGGCTAGAATTTCACTTTTTAAAAGTGAATAAGTGGGAGTATCGGAGTTCAAACCTCAATCCCTATCTATTACATATAGTATCTCTAGGGTTGGAATTGTCTCCCGTGGGAATGGCACTCGAGGGGGTCCAATGTTGTAATCCACCAATTCAATTAATTATTGCATGATCAAAGCTGCTTCACAAAAATTAAAGGAACGACTAGGATTGCACTGTAGAAAAAGTTAACGGGAGAGAATCCCCTCTCGTTTATATAAACATGAATTTGAAAACCAAAGGGTGTAAATTAGAAAAAGAAGCTTAAGAGAATAGCACGAAGTGCAGGTCAACAATATGACACTCGTTCAAAGGGTGTAAAATGCCATATGTCTCATTAGGAATTAATTGCAACATGACAATTCTTTGTTATCGTTTTACTTAGAGTGGTTTTGTATTATTGATTTTATTTTCCTTGTTTTCCGGGTAAGACCTCGTACATATTTTTTTTTCTTCCTATTTTTATATATTTATTATTATAAGCTATGAGTATAGAATATGGATGTCTAGGGGCGCCAACATAGTTCAATATCTATTCATTCATTGATAATCAAATGCTCTTAAGTTATTAAAAAAACAAATTTTTTTTTTAAAACACGGTATCCAGCCCTAGCTAGGACCAACTAATCCAAGGAGACCAATCCCACCGCCCACTTGTGGGGGGCCCAATTTAAAGCCAGAATTTTTTTTCTCTTATGTTTTAATTTGATCTTGTATATTTAAAAAGTATATATTTGGTTCCTTATATTTCCACAGTTTGCATCAATAAGTCATATCAATTAAATTTTTAGTTAACTACATATTTAAGAATGCCATATGACTAATGATTCAAATTTATCCCGTGTCATCTCCATCATCCACCATTAATAAAAAATGTCCATATATGATTATCATAGACTCCTTACACTAAATAATAAAGAGAATATAATAAATATACCTCTTCCCCTCACCATTGCAAGACCTTTCCTGCAGTCTGCACCCTATTGCTCAAACTACTCACTATAAAATTCCTCTTTTCTTTGCTGCTATCTAATGAATTGTGTTTACCTTAATAAAAAAAAAAAATTCCCCTTTTCTTTTCTTTCGTTAATTTCTTTATTTGAAAAATTAAGATTCATATATACGTACATATAGCAATATGACAAACAGCATGCTCAACCTACTATAATTTGTGCAACTATATTTGTTTTCAACAATACACAATGAATTATTTTCACACTATTTTTTCATACAATATAAACGTTGATGTCAATTAGTTGACATTTTCAAAAACGTTACTTTCTAAGATAATGACCCCGGCTTGAATATAACTGTTGCTATTGAGCTAAGCAATTTTTCTACGGTTGACCAAAAAAACATAAACTTACCAATATATATATAAATTTGCACTTTCATACAATATAAGCTAGAGGAAAAAGTCATACATCACCGCCAAATAAAACCTTCTACGGTTCTACCACGCATTTGATTTATACCACTATAAAGAATATGCCTATAAATATATAAAATTCATGATTACCTCCTCAAACCTTACTAGTTACTACTACTATAACTATAAGCATAAACCCCTCCCACTCCAATATCTTTATCCTAACAAGCTTCTTCATTATGGCAAAGGTAATGAGTAATTTTAACTCTGCTAAGTAGTTTGATTCAATGAATCTAACATATCTAATTACTTTTTCAACAAAAAAATAAATTAATATAGTTGCATTTGTTACTTATTATAAATAATAGGTTAAACATATTTTTAGTCATCATGTAAGTACAAGTAGTAAAAAGTAGCAATTCTCTTGTTTTGATCATTAATTTGGAAAATAATTTAAATGATGAAAATTTATGAAGTATTTTTGTTCAAGTTAAATTTCAGGAATTTCAAATGACACAAAAAAAACTACTAATTTGAAATTCCTTACTCGCACATATTTTAAAATTTTAAAATTGATCTCTATAATGTTTTTTAAATTGCAAACTGACTTACCCCTATTTTTTAAAAAATTGCAAATTGGTCCCTAAAATGTTCAAATTTTTCCTTTAAATTGCAAATTGATCCATATTGTTCAAATTTAATATTTGACCCAAAGCTTTTCAAAATTTATAAAAGTGGCCCAAACTATTTACAAAAAAATTTATTATTTTTACCCAAACACACATTTAAAAATGAAGGTAATTCAAATACAATAATTTGAATTGCTTAGAATAATAAGGAAAACAAAAGTAATGATGAAAATATTTTATAAAGAGAAAAACGATTTAGGGAATTTTACGAGTCCAATATATTCATTGAATTTCCCATAAGGCTTTTAATTTTGGTCGTAACTAACTTCAGGTATAAGGGACAACCATGAATGACTTTCTATCCTAACTTCAAAACCAGGGTTTAGTAAATACTCCCTCCGGTCTTAAATATAGACAAATTTTTACTTTTTACTACATTATATCTAATCCATATTATTTAATAACTAAATGGGTCTAGAGAGTTGGTGATATAATGTTACATATATATTTTTCATGTTTGAGTGTGAAATGTTTATGCAGCAAAAGATAGTGATCAAGGTGTCAATAATGGACAACCCAAAATTTAGGTCCAAAGCCATGAAAATTGCCGTTGGAATTTCAGGTAATAAAATTTACTCAAAAGTTTTCACCACCATTAAATTTTTTTTTTAATTAAAATTTTCACTACATATAAATATAACCATTAGTCCCTTGTCAAAAAAAAAAAAAAAACCATTGGTCCATTGCTTAACAAAATTGATGATGTTCAAAAATAATATTCAGGAGTGGAAAGTGCAGCTATTGGAGGCGATAATAAGGATCAAATAGAAGTAATTGGAGAGGTAGACCCATATAAACTCGCAAAACAACTAAGAAAGAGATTCTGTCGTGCAGAATTGGTGAGTGTTGGTCCTGTAGAAAAGAAAGAAGAGAAAAAGAAAGAAGAAGCAGTTGTGCCATGTTCATGTCCTCTTCCTTATTATGGTTACCCTCCTCCTCCTCCTCCTCCTATCCCAATGTGTGTTACATATCCATGTCAAGAACCTTCTCCTTGTTCCATCATGTGATTAATGTCATCAACAATGGTCATGGTCATATCTGCTATTATAATTTGTATCTTAGATCTCTTTTTAATATATTTGCTCTTTTTAATATACTTGACAAGTGGTACAAAAGATTTATATGTAGCAAATAAAGAGAAAGATAAAGTTTATTCAAACAACTTGAAGTTAGTTTATTCAAACTACCTATATATAATTTCTATGTAAAGTAAAATATATCAAAGAAATACTCCCTCCGTCCCAAATTATAAGGGAAAATAAAAAAATCACACTTATTAAGAAAAAGTAAAACATGAGATTTTGAAGTATGATTTTGTGGGTTTTCCTTGGAATAAGTTGCATAGGAAGATGTAAAAACAATTTTTATTGGTTGTTGTTTATTGAGAAAATGAAAGAGAGAATAAATTAAATGCAATTTGCATTTAATTTTATGAAAATAAGGAAAAAAGATTCTTGAAAATGATTTTTTCTCTTATAATTTGGGACAAAAAAAATGAGTTTTTTTCCCTTATAATTTGCGACGGAGGGAGTAGTATTTTAGATCAATTCAACTAAAATATAAAGGATGTTTTTGTTTTTTCAAACTTGTATGGATTTCAACGTACTTTGCTAAACTACATAATATCCAATTGTGTGACATGAGTGTAATGATTTCTGTCAAAAAAAAAAAAATGAGGGTAATATCGCATTGATTTACCCAAAACTTCGATTCAATCAATGTGTAAATGAATCAAAGATTAAACCTATTGAAAATTAATTAATGAAAGACTAACCATTCAACATGTTTTCCATAAGTATAGTCAACATCTCTGCTTGAACTAATCATCACCGCCAAATAATTGACATTTTTAAAAAATGTTTAATTTTTTCTAAGATAATGACCTGGCTTAAATATAAATGTCGGGATTGGGGGCTAAGCAATGTACCTACAACTGCAACTAACTAAAACAAGTAGCAAAACCATTGACTCCAAAAATATTAACTTCTAGTGCATAAATTTTCACTTTCATACAATTAACTAGTGGAAGAAGTTCACTGCATGAATTGATCAACGACTAATCAAACCTTTCTACCACTCATTTAATTTATTTCACAAAAAATTATGCCTATAAATACGTAAAATACATGACTACTTCCTCAAAAACTTTCCTACTGCTTTAACACACACCACTCCCAAACCTTCTTTATCCTAACAAGTTCATTATGGTGAAGGTAATGAATAGGTTTTAAGTCCGCCATATTTGTAGAGTGACGAAATTTACAAAGGGGTTTACAATAAATTAGTATAAAAAGAGAAAAAAGATTTAGAGAAATTAACAAGTTTCCAACAAAACCATTGTCCAATATATTCATTGAGTTTTCAATATATAAGTATGTACGAGGCTTTTAGTTTGTTTATTTTAAGAAAAATATACTTCCATCCAATGTATGTAAGGTATGAGGAACTGATCATCTACTTCTAAATTATCAATTTTTTGGATTATTTATACTTTGCTGCCAAGATTGTTGGTTAATAAATCTTTTGCTATAAAAAAAAGATTATTTATACTTTGTATACTATGTTTTCTATTTTTATTTAAAAATCGTATGGGTTAGTTTTACGTTTTTTTTAAGTGTTAATTTTACTTGTTAATATAAAAAAAAATAAAAAAATTTATAGTGACTAATTTTCTTGCATCTCCAAAAACAATGAAAATATCAAAATTAATTACTTGTTTAATTTTTCTTTCTTGAAATGCATCAACCCTAGCTAACGTTTTATCTTTAAATGAATAGATTCTCTAAAAAATGAATAAAAAAATGTTTCACCAAAATAAATTTTGGTCTTAGTTTGCTCCAATGAGTAAATGGTAGAGAGTTGGTGATAATGTACATAGCTTTGATTGTGAAATGTCTTTTGCAGCAAAAAATAGTGATCAAGGTGCAATTAATGAACACCTCAAAAGCAAGGTCCAATGCTATGAAGATTGCAGTTGGAATGTTATTTAATAAAACTCACTTTAAACTTAATTTTCACCATAAATTAATTATTTTATATGGATATGCTAACTAGCTAGTGCAAGTGGGACACTAGTTAAAGAAATCCAAAATAATAAGTTTTGTATTGAAAGAATGTTCTTTTATAGGGTGAATTCTTCGGTGCATATTTTATTTGAATATGTACCAATAAAATTCTAGTAGATCCACAAATTGTATTTATTAATTTTTTTATAAATTTAAAATACTAATCGTACATAATAAGATGTGTATTATGATTTACCTCTTAATATTTTTAAAAACTAAATTACACAGGTTCCAAGATTATTTTTTTTTTCTTATTTAGTTTCTTAATTGGTGCATCAGGGCACTAGTTTAGTAATTTGCTATTTTATTCAAAAAGTTCAATAAATATAACCATATATTGTTTTACAAAATTGATCATGAGCAAAAAATAATATTTAGGAGTGGAAAGTGCAGCTATTGGAGGAGATAACAAGGATCAAATAGAGGTAATTGGAGAGATGGACCCAGTTAGACTCACAAATCTACTAAGAAAGAGATTCTGTCGTGCAGAATTGCTTAGTGTTGAAGAAAAGAAAGAAGAGAAAAAGAAAGAAGAGAAAGTTGTGCCATGTTCATGTCCTCCTTATGGTTACCCTGCTATCCCTATGTGTGTTACATATCCATGTGAGGAACCTTCTCATTGTTCCATCATGTGATTAATGTCATCAACAATGGTCACTGTTGTTTGTCTGTGGTTTTGGATGTTTGCTGTATGAGCAATGTTATATCAACATCAAAAAGTTAAACAAAAATACGATACGTTATTCTATTTACTCATAGCACGGTTATCGAAATAAATAAATAATATTAAAAAAAGTTAAAAATGTATTTTTGTTGTATTTTTGTTAAAAAGATGTGTTTAAATAACATTTTTCTTGCTGTATGTAGGGTCTTGAGTTTTTGTTGGATCCTGTTTTAATTTCATTTCATACCTGCTATTATAATGCTTTGATTCTCTTTTGAGTATTTCTTGTACAATTAAGTGCAAGTTATGAATATATTTGCAGTTTCTAAAAATAAAATTAATAAAAATGCATAATTTAATATATAAATATGTAGGCTTTTTTTCTTGGAACTAGTTTAATGAGATTAATCAATTATGCCAAGAGGTACAAAAGACTTATGTAGCAAAAAAAAAAAAAAAAACTAACTACCTATGTTTTTTTGAATAAGGCTAATTTTATTGAAGCACTTGGAGGAACAAGGTACATCAAGCACAACCAAAAGCACCACAGAAACTAACTACCTATGTATAACTAACATGAACACAATGTTGGGAGAGGGGTAAAATAAGAGGCCTTTTGTTTGAACACAATTTTTTTTCTTCTTTCACCACCAGTTTAATCCGGTTCGGAGGTCAGTTCTGGCATCAAGTGGTTCCAATCACCTCCCGATCGCAGTTACGGGGGATCGAACCACTATCATCCCTACCAAGTTTAGTGCCAATCACCACTAAACCAACTGACGATTGTTTAAACACAATTCTGGTTGACAAGTATTTGACACAACATCAAATACAAGAGAAAGCAAGTATGCACGTAAATTCAAAAAGATGAATATATTATTTAAAAAAAAAAAAATGGTTTCTCGACCGTATATTTGTCTGGTTTTTCAATGATGTGTTCATATAAGAAACATTTTCCGTAAAATAATAAGAGAATTAAATAAATCATTCTCACATTCAACGCAATCTATCTACATCATAATTATGCATATGAAACAACACAAGAAATTCTAACTTCAATCACTCTTGTTCGATTCCAGCATGAGAGCAGGGGAACAATAGAAGAAATTTGGGTCTAAAATAAATGTAAAAATATATTAAATAATCAATTAATGTTTGAAGATATACCTACATCGATCAAGTGCTCCACAATGGCTCAGTTATCATTATTTGTCGTGGCAAAAACCTACGAAAAAAAGAAAAAAAACGATCATATATAATTTCTATCATACAAATATTTTAGGTCAATAATATTTCTATTTAATAAAATCATTATGGATTTCAACTTAATTTACTAATCACTATATAATATTCTGTGTGTGAACCACAAGTCAACTATATATAAAGGTTCTGTCGTCAACAAAAAAAAACTATATATAAAGGTTAATTTTTGTTTTTTCAAAATGAAATTCAACTTTCTTCTAATGACCACTAATTAATATTCTTTTTGTTTTTTTTTTCTTTTTTGATAATTGTGCTACTATAATAATATTCATGGGTGACAACTATAATATAAAGATAATTTTGTTTTTTCAAACATTACAAGAGTCAAGTGTTTATCAAATTAATAAAAAAAAATAATAAACATACCTTGTGGCATATAGACAATCGTTTTAAATTTAAAATCTGCAAATATTATGCCGTTCATGGCACGACATTATGAATGGGTGATTGCAATGGAGCTGGACTGATACAATCTTGTTAGATAAACAATAGGTGGATATAGAAATTAGAAACAATCTTAATTTGTCACTTTTTGTTTGCAAGTCTAGTCAACTAAGTATTATCTCTGGCTCCCGTCATTTCTCTCCCGATTCCCCACATTTCTTTTATACGGAAAAATCTCATTTTATCTATTGCGGTTTGAAAAAATTTTGCCAAAAAACTTCGATTCATATTCACCGAAGCCAAATATTAGACCATTTAGGTAATTGCGAACCGAATATTAGCATTTTCGGTATACAGAAACCGAACGTCAGCTTGTTCGGTACCTGCGAACCGAAATGTCCGAGATTTCGGTACGTTGTTATCGAAAATTTCATTGGGTCGTTGGAATTAGGCCATTTTCAGAAGAAGTTTACCGAAATAATTATTTCGGTACATGCGAACCGAAATGTCCCAGATTTCGGTAAGTGGTTACCGAAGTTTATCAGCATGTCAAATTCCTTCGGTTCGTATAAACCGCAGTACCCCAAAGGGTAAAAACGGAAATTTAGGAGGTAGAAAAGAAATGTGGGGGGGTCTGGAGAGAAATGATCTTAATTAGATGTGTTGTTTAGGGATCAAACATTAATTCCAATTTCCATACTAAGTTCATAATCCTAGAAGTATAGTAGAAACCAAAAACTCATATATGTGGAGGAAAGGAAGAGTATGCAAAATTCCAAGAGTTAGTATAATTTGCAAAATTATTCGACGACTTGACTTGACTGGACTTAACAGGCGGCTAAGCAAACACGTACCTATTTTTATTAACCACACCGCTTTTGTTTACTTCCTACTACGTTGCGGCTAATCTTCTTCTTTAACTAGTTAGGAATCATGATGTATACTTCATGAGATCTCTCTTTCTTACCATTTGCAGAATTTGTTTTTATTTATTTTTAGTCCTTATGGAAAAAAAAAACCATGGAGGCGGAGCAGTGTCCGCGATGAATATGGGCGACAAGAGCTTGATGGTGAAGCTTTTCAATGATGAAAAAAAAGAAAAAGATTTTTTCCTTTTACAACCAAAAAAAAAGAAGAAAGGAAATAACAGGATAAGTGGCAGGATTTGGGTCATTCGATTGATCTAATAGATAGAATAGTTCCAAAGTCAACCATGACTTTCATGGGTAAAAGTCATCCCTATTCGTACTATCATCATTCATCACTCACTTTAACAATTTTTTTAGTGTGAAACTCTCATTTTATTAAAATTAGATGAGATATTTTATATTTTACAAATTATAATTTTCTTAAAAAAGTTTGATTTTCATCATATTTAACTTAAAAATCTTACGAATAATAATTTGTGATTAGTTGACAGTGCAAACATTTTACACTTATTATGTATAAAAAAATTGTGATTAGTTGACAGTGTAAACATTTTACACTTACAATACATAAAAAATTCTACTATAATAGTCTCGTCGTCTCATAAAAGAATATGTATTGATATTGTAAAATAACTTTATACTGTCAAATAATATTAACCATATTTTTCGTCAAGTCGTTCCACTTTCTTAATATGACATAATAAATTGATAGTTTTTTATTAGATAACCATATAAAACAATTTTACACGGTCAATGCATCTCAATTAAACTCAAAAAGGGTATTTCATTTGACTTTATTTTTTGTCTTAAATTAATTTTCAGCTTAGATTATCGATGAAGTATTAATTTTTCTCATTAAAATACTATTATTTATTATTTTTCAACTCATCTAACTGTTCCAATAACTACTAATAAAATCTGACAAGTCATGAAGTCAAGTTAGCGATAATAACCGCTTTTGGCGGGAAAAGCCGTTTCACCTATTTTGGCGGGAAAAACCGTTTCACTGATTAACAGTTATAAATATATAGCAGCTACATGCAAATCACAGTGTAACTAGTAACTACCACTTTTTTCGAACTCTCTCCATAAACAATCTCTCTCTCTCTCTCTCTCTCCATAAACAATCTCTCTTTCTTTCTCAATGGAAGAAATTGTCCATCTAGGAATGTAAGTATTTACAAATTCCAAATTCTTTCATATTTTTTATCTGATAATCAATAGATTGCAATTTTAGAGTTTCAATTTTCACTTAATCTTCATTTTTCTTTTACTCAGATTCTCTGTTCTTGAATTTCTTTTTGTTCTTCATAAATGTTGAAATTGAGTTAATTAGAAGAAATGATTGATTCAATTCTTCTGTTTACAAAATTCTGATTCATTTAGATTTTAATTTGAAATGAATGATTCAATTGTTGATATTTGATTTTATGAAATGAATGATTCAATTGTGTGAATTAGAAGAAATAAATGATTTAATTTTGATATTGATTGTTCGGTTTACAAAATTCTGATTCATTTTGATTTTAATTTGAAATGAATGATTCAATTGGTGATATTTGATTTTGTGAAATGAATGATTGATTTTGATTATATGATGCAGACCGTTTCTAACACCAGATCAATGGGATGTGATAACTCCAGCCTACAAAGATTTTGAGCTGATACGTTCTGAAGGTCCAAGGTTCGGTGATATGTTCAAGTGCAAGTTGAAATCTACCAAGGAGGTTGTAGCTATGAAGATTTTAACCATTCCAGAAGACCAGAAAAGCAATGGAATTCCATACAGTATCTTGAATCACGTCTCTATCCTCAAAACGTTAAACCATCCCAATATACTCAAGTTAATCATTTTCTTTCCTTTGATTCTGTTTCATAAGTTTTACTTACATTTATTGTTTTTGTGATTTAAATTTAATATTTATATATGTTCATTCTTTAATGAATGATGATTCATTATATAATATATAATATATATGTATGTTTGCTGTTATCTACAGATTGCATACTGTGCTAAGAACTGATCTGGATGTGGAGGACGTGTTTCTCGTTTTCGAGTATATTGACGTTAGTCTTAAAAAATTCCTTGCCACTCCGTTCCCTATTGACGTTATAAAACTGGGAAAAGTAAGTGAATTTTTGTTAACAATTGTGTGTAAAGTAGTGCTACAGAAAAACTTTGTGTGATTCTAATAAAAATTGCATATATGATATATAACCTTTGTTTTCTGTTAGTTTTATTCAATATGAAGTTTGATAATTTTTATATATTAGATGCAAACAAGGAAGCTATAACCCATTTTTCTCTTGTCCTTGCAGCCTTTTCTACGTCAAGCTCTTTCTGGATTGGCATACCTTCATGTGCAGAAAATTATACACAGAAATCTGAAACCTAATAATATTCTGCTTTCATTTCAAAACCATGAGATCAGTAAATTGAAGCTAACTGACTTTGGTGTGGCAAAATCTATTGAACCTCCTCTTTCACCATACTCTATTAATGTATAATACTTTAGTCTTCTTTTTATTTCCTTCTTAGAACTAGAACTAGAAACATATCCCAATATCATAATTAGAATTTGAGTTAGATGGTGTAGCTAATTTGATGAAATTAATACTGTTGTAAATTTAATTTGGTTTTTCAGATGGGTAATCCTTGTTATAAAGCACCTGAACTTTTGCTGGGCTTTACCAATTACTCAACTGCAGTTGATATCTGGTCTATGGGCTGCATATTTGCTGAGATGATTAAGCTCCAACCTCTGTTCATTGGTAACGATGGACCAAAGATATTGACTGAGATATTTTGGTAATTTCATCGAAACACAGTAATTATGCCTATTTCTATTTGTATGATTTCTCTGCACTTTTGAAACAAGCTAAATTAATTAATTGGATATTTTATTTGTGAAGTTTGCTTGGCACGCCAACAGAAGAAAACTGGCCTGGTGTGGCTTCTCTGTGCAGCTTTATTCAAGCATTTGACCCTCCGATAAAGCCAAAGGTATTCTCATGTTTTGCAGGTTCTTTGATCAGTTTTTTTGTTCCATTTCATTTTATAAATTTAGGCCAGCCAATAAGTAATGTATGGAAACTATTGGATTTTGTAGGACCTTGCAGCTGAATTCCCTAAGCTTGAACCAGATGGTCTTGATCTTCTTTCGGTAAGTTAACTGCCTCATATCTTTATGAATTGAGTTTTTCACAATAAGAATTTATCCGTTATGCACAAACATAGTAAAACATTTTACACAATTGTCTAAAAAAGTATCAATGTACCATATAAAAGTATCATAATGTTATAGTATATGGATGAAAATGTAGTCTTTTCCTAAGCAGATTGAAAATGTAGTTACTTAAAGTCGTTTATTGATCTATTGAATGTTTATTTAATCATGGGTGTTTTGTGTTGGACAGAGAATGCTTTGCCTATGCCCAAATAGCAGGATTTCAGCTGTGGAAGCACTTGAACACCCATATCTTCGACCTTGACCACCCATGATGATTGATGAAGCTGATCTTGTTTCAAGCACCCCAAGATTTTTTTTTTCTGTTTTCCGTAGTACATTTTACAGAACAATCTTGTAGAATATTAGGTATCCTATTGGATATATCATGTGTTAAGGCAATGACAAGAACTGGAGGCAAACAAAATTTAGCAATCTTATAAAACCGTAGTAATAAACTTTTGTCCTATTAATTGCCTAATTGCATGT
Source organism: Trifolium pratense (assembly GCF_020283565.1). Taxonomy (NCBI): domain Eukaryota; kingdom Viridiplantae; phylum Streptophyta; class Magnoliopsida; order Fabales; family Fabaceae; genus Trifolium; species Trifolium pratense. The sequence goes on from NC_060061.1 coordinate 29,992,631, forward strand.
GAGGGTTCATTGTGTTGTTTTCTATTGCTTCAGACTTGAAAAATTTGTTTACACCTCGGCAAAAACTGAGAAAAAAATTCTGAATCAATTGGCATTATGTAACAGTCTGCATATTAGTATTTTCCTCAACCTATTCCTCTTCTAGGTGCAAAACCAGTAGAAGTTGTTGGTTCACACAAAAATATGTTCAAGAAGTAGATGGTTTGTTATTTGATGTCAAAAAGTTACTTGCTATATGCACCTGATATCGCTGGAGTTAGAATACCGTCTCCAATAATCATGGAAGTTCCAATAAGAACCAACACTAATTATAACAACACGCTTTTCAAAAACGATGTCCTTTCCAAAGTCTCCTTTATTTTTAAGGCCCTTTCAAGTTCTGGAGTAGGAAGTTTGATCTTATAACTAGAGATTTTTTCATCAGATTGTTGGCGATTCGGAAGCAGATTCACATTTGCATACCTACAGTTGAGCAATTAACATATAAAAATCATGAGTGTAAGGGTAGGCCAGAGGGAAACATAATTCTGAGTGTGAAAACATATTTTGAGTGTGAAAACATATTTTGCTAATGGAATAAGCGCTATTGTGTACATTATTAGCGACATCTCCCCCAAGACATTGTCGTCTGAAGATCCAATCGGAACCTTTCTGCTAATGCAAGGGTAGGCCAGAGGGAAAGGTCCTGATCCACAAACAAACGATTTTAAAGACTATATATGCACTGTTAAATACAAGGTGAACTAGAATATAACACTGTTGAGTTTGAGTGATCATTGATATTTGTGAAATTGCAATGCTCTTAGAACTACAAGAACAAACTTGCCTTATTCCACTAGGTGAGGTTGGTTACACAGACCAAACAATGCTGAAATTGGCGAAATCATTGTAAACACGTGGATCATGTCTTTATCCAACCAAACCATTGTTTGCTCTTAACTAATTCAATAATTATAACCAATGCTGTCAAATACTGGTGATAGCGGCTCTATAACGGCAATGCTTCACTATTAGGGGAATAGCTGACACTATTCCAGTTTCTACAAGCTAATGTATCAGCAATAGCGGAAGATGAGAATTTTAACTTACGGTTTTTAAGAATAATAAAACTGAAGAATCTGCGCGTGTATTCCTAATCTACGTGTGTGTGTGTGTGCGCGCGCACCTAATAAAACTGAAGAATCTCCTTTTCTTTGTCCGCAATGCCATCTTCTATTTCACATAGCAGAATTTTAGCATTCTGTTATTTTCCACAATTGATAACACTGATTATAACACATAATGACACACAGAACATGATATTAAGGTTGATGGATAGTATTTTGTAATGCTCGTCACTAGTGTATTTTGATTATGATATTAAGTAGGATAATTGATTTTATTATACTCTTATATCCATCCACCTTATACTTTTTCACACTACTACAAAAGATTTGTTTTCATACTATATTCCTATTTTAACACAGTTCACCCTATAGTCCAACTCCCAAGCTAAATCGGATCGCTCTCTTGTGATAATACTACTCATAGCGGATAAATGATCTATAAGCTCTCTTATGGTGCACTACGTACCCATAGTGGATAAATAACCTCTGTTATGAGATATTTGATATTCATTTTACTTTGGAATCCTCAAGACGGTTATTTTTGTTAAACAACGGTGAACATATAGAAATAAAGAAGAAGAATAACAAAGGAGAAGAGAACACCCTTTAGGTTAGGGTTTCTATCATATGAGCAAAGCTTAATGAAACAATAGTACAATAGAGTATATAAATTAGAAATTAGAAAAGACTAAACTACCCTGTATAATAATAATAATAATATAATTATTATATAATATCTCCCCTCAAACTCACGATGCATTAACAGAGAGCATCGAGAGTTTGTCAATCAAGAAACGAAAACGTTTAATAGAATGTGTCTTCGTAAACAAATCAGCAATTTGCAAGGAAGAAGAAATAAACGGCAAAGTAATGGTGCCATGCTGAAGATGGTGACGTGTGAAGTGATAATCAATCTCAATATGTTTGGTACGTTCATGGAAGACCGAGTTGTGGGCAATTTGAATTGCACTCTTGTTATCACAATACATAGGAGTTGGTTGAGAAAGAGAGATACCCATATCAGAGAGTAGCCAACGCAACCAAACTATTTCAGTGGTGGTGGATACCATAGCACGATACTCAGCTTCTGTAGAAGAGCGGGAGACAATGTCCTGTTTTTTACTCTTCCAAGAGATGAGAGACTCTCCAAGAAAAATACAAAACCCTGTGGTAGATTTGCGGTCAATAGGATCACCAACCCAATCAGCATCAGAGTAAGCACATAACTCCAAAGAAGAAGACGAGGGGAATAAAAGGCTCTGAAACTGAGTTCCCCGAAGATAACACAAAATACGAAGCACGGCTGCCCAATGTACTGTAGTGGGAGAAACAACAAGCTGACTAACAACATGCACTGCATAAGCAATATCAGGTCTAGTAATAGTAAGATACACCAAGCTTCCAACCAAAGTACGATATAAAGTGGGGTCTGCTAGAGGAACCCCATCAGAGGGAGCATATTTCACATTCAGCTCAAGCGGACTATCTATTGCTCGATTATCAGAGAGGCGAGCTTGTTCTAGAATGTTGGCAATGTACTTGCTTTGATATAGAAGATAACCTTTACGAGAGTAGGCAACTTCAATCCCCAAAAAATATCGAAGAGGGCCTAAATCCTTCATCTCAAATCTTTCAGCTAACTGTAATTTTACCTCATCAATTCCATCAACATCATCACCTGTAATAATCATATCATCAACATATAAAGATAGTATGATACGTCCATGAGAAGTTGTCCTGACAAATAAAGCAGAATCATAATCACTAGAGCGAAATCCAAGAGATGAAATCACAGTTGAGAACTTTTCAAACCAAGCTCGCGGAGCTTGTTTCAAACCATATAAAGCTTTCTTCAACTTACAAACTTCCCCCTGATTATGAAAAACACCTGATGGAGGTACCATATAAACTTCTTCTTTAAGATCACCATTTAAAAAAGCATTTTTAATGTCCAATTGAGATATAAGCCACTGACGAATAGACGCAACAGCAATAAGAGTGCGAATGGTAGTCATCTTGGCCACAAGAGCAAATGTTTCTTCATAATCCATACCATATTGTTGAGAGAATCCCTTAGCCACAAGACAGGCTTTGTAACGCTCAACCGACCCATCAAATTTGGTTTTAATCTTATATACCCAACGAGACCCAATAGCACGTTTTCCTGGTGGAAGAGGTACTAAGTCCCAAGTATTTGTCTTGTGCAAAGCAGCAAGTTCCTCTGCCATAGCCTTTTGCCAAAGAGGATCAAGAATAGCTTCTTTATAGGAGGACGGTTCAGACAAACTATGAAGAGAGGTTAGAAAAGAAGCAAAAGTAGCAGAATAATTTGAATAAACAAAATCAGGCAATCGAGTAGACTTACGTTCACGAAGAGGGTAACGAGGAGGTGGGGGAGGTGGTGGAGGAGGAGGAGGTGTAGGAGGGACAACAGTCATAGGAGGTTGTTGAGTAGCCATTGGGACAGAAGGGACATCTGCATCTGGAGTAGCACTAATATCATCGCTATAGTTCTCAAAATTACAGTCATGAAATATATCATTGTCAATACAAAAAGGATCAATATTAGTTAGTTCAGACCTGCTAGGAGTATGAGAATCCGAGGAAAGAGAGTAATATGGAATATGCTCAAGAAACACAACATGACGAGAAACATACAATTTGTCACTTGAAGGATCATAACAGCGATAACCCTTTTGACCAGCTCTATAACCAAGAAAAACACATATTGTAGAACGAGGAGACAATTTATTACGTTCTACTTGAGGACGAAGTACAAAGCAAGTAGAACCAAAGACCTTCAAAGAAGAATAATCAGGACAAGAACCATACAATTTTTCAAAGGGAGACAAACCTGAGGTGACAGATGATGGAATTCTATTAATGGCATGAACGGCGGTGAGAATTGCTTCGCCCCAAAATTTACGTGGAACAGAAGCAGACAACAAAAGAGAACGAGCAGTCTCAACAATATGACGATGCTTCCTTTCAGCAATGCCATTTTGCTGAGGAGTATCGGTACAAGAAGTCTGGAGAATAGTATCATCATAAGTAAGTAACTCAGAGAATTTATTAGAAGTATATTCACCACCTAGATCAGAACGGAAACATTTTATAGTAGCATTATGTTGGGTTTTAACCATAGCACGGAACATATGATAAATGCTAAAAAACTCTGAACGATTTTTCATAAGATAAACCCAACAATAACGAGTATGATCATCAATAAAAGAGACATAATATTTAGATCCACCTTTAGTAAGAACCGGTGATAGACCCCAGACATCAGAATGAACCAAGTCAAAAGGTTCACTGGACACAGAAACACTTTTATTAAATGGCAAGGCGGAAAATTTAGCAAGTTTGCATCCACAACAATCGGAAATATCACTAATTTGCAACTTTCCTAAAGCTCCAGTAGAGACCAAGTATTTTAATCTAGATGTAGAAACATGACCAAGACGAGAATGCCACAAATAAAAGTTAGAAGATGATAAATTCAAACGAAAAGATGATAAATCAACATTGGAAATTGAAGTTGATGCTGCAGTATCTGGAACTCTTAACTCATCCAGAACATAAAGCCCCCCTTGTCTATGACCTGTCCCAATCAACCTCCCAGATTGTGGATCCTGCACATAACAATGAGTGGAAGAAAACATAACCGAGTAACCAGAATCACATAGTTGACTAATAGAAACAAGGCTCATGGTGAGATTAGGAATATAATAAACATCAGAAAGAGACAAATTAGATGTGGACACCGACCCTATTCCTGTTAACGACATAGGAGTGCCATCAGCAGTCATAACCGACATAGTTGATGTAGGATTTAAAGACAAAAAGGACTTACGATCATACGACATATGATGTGATGCTCCAGAATCAAATATCCATATAGAAGAAGATATACCTGACAAGTTAGAGGGAGTCAAACCTTTAACATAAGAGACAGATGTGGCATGAGGCTGAGCAGCAAGAAAATTTTGGAACTTCTCAGCAAGATCAAACACTGGTGAAGTAGTCTCGTGTGAGTATATAGGACCAATGCCATAACTAACAGGGAGAGGAGCAATAGAAGCAGCCATATCAAATACAAGAATTCACAATTTTTCAATCCGATGGTCTTAGAACAAAATAAAGTAGTGCTTAACTGCTAACCAACAATAAGCCTTCAAACTAAATCAGCCAAAGGAGTTTAACGGTCACCCTCCAAGTTTTCAATTCCAATTGAAACAATTAAACAAACACTTCATAGGCAAGACAAATGATGTAGTGGGGTTACCAAGTTTCCACAAACAAATTGAATTGAAACAAGAAAATAAATTTGTAATGAACCCACCATATTGGATAGGCCCAAATAGGAGTTAGTCAACTTAAGCCCAAATAATGAGACTATGTGGAGACATGAGTTACTATTAATAGGGTAATAGGGGTATTTTGTGAGTTATGTGAATTGTGAAGTTTGTTATTCTCTCCCTCTAAACTCTCTATGTTCACATCTTGTATCCTTCCACTCACTAGAGTTGGATTTATTTTCCAGAAAATTCAATATAATTTCCTTTATCTTTTATCTTTCAATTTTACTATCATTACATTGGTGCTTTCATTCTCACCATGGCAGAGTACGTGAAGAAAATCGCCGAAAAGGATCCATGGGATCGATGGGAGAAAATGCACGCTCGCAACAACGTTGCTTTCGACAGAATCATCTCCAAATTGGAGATTCTACTTCAACACTACAACTGCTCGCCGAGCTCTTCCCATGGTGCATCGAACTCACCCAAATACATCCCTACACCAGAACCGTTGAATACCAATTTGTTGATGCATGATGAATTTCGTTTATCTGCAAAACAGATCGAGGTTCCTTCCGTTCGTGAGTCAAAATTAGTGGAAGAAGAGATAATAGCTTCTGAATTGAAGAACGATTCTTCCCCGACTACGGATGGAATTGGTTCGATCATGGAATCAATCGATGCTTTCGATTCGTCGACAGTTGCGCTGCCAGTGTCGAAGGATTTCCTTCCCTCCACGGAACCGATTGAAGAACAATCCATCGCCACTGAATTGGTGAACGACGTGTTTCCGATTTCGGATGAATCTCTTCCTTCCATGGAGGTAATTGAAGAAAAATCCATAGTTGATGAATCTATTGCTTTGAGAAATTTAACAGTGGAGGAAGTGACGCCGATGAGTGAAATTTTTGATAAGCCCCTTGTTCGTATGCCTCTTCTCCACCAAGATGGGAATCATCCACTCACAAATTTGATGTGCTCCACACTGAAGTGCCTTTCTCGTGTTCGATTAAATGACCAGATGTTGCCGCCGCCACCAAAACCACCTGATCACTATTTTCGGCAGAAGCATGTGAAATTCCAAGTAATGTGGAATGCCACCATGGCTCCACCTCCTCCAGAGCCTCCCGACATAGGTCACAGGGCAGCCGTAAGTAACACTTTTGGACCTTCCAAGATAGGGTGTTTGGTTTTGCTTCAAATTGCTACGCTAATTGAATTTTCTCATCTGTTTGTGGAATTGTGGAATCGGAATATTCGTTGTCACATTTGGAGATTTGTTAGGTGCAGTGCAGTTTACATCATAAGGATTTATCCATTCCCATTGTCTTGTGTAGCTCTGTTCTCATTTACAAATTTAAACCACTATGTCTTCCAACAAAAGGGTGTCATTGTCCTTGATTTATACTCTAATATTGGTGATCTGAGGAATGCACAACATGTGTTTGATGTAATGTCTAATATGATTTTAGATGAGAAAGAATTGTTATCATGTGAGTTTGTTTATAGGCATTGTGTTGTTGGGGTTAGTCAATTTATATATGAGGTTTATGATCAATTGAGATGGATTACTTGTTATAACTATGTTTACCATGAGTTGATATCTAAGAAAAGCAGCTTCATCCCTTGCTTTAAGCTTGTGCTTAGTCAATCTGTAGTGAACTCCAACTTCTCACCTAATGTTCATCATTCTAGTTGGTTATATGCACTCAATAACCGAAGAGAGCTTTGTGATGATTATGACCTTACTAGTGCTTATAGCCTTGACAACATCACAGGTGCCCCAAATTTCAAGTGTTTGAACGGTTTTGAGCTTATAAATTTTCATGAATGGAAAATGCTTGAGTGGTTTGGTGGATATGTTACAAAGAATTGGCAGGTTTGTAGAGATGGAGATATGTTTAATCACTTTACAAGGAGAAACATGCCAACTGTTGATTCCATTTTAAAGTGTATTCAAGTTGTTGTTTATTGCTATAGTGTTGTCTTGTTCAAACTCTTGACTGCTAAGCATATTCATGAGAGATGGCAACAAAATTCACAAGAAACACATTCACAATTTGGGGTTATTGTTGATCATAATGCGTGTGAGAAGGCAACCTTATTCAACATTGGTCTAGCATCAAAAACAATTATCATTTTCATTGATCTTGAGGACAAGATCATTTTTAGAAGGGTTGGTAGTGATATAATCAATGTTGTATTGATTCCATGTTTGTTCTCAAATATCCTTTGCAATGAGGAAACCATTGGTGACATGAGGGTTGTTGAAGTTGAAATGATGGAAAGAATTAGACTCAAGAAGATGCTTCTTTCATCATGGAGTGATGCACTTGAAGCTAAAGTTATCTCAATGGAGCCATTTGAAGTTGATAATTTGAATTCTCAAATTTTTTTCACCCAGTACCATGACTACTGCATAAGTAGTGTGGTTTGGATTGGGCCTCCTTGGCCATTCAACTTTTTGCTGATGTTAGTTGTGTCTACTTCACAACAATTTTTGGCTTCTGAATCTGTCATTGCTACTGACTTGAACCAGATTGTGCAATGGAGACAAGGTATTGATATTAATGATCCAAGGCAAAGCTTATTGCTATTATGTGTCCTTCTATTTATGAGGATTCATGCCACTCTTTCTTTGAAGATTGGACAATATATTTGTTCTTTTTACGGTGTGTTTTCTCATGTGGACCAAGTTAGAAGGGATGATGATCTCAATGATATTTGGATAAACATCAACTTCTTAACTGAGGTGGGGAAGACATCCATTTGGACCAATTATGATCAGTTTCCAATTTCTTGTGCTCACTTCAAACAATGAGATTCTGGCCAGCATTTGGATATGTATGCATCAACTAAGCCCTCGCAGTTCAAGTAATGTGATCCGGGTAAAATTTGTGCTAAGTGCAATTTCTACAACCTTGAGGACAAGGTTGGTTTTAAAGGGGAAGGTATTGTAATGAACCCACCATATTGGATAGGCCCAAATAGGAGTTAGTCAACTTAAGCCCAAATAATGAGACTATGTGGAGACATGAGTTACTATTAATAGGGTAATAGGGGTATTTTGTGAGTTATGTGAATTGTGAAGTTTGTTATTCTCTCCCTCTAAACTCTCTATGTTCACATCTTGTATCCTTCCACTCACTAGAGTTGGATTTATTTTCCAGAAAATTCAATATAATTTCCTTTATCTTTTATCTTTCAATTTTACTATCATTACAAAATTCTTCACCAAATTGAGTGGAATTACCAAGTCTTCACCAAAAAAAAATAAATCCAATTGCTCTATAAGAATTTCAAGGTCATGAAGGAGAAATTGAAGTCTCAGACGAAGGAAACTATTATTGAGAAGTAAGGCAATGCAGCTGACGAGGACAAGCTTCCAAGAGAACTTCTGCTGGGTCAGAGTGAGAGGCAAGTTGAGTATGATCGTGGTGGTAGAATTATTAAGGGACAGGAAGCTGCAAACAAGTAAATTCTTCACAGTAATAGGTGATTTGGGATTCTCATACTATCATGTTCTATTTTTTTTTTTTTTTTAACAAATCACTTTATGAGACAATATGTAATCATCTCTCTTGCATAAATCCATTGAAAATCAATGGAGGATTAACCACTCAACATGCTTCCCATGAAGCATATAGTCAACATCTCTGCTTCAACTAATCATCACTGCCAAAATAATTGACATTTTTAAAAATGTTTCATTTATTTTCCAAGATAATGACCCCGCTTAAATAAAACAAGTAGCAAACCATTGACCCAAAAAAAAAAAACTTCTAGTGCATATTAAATTTTCACTTTCATACAATTAATCAACTCTAAATCAAATTTATGCCTATAAATATGTAAAAATTATGACTACTTCCTCAAACACTTTCCTACTACTTTAAACATACCACTCCCACACCTTCTTTATCCTAACAATAAGTTCATTATGGTGAAGGTAATGAATAGGTTTTTTTTTTTAAAAGTCTCTTATCTTCTTATTAGTAAATTAAAATGAATAGATACTCTAAAAAATGAAAGAAAAAAAATTGTTTTACCAAAATAAATTTTGGTCTTAGTTTCTCCAATGAGTAGATGGTAGAGAGTTTGTGATGTACATATCTTTGATTATGAAATGTTTTTGCAGCAAAAGATTGTGATCAAGGTGCAATTAATGAACACCACAAAAGCAAGGTCCAATGCCATGAAGATTGCAGTTGGAATGTTGGGTAATAAAACTCACTTTAAACTTAATATTTGATGGGTATGCTTCTAGGACACTAGTTAAAGAAGTCCAAAAAAATAAATTTTTGTATTGATGAAAGAGTATTTTTTATGTTGTGAATTCTTTGATACACATTTTATTTCGATATATGTACTAGTATATCTGCTGAGATAGATCATTCTAATAGGTCCATAAGTAGTGTTTATTAATTTTTTATATTAAACACAAATTGTGGACTTATTAGATTATTCACCTCAACGCTATACCGCTACATATCTGAATAATATGTGTACTGAAATATTCAACTCTTTATATTTTTAAAAACTAAATTACACAAGTTCAATAGTTATTTTTTTACCTCATTTTGTCCTTAATTAATATTTCGGGGGCACTAATTAATATTTTTCTTATTTTATTCAAAAAGTTCAATATATATAATATAACCATTGCTTTACGAAATTGATCATGAGCAAAAATAATATTCAGGAGTGGAAAGTGCAGCTATTGGAGGAAATAACAACGATCAAATTGAGGTGGTTGGAGATATGGACCCAGTTATACTCACAAATCTACTAAGAAAGAGATTTTGTCGTGCAGAATTGTTGAGTGTTGGTCCTGTAGAAAAGAAAGAGATAAAGAAAGAAGAAAAGAAAGAAGACAAGAAAGAAGAGAAAGTTGTGCCATGTTCATGTCCTCCTTATTATGCTTACCCTGCTCCTATCCCAATGTGTGTTGCATATCCATGTGAGGAACCTTCTCCTTGTTCCATCTTGTGATTAATGTCATCAAGAATGGTCATAATAATTTGTTATTGTATGGTTCTTGTTTGTTTGTGGTTTGAGTTTAGCTTGAGTTATTTTGGTTTTGGATATTTGCTGTAATATTATTGTAGGGTCTTGAGTTTTTGTTGGATCCTGTTTTAATTGCATTTCATACAAAGAGAATCGAATAAAGTTAACTAGTAACTGTTAGATTGTAATATCATAACTAGAAGTTTAGTTTGTTAGATTGAATAAAGTTGGTTACAACTAACTAAGTGAGTTAGTTACAACCAAGTTAGTTAGTTTGTTACTTACTTGCTTTCAAAGCAAGTGTGCTTTTAGATTGTATAAATAAGGATCAATTGTATCATTTGAACTATGGCCTAGTAGTGGAAGAATAAAATTTTTCTTTTCTCTTCATTAGCAATCTCAAGTATTCTCTTCTTCCTCAGTCGAAGTTCACTCTTCTGTTTAGAAGCAGAGTTACTCGAGACAGATTTCATGCTCATAGGCTTACCCTGAGCCTATGCAAATTGTGCGGTGTGTGTTTGATGCTTCTTGCTGCGCCAACTCTAACTAACTACCTATGTATAACTAACTTTTAAAGGAAAGGACGAGCCACATTGAATGTTGGGGGAGGGGTAAAATAACAGTGTTGCTATTTAAACAAAAGAGTAATGCTTATGTCACATCATTTAATACAGCCGGTTGAGAAACAACATTTTGTCAGGGAAAAAAAAATCAACCTTCAACGTTGCTGCACTACACCCACACACCTTGGATCCTTCAGCTCATGCATTGTTAGCCTATTCTTTTGTGGTCTTCGAGAAACATTTATGGGTTCCATTGGAGTGTGTTATAGAAGTGTATTAGAAGGTGTGACTCTTGAAGGGATTTAAGAGGGGTTTTTCAAAATAATTAATCCTCTTAACGGAACAATCCCGATGAACGGATCTTGATTAAACCATTAATCACAAATCAAAGAATACAAAACCACAAGTTTATGTGTTTACCTCTTGAAGTGCAGAACCTTTGAGGTAGAAACTGTTTCTGATCACGAGCAAAGCAAAGTAGCGATGCATCTACTCAGTCCACACGAACAGAACTTCTCCGATGACCGGTGCTAGCCAATTCCACCAGAGATTCAGAGAGAATAGGGTTTAGAGAGCGGCGGCTAGGTTTCACCTTTTGAATTAGGTTAAAAACTTTTTAAAACTTCACAAGGGTTCTATTTATAGAACCACTTGTGTGGTCATCAAGCCAAGCATTGCACCGTACCTTACGGTGGACCGTATTTCTCTATTTTTCATAAATTAAATAATAAGTCATACTTAATTATTTAATTACTAATAAGTCCTGCTTATTATTTTATAAATAAATCTTACTTATTTATTTCTCTCATCTATCTGTCCTTTGTGTGTGACCCTATAGGTTCTCGTAACGTTGGTAATAACATTAAATCACATATTTAATATTATAAACAGTGAGCGGTATCTAGTAACACATCACTGCTACCCAAGTGACGAGAATGTCATGTGATCTGACGAAACCTTTATGTGATAACGATCGTGTGTATAATTACCCCTTTGCCCTTATATCTATATTGAACATAAGGCATAGTTCGTGTCATCCTTGTATGGTTCAATATCTTATTTCTTGATCCCAGAATATACTGAGCAACGAATAAGCTCAATATCTCATATTGACTTAGTTCGGCGTGGCCACGCATTTTATCAGTCATATTCCATCAAGAGGCCTACAGATATTGCTCCTGTTATGTAAGAGGGGCAAATTCCATCTAGGTCACTCATGTCCCTCAACATGATTTATAGAGTACCCATCAACCGACTTTATAGTCATCCTGTTACGGACAATGTTTGAACGGCAACTAAGTACTCTACTCCACATCTAGGGTCCATAGTGGTTTCAGGTCGAAGGGTGGTATACACCATTATAACTATGAGAATAACTTATGACACTTTTCATAACATACTATGTAGCACTCTCATGGCGGGTCAATCCAATATAAATATTACTCCTAATATTTATATCTATGTGAAGACTTGATATCTCATATCCATGACTCGTGAGATGAAGTCATCAATCTACTCACATAATAGTCTCCATGTTTTACTGTTATCCCACATCACAGTAAAACTTGACTATGGATACTTTAAGAATAGTGTCATTATGTTTAATGGAGTCTCACTATTAAGTCACACTTAATGTTCCATTAATTAGACTAGCTATTCTAGGGACTTTATTAGTTTGAAACAAACATAATAAAGAAATGCCTTATTATATATATTAAATATATAAATCAAAGTCATCATACAAAAGACGATTCTATCAAAATAGATTGACTTTTAGGGCTTACTCCAACAACTCTAACATTCCTCTTAAACACAATTACAAGTATGTTACAGAGCATCAACACAAAAAGTGGAATATATTATTTATAAATGAAAATAGTGTGTTTCAAATTTGTATTCATGAAATATTTCTCATAAAATAATAAGAGAGGGCGAATGCCCAACAAATAAAAAGATTACACTAAAATCAGCTTCGAGATCGTGATCCTCATTATATCAGATAGTAAAAACTCTTTAACATGCGGAGAACAATCATCATAGCAATGTTTTAAGAACCGGACCGGACCGGCCGGTTCGATCGGTTCAACCGTGAACCGGGAACATCAGCGGTCCGGATGGAGGCCAAGAACCGGAAATCAGTAAAACCGGATAAAAACCGCTCTGAACCGGATTGAACCGCCCTGAACCGTTGAAACCGTTGAACCGGGGACGGTTTTGGAAAACCGGCCGGTTCGGAATCCAGTTGGGGAAAAAAGAAAAAAGAACGGAAAATTCAATTTCTTTTCTTCAGTTTTTCAGTTTTTTTTTTTTTTTTTTTTCACTTTTGTGAAACAAAATGAAACCCATTTTTCTCTTCTTTGTGAATCCATTCTTTTTGAAGCAGTATCCTTCCACCTTCCATGATGTGTACTACTGTATTGAATCTATTGATGATTTATTGTTAGTATTCATCCCTGGGGCCAAGAAAGGAAGGAAATTGATGAAAGAAATTTTTTGAATAAAAGAGGAAGAACATTGTTTTACAATCTAGAATATTTTCTTTGTTTTTTTGAAGTTATGTTTTGTGTTGAATGAAAAATCAAACTAGCATTAAGTTGAGAAGAAAAGAGAAATATGAAGAACATAATAGAGAAAAATTATAAAAAAAAAATGGGAAAGAAAGCAAGAAGATGAGGGTGGCGGCTGTGTGTATAGTATGAGAGAGAAACTTTTAATATTAGGGTTATATAACACATAACATTATAAGTGGGCTTGGGCTTAACCAAATTTAGTAACATAATAATAAAAAACTATCATAAAAATTCTAATTCTATACCTTAAAAAAAATTCTATTATATTTTATTATTATAGAAAAATTATATGAACGATTCAATATAAACGGTTCAATAACGGTTGAACCGATCCGACCAGTTGACCCTTGAACCAGTTGTCACAACGATTCGACCTCCGGTCCGGTTCTTAAAACATTGCATCATAGTATATAGTCTCTCTATTTAAGGTGTATCCAGTATTTGCCAAATCATCATAATATATAGTCTCTCTATATTAAGTTCAATGCCATAAACCCCAGACTCTTAGCATATTTCAGTTCTTCAAACACTCCCCACAACTTCGCAACAAATGCACTACAAGAACCTCACACCCTTTGTAAAACCACCAAACCACTCTCCTTGACTACCTCGAATAACACCGCCACACTCAGCTAAACCATGATCCTTCCGAGCTCCATTGGTGTTAAACTTCACGAAATTTCCATTTCGTGGAAGCCATCTAACGTGAATTATCATGCTTTCTCTATATTTGATAACTGCATGAGTCCTTCTTGCTTGATAATATTCTTCCACACGGCACACTTGCTGGACAGAATGAAATGGTCTAACATAATCATCATGATGCGTTTCCTTATTCCGCCACACCCAATTTCAACTTTGCTAATGACTACTAATTTTTATTTTTATTTTGATAATTGTGACTACTAATATTCTCGCGTGACACACAATTCAACTATAATATAATGATATTTTTTGTTTCTTCAAACATTACAACTAATATAATGATATATTTTGTTTCTTCAAACATTACAACTAAATATAATTGTGGTTGTATGGCCATTGCTCAAGTGTTTTTGGCCTATTTGTTTTAGCGGCTAATGCTACGGTGGACCACCTTTACAAGTAGTTCATCGTGGACAAGTGATCTACCGAATATGAATTTTACGAAATTCACTGTTGGATTGAAAGTTTATATCGTATAGATCATCCATAAATTTTTTAAATTTTTTTTAAAAATTATTTGACATGTTATTGAGACTCATCAAGATTGACGTTATTTAATACTCCCTCCGGTCCTTATTATAAGAAACACTTTGACAAAATCACACAGATCAAGGAAGGTAAATTTTCTCATTAATGATTCTAACATTTTATGTTATATTCCAAAACTAACCTTTGACTAGCATGTGAAATAGGACTCTCTAATTAATGCACTAGCATTATAATGAATTATTTGATTGTATTTAATAAGGGTACAAATGGAATTGTGTCAAAGTGTTTCTTATAAAAAGGACCAAATAAAAATTCCAAAATGTTTCTTATAAAAAGGACCGGAGGGAGTAAACCGTTAATCTTGATGTGTCTCAATAACATATCAAATGATTTTCAATTTTTCTAAATTTTCCTATGGATGATCTATATGATATAAACTTTCAATCCAACGGTGGATTTTATAAAATTCGTATTCGTTATAATATTATTCATGACTGGTCCACCATGGACCACTTGATGAAGTGGTCCATATTAGAATTTACCTTGGTGTAGCTTCAAATAACGTGATTTTTCCTTTGTATTTCTAAAAATGATTTTTATGATAATTTAATTAAAAATAGTAGAAAAAAAATAAATTTATCTTTTCATAAATTATAAAGTTATTTTGATATTCAATAATTTAAATATTCATGTTAGAGATTTTAATTTAATAAAAAATGCATTTTTAAAAAAATATATCTTTGAAAAATAATTTTTATGAAAAACTATTTGAAATAGCTTCCTTTTTAAGGATTTTTTTGAAATTTTATGATCCAAAACAATGTGTAATTAAATGATGAAATACTTAAAACGACATTTTAACAAAAGTTATTTAAACCAATTTTTTATTTGAAGCTTTTTGAAAATTATTTGTTAATTTTTTTTTAACAAAACATCAACTCACTATAAAAATCATTTTTAAAAATCAATACCCTATAAATTTTTAATGCCTAAAATAAATTACTCCGTCCGTCTCGAATTACTTGACGTTTTATAAAATTTTATTTTTTTTCAAATTATTTGTCGTTTTGATAATTTAAGGTTATAATTTGTCTATTACACACTCATGTAAATTCCAAATATTTAGGAGTACGTAGTTGTTGAAACCGAAAAAGATTTAATATATATTTGAAAAATTTTAAAATAAAAATAAAAATTGGTACATCACATATTATTTTTTTTTGTACATAACATATTAAATTTATTGGAAAGAGAAAGTGTGTGAAAAAAAAAATTGATAAATTAAAATAAGGGTATAATAGAAAAATAAGGTGTAAAAATACGCTTTCTTAATTTATTTTTTTTTTTAAAACGTCAAATAATTTGAAATAGGTGGAGTATTTATAATAAAAAGTAATCCAATCTAAACCAAATATTACGCGGTTCATGGCATGAGTCTCACACTAGTATCAATATCAATATAAACATGTGCTAATACAAATTCCTGATAATCTTGATCCCCAACTATTGTCTCTTGTTGATTAGATGTGTTGTTGAATGATAAGCATTCCAATTTCCACAATTCCATGCATCTTACTAAATTTCAAAATTCCACACATGTGGAGGAAGGAAAGAGCATGCAAAATTCCAAGAGTTAGTAATTTGCAAAATTATTAATCGACGACTTGACTTGACTTAACAGGTGACTAAGCAACAAGTACCCATTTATTAACCACACACACCCCTTTCGTTTATGATCTTTCTAGTACGTTGCGGCTAATCTTAATCTTTTACTAGTAGCACTTGTTTGTTTTTATTGGTGGTATTCTAAACAACTTATGATTCATCTTTCATGATGTATACTTCATTTGTCTTTAATAGAACTGATTATATATACGGGCTAAAAGAAAGTGGTTTATGTTTGACTTGGCAATAGTTTATCCGTTCGGAGTTTTCTAATTATCCTTAAACTTGTAAGAATGAAATTGTTTGTTTTGCATAAACAAGTGACGATTATGAAAATATCAGATTAAAAAGTGTTCGCTCATCATATGTTTCTGTATTCGACAAACAACGAGAATTCTGTTATATATATTAATCTCTAATGTCTCGTTAGATTAATCAATATAACGGTTTTACGATCCGATAGTGTTGTGACTATAAAATTAACCCTATGTCTAAGCAAAAAAAATCTAAATCAAAAGATCAATCGTAGAGTTAAACGTCGAAAAAGCTATAAACAGGAGAATAATTCATAAAAATATCAAAACATATTTTATATATAACCAACGATATCACATATTTACATTAAGATCATTTTTTTTTGAAGGAATATTTACATTAAGATCATAGATAACCAATTGGCCCGTTTGCTTCATTTTATGCGCGAGTATTTTGAAGACGTCATAAATGTTGATGGAAGCGATGTTGATGGAAGCGATCATTGTAGAGTTTGTGTTGTTTCTGGCCTACTTAGCAAGTTAGTTGAAGATCACCACATATTCCTTCTTGAAGTGACTATTAGGCTGAATAAAAACAGGAACCAATATCGCTCGATGTTCGAGTCCGGAATTTTTTTATCAGATTAAGCACGCTCTGATGCCTTCCAGAATCGGCCCTACACTTGAGGACAAGTGGATGGTGACGCCTGATATGAGGTTTCTTTTGGCTCGGAGATACAAGCAGGCTACTGTCGGCAACAAAGGGTACATTGAATCTTATTTCCTGTTAGTGGGAGCACCTCCGTAGAAAGAGAGATTTGTATCTTGGATGAGTGAACGACAATCATTTTATGATAATCTATTTTGAGTCAGATTGTCTGTCACCACTTTTGATTGATGCTATAGATTTAACTATTGGCCGTTCCACTGGTTATGTAGCAGATGGTGGTTTACAAAACAAAATTATAAAGTCCGTTACTTAAATAGTACAAAAGTAAATTTGAAAAAAAGTATGGCGCGAGAAGTGTGGAAGGTGCCAAAAGCAATTTACATATAACAAATAGAAGGCCCGTATTTGGTGCCTTTATGTATTGGGCTATATTGGACAAAAACAATACACTATTAACACCCTCGTATTTTCTTACGAACTACCAACTTTTTAAAAATTTCCTAAGATTTTTTTTGGTACACTAATCGGTCCTCTGTCTTTATTTTATATATTTGAATTTTGTCTTTTTATCAAAAAATAAAATAAATTTAATCTCTTTTAATTTTTGTCACAAATTGTATTTTTATTTTCTATGCTCATTATTTTTTTTTTTTGTAGATAGACGAAATGACAAGCCATTAAAAACTCACATATACAAAATGGGAGGATCAGAGTTCGAACTCCAATCATAACGTTTAACACTACCAATTTTAATATTTTTACCAATTGAACTAAGATTTGTAGACATTTTCTTCACTCTTATACTCTGCTCTTTCACAAAATATGTCATCGATTTATATGTAAATTGTCCCATGATGAATTACACACCTGCACACTTAACACATACTTGCATTGCATTGATCATCAATTCATGGTGTATTTAATTAAATTCATCAAAAGTTGATGTCTTCATTTACCCCGTGCCTATTGAGGCCTAAGACTTAATTTACATTAGACTAATACTAGCTGTAATACATAAGCTTAGTCTATTTCCTAAATAAATTAGAGCAAATACTATTATAAATTTTTGGGTAAATAGTGTTATACCCCCCTGCAAAATAGGTGAGTTTTGCGTTACCCCCTGCAATTTTTTTTTTTGAGATTACCCCCCTGCAATGTCAAGATTCCTTGCGTTACCCCCCTGGCTCAACAAGTGGACATATGACATGGACGAATCTTGACGTGGCATGACACGTGGAAATTAATTTATTTTTTATTTATTTTTAATTGCCAACTCAGTAATTATTTATTTTTTAATTAAAAAAAATGAAAAAAAAACTTTTTTTTTAAAGAAACTTTTTTTTTTATTTTCCGTAAAAAAAAAGTAGTTTTTTTTTTTTAATTTTTCCGTAAAAAAAAAATGAAACCCAACTTTCTATCTTCTTTCTTTCTATTTTCCGTAAAAAAAAGTTGTTTTTTTTTATTATTAGTTATTATTATTATTATTGTATTTGCTATTATATATATATATATATATATATATATATATATATATATATATATATAATGTATTATATTTTTTTTATATAATAAATGCCAACTCAGTAATTATTTATTTTTTACTTAAAAAAATGAAAAAAAAAACTTAAAAGTTGTTATACTTTTACGAACATACTTAAAAGAAAGTTTTCTTATTTTTTTTTTTTTTACTAAAAGTTGTTATTATATAAAAAAAAAATATAATACATTTTATATATATATATATATATATATATATATATATATATATATATATATATATATAATAGCAAATACAATAATAATAATAATAATAACTAATAATAATAAAAAAAACAACATGTTTTTTTTACGGAAAATAGAAAGAAAGAAGATAGATAGTTGGGTTTTTTTTTTGACGGAAAAATAAAAAAAAAACTACTTTTTTTTTACGGAAAATTAAAAAAAAATTTCTTTAAAAAAAAAAAAGTTTTTTTTTCATTTTTTTTTAATTAAAAAATAAATAATTACTGAGTTGGCAATTAAAAATAAATAAAAAATAAATTAATTTCCACGTGTCATGCCACATCAAGATTCGTCCATGTCATATGTCCACTTGTTGAGCCAGGGGGGTAACGCAAAGAATCTTGACATTGCAGGGGGGTAATCTCAAAAAAAAAATTTGCAGGGGGGTAACGCAAAACTCACCTATTTTGCAGGGGGGTATAACACTATTTACCCTAAATTTTTTTAAAGTGAGGATTGCCCCAATTATAATAAACACATTCTTTAAGTTATATTTCATCTAATAAGACTCTTAATAAATACTTTCTATTATCGTTTTTAACAAAGGTTAGACTTAGACTTTAGATCATTAAAAAAAAACCTTTAGTTTAAGTTAGTCAATTTATTTATAAATCTCATTGTTCACGCATGTAAACATAAGATAATTATAACAGGTGAACCACTTTATAAAATGTCTTGGCGGAAATTTCAAGTACACTATAAACGACTGAGATAGAATATATACACTTTTTGCCCTACATGAACACTCATTGTAAATAAACTTTTACGGTAAACTAAATTTTAATCATGTCCAGTATATACTTTGGAAAAAATGCCAATATCATCATCATTTACACAAGACTACTACTAGTGTCTTGAATGAAAGTTTTCACTAAATACGGAATATAAGGTCACGAGGAGTTAAAATATAATTGGAATATTTTGTTTATTTTTCGCTAAAAAAGATGTGTTTTATGTTATGGTGAGTTTGTTAATAAAAGATTTTTGTTGCTACTAACAAATAATCAAGAGTATTATTGGTATTATGCAAAATTCACACAAAAACTCATGTATCTTCTTTATATATATAGTATATTCCAATGGTATATCATGCATGGTCCAGAGCACTTCTCTAGTTTCCTTTGTAGTGAAGCAATAGTAATAATACATTATAGTAGATATTAAACTTAATTGTGTTCTCCTATTTTTGTGTTTTTTTTACTCTTTAGACTATTTTGGCTATGATCTAATTGTTGAGAATAATATGTCTAAATATCTTCTGAAGATCTTAGATTTAAATATTATTTAGATTTATATTTAAAATATGATAATATTAGGTTTTATGATTTATATTTCTATTTAGAATATTTAAGATTCGTTTAGAATTTATTATAGGATTAGTTTTGTTTTAAAAATATATGATTTGTTTTTTATGTAGCTCTATATATAGAGCCATAAGCATAATGAATAAAACAAGAACTTTAGTATTTTTCATATAACCCTATATTTGAGGAGAGTTTTCTCCCTAAATTTATATCTCACCAAATTCCGCAATACAAAAACACAAAAAAACCATATCAGTGGTCAAGGTTTTAAATAGCGGTAACGGTCACGGTCGCGGTCGCGTCAAGGATTTCGCGATTTCGGTTGTAACGGCTGTTGCGTTACGAAATACGGTCGTCGCGGTGTGAATTAATCACAATATCGCACAAATCTTATTAAAATTATTTGTACTATGATATATGTATAACAACTTAAATATGAGATGAATGTAAAATTTTGAACTAGGAAAGAGTTAAAAAGATATAACACTTTATAATTTATGTTCATATTTGTACTAAAACTGTGATTTTTATTCATTTCTATTGGAAAAAATAGAAGTCTCTATCTATTAGCATTTTGTCGCGGCCGTATTGTGTAACACCCAAACCCGTTATTTAATTAACTCTGCCTTTATAAAATCTTTTTCGAAAATACGCAGCGGAAAAATTAAAAATCTGATTTATAAAGCGCTGGTTTGAATATCACAAACTTCATTCAAAGATAATACTAATACATTTATCTAGTAAAATATTCGAATGAACTAAAAACAAAACCTCGCATCGAACGATGCGTTATTAGTTATACAAAACGGATACTTTTCAAATGAAAGCTTAAGACCAACAGAGTATACTAAGAGGACTACATGCGTATACATATAAAAACCCCTTTTTCCCGTGTCTCAATCAGAGCAGAGCTTCACCATTGCACTCGGACGAGGCTAACACATTACCTGTCAACCTGGACCCCCAAAGGTCCAGCAATTAACACAAAGCAGAGAGTTAGAAAACATAAACATAAATATAAGTGTGAGTAGTATACTACACACTTCACACGCTATCATACATTTCTAACTCACGCACATACATCGTCAAATACGACTACCAATTAATCATTCATTTACAAACACACCAATCATATAGTTTCACGTCTTCTCGGACACTACCAAAGTGTACATTTTATAGTCATGACGGACTCTACACTTGTTCATTTTATAGTCATGACGGACTCTACATTTGTTCATTTTATAGTCATGACGGACTCTACTCATATACCAAGACATGGCAACAATCACAGTATTAAACAATTAGTAAATACCAAAGCTTAACACATACGGAAAACACATTACAATCCGATCAGATAATGTCACATAACAATTATCAAATACATGTGCATTTACCCTAATGCATCTAATGCCAATTATCCAATGTCATGTCATCCCTAGACACGACTAATGCATGTGGTACCATTTCCACGTTGTTCAGATTTCAGTCATGACGGACTGTTCAGATTATAGTCATGCACGGACTGTTCAGATTATAGTCATGCACGGACTGTTCAGATTATAGTCATGCACGGACTCTACATCAGTTTTACATCGTTGCTGGATGGTGTCAGTTTTAGATCATGCAGGATCATCATCAATACAGTTTTAAATCATGTCGGATCTCGGTTATCATCAACCATCTCACTCATAAAGAGGAGTCTCACAGTTTTATATCATGTTTGGATATGGGCTCCAGATCTCGGATAACATAATCCCATCTTCGGCCACTTTTCATAAACATAATCTATTTTCATCAATTATTGGAATTCACATGATTCCCATAACACAATTATTCATGAATGCATGATTACTTTTAAACACATCAAATACATGACGCTATCTAGCTCGAAGCTATTCATTCACTGATGCGGAAACACAATTCCAACATCTAACACATTAGGATAACACAATATCCTATCACTCAAATCATAATTATTCACATGATAATTATCTGCATAACCATTGTTATACACATAAGTTTCATTTACACTTATGTCATAAAACACACATCATTTCCTTAACATTGCAAATTAATGCTAAAACATAAACATAGTCACTTGAACTACAAGTCATTGCATACGCGTGCGAATCATATAACGATTAACAATAAGCATTAACAACATCAACATGTATCAACAAACATGTAAGGATACCCTTAAACCATGTTACAAGTGCCTAATTGTACTTAAAACAATTATCAAAAAGTTGCTGTCACAGTGCTGTTCGCTGAGCGAATCCGTAGCGAACCCGTAGCGAACACGTAGCGAACACGTAGCGAACCCGTAGCGAACACGTTCGCTGTAGCGAACAGGTAGCGAACTACATCAGAGGGTTGCAGGTACATGGCGAACAGATAGCGAACCCGTAGCGAACTTATTCGCTAAGCGAATCCGTAGCGAATCCGTAGCGAACTTATTCGCTGAGCGAATCCGTAGCGAATCCGTAGCGAACTACACCAGAAATATCTGTTCTTGAGTTTTCTAAGGCGGTTTAACATTGAATCAACTCAAAAATTCATCCAAACATGTTATAAATTCATATAAACAGCCATTCCAAACATATATGGTATCAAGGAACATTAATCATCCCTTCCAAACATCCAAATACCTCAAATAATCAAAATCATGCCAATTTCTTGCAAAATAAGCAAAGTTGCATAAACATGCAAATCATTGATCAAACATCTACATATTCCCATTTTCAACTCCCCAAAGTTGTTTACCTCATCTACCATGAGTTCACTACACATGTTAGGATCAAAAGAATCCATTTTCCATTAAGAAAATCACCCACAAAACCCACAAGAAAATAGAGTGGAAAGAGTTTGGGAATGGAGGAATCGACATCCTCCCCTCTTCTGAATCACTCACGAATATGTAATCTAACTCTCGTACCTTAGCTCGACGAATCCACAAGCTTGCTCTTCTCTTTCTCTCCCACGAGCTCTCCCTCTCCCTCATGAGCTCCTTGCCCTAGCTAAGCTCTTCAACTTCTCATGGATTGCAACTTATGAGACTATTCATGGTTGACTTGGCTACTTATAGCTCTCTCTCTATTCTCATGGATCAAAGCCCACTTGGCTTAGGCCCAATGCCTATTCCACGCCCAAAGGCCCAAACAACATAACTTCTCGCTCATTAACTTACGTTCTCGCTAAATGATTATTCGCCGCTTAATAATTTAATTATAAATCACGCCCTCGCGTAATAAAATAATTAAATAACGAATACTAAATTTTGGGTCGTTACAACTCTACCCCCCTTAAAAGATTTTCGCCCTCGAAAATTACCCGACTAAAACACAACTCCGGATAAACTCCCTCATCCGACTTGCTAATTCCCAACTTGCATTCTAACCAACGGGTTTTCTAGTCATAATACCTTAACCGATACGGTCTCTTACACAAACTCCGATTCAAATTCACACTTCTTCCGGATTCGTACCAACAAAACATACAAACTCCAAACCAAACCAAGTTTGACAAAATCAGTCAATCCCAATCGACACAATTTCGTCTACTCATCAACAATAGATCAAGGACAGCTAATCCCTTGATTTGTCGATAGATAGTCAACAATCGTGATGATGGCATAAACCATTCTCATCAAACTACTTAAAACTTTAACTTAACCTCTTACGGTACTCGCAGCACTACTCCAAAACAAAACCACTCCACTCGAAATACTCCGAAAGACCCTTCCGTTGCATACTTCACAACTTTCCAAATTCCATAAGTTCTCAACTGCGTCGAATCTCACTCCAACCATTCATTCGGTAGCACAACTCCTACGCTCATCTGCTGTCTAACTTCTCAAATTTCTTAACACATGCCAAAAATATACTATCCAACCGTCAAATTCTTTTTCCTTGCAATTCCCCAAATCATTGCGTCGAACATTCAACATAACTGTTTTATTTTCCAAATAATCTCTTATCCAATTTCTGACTTCCTTAACATGACCTTCCCGATATCATTTCCTGTCGAAATATTCTTATCCAAAATATTACCTTAAGTCACTCGTCGACTCACTATCATCCCACCGTTCACGACGAAAATATCCATAATCATTTATTTCCTTCCCACATGGTATTACTATACTATTCCCATAGATACGATGTGTCCGACATCTCTAATCTCCACCGACTTTTCCATTTCATAGTTAACTTTTTCCAATTGCTACAAAACATCATTTGACACTTACTTTGAGCATTGCTTCCAAATTCTTAATACACATTTTCCAAACACAACAATCACTTATGTGTGAGATAGTCCTTTCCGCAAATTCTTACTTGACATAAGTCACTTTCTTACGTCTCTCTAATACTCGTGCTCGACACGTTTCCAAAGGCTAACTTTCTTATCCCTAAACATCCAAAGGTAACACTTCGCACTTAGCTTCTCAAATCCTTCCAAGAAATGACCACTCGGTTCAAACATACTCAACCTTTACAAATCCTTCCTAGGCTCTTCTTGATCACCTAGTAATTCTGTATTTAAATCTCAGCTACTATCAAAAGTTGATTTCCAAACAACCATGATCTCCGTCTTGTTGATTCCAACACAACTCTCATCAGATTCCTCTGAAAACTTTTCATCAACAAAGCTTCCATCTTTATCACTCTTCCTCCTCTTTGAGGATGAACCATCAAGTGAAAGACAACCAAACAATGGAACATTCTTGCTACGAGTTCCGCTAGAAACACCACCAGTCCCACTTATTGTAATCGGGTTTTTGGTTCCCTAACCACACCTTCCATCCTTGACATCAATCTCCCACTTAACTTAACCCTCAAGGTACCCACCATTCGCATACTCGTCGTATGATCATCACTAGGTTTTCTTACCCTTGACGCACACGTCTTCCCGTTTCCCAGCAACGGTTTTCACTTAACATTTCAATCTGCTCCATCGTCCCCCAATGGCCACATTCTCCCTACGGCTAAACAACTTCATTCCGACTCACTCCGAAATGATCATCTGATACTTCCTCCAAAGTATTCTCCAAATAAGAACTCCACTTCGAACAATGCTACTCAATTTTAAACAATCCACTTCAAGAACATCTCTATTCGTCCTTACTTCTCGCGTTCGAAACATCTTGGAGAGACAAAATCTTCTCCCCCACTTATCTCAAACCCACCTTTACACTTCCACTAGAACATCCGGTGTAAGCACCTAACCGTCCTATCGATTCCAAATATATTCCTCTCAAGAGAAATCTAATACCGACAGCATTCACATGCATGTCGTATGCAAAGGGTAAACATAAGGTAAGATATCTAAGCATCTACTCAAAACCCCGGTGCAGTCCTCTTGACATACACACCACTGCAAAATACATAAACACACTATTCCCGTCTATGCTAACGTAACAACCTACGTAACAACTAGCATACATAATTACTACCACATGTCTATACATATATTTATAACTAAACTATATGTAAGACAATGAAACATCCATGTACACAAGACATCGAGTCAAGTACATGCATTACATTTCGTTTGTCCGCATACTTACAACATCTACTCAAACATGTATAAAACATAGCATGTTCTCAAACAAGTTCCCATCATGAGAATACATTCACATAGTTCAATTAAAGAACCACACTAAGTACTAGTAATCAATCTACCACATGTTATAAACAAACATATAACAACACACATTAGGATCTACTTACATCCTACTCCTTTCTCACTCTAGTGAAAAATTCATTTTCACTTACTCAAAAGAAAATAATCTTATATTTTCAACAAAATCTTCATCACATGCAGTTTTACATCATGCTGGATCATCAACTGTTAGCAATAAGCATCTACAAACCAAAAGTTCAAACCACACAAATTTTTAAAACTTAAGCATAAAAATACTCAACCACTACTTGACTTGATAACTTATAACAATGATAAGTATCAATCGCATCAAGTACACACAACAAGAAAAGACAGACACAACTGGCACACACGCTCACTCGATCTGACTGCACAGACCGGCTCTGATTGACACACAACCTCACAGTCCGAAGACAACTGCTCTGATACCACTTTGTAACACCCAAACCCGTTATTTAATTAACTCTGCCTTTATAAAATCTTTTTCGAAAATACGCAGCGGAAAAATTAAAAATCTGATTTATAAAGCGCTGGTTTGAATATCACAAACTTCATTCAAAGATAATACTAATACATTTATCTAGTAAAATATTCGAATGAACTAAAAACAAAACCTCGCATCGAACGATGCGTTATTAGTTATACAAAACGGATACTTTTCAAATGAAAGCTTAAGACCAACAGAGTATACTAAGAGGACTACATGCGTATACATATAAAAACCCCTTTTTCCCGTGTCTCAATCAGAGCAGAGCTTCACCATTGCACTCGGACGAGGCTAACACATTACCTGTCAACCTGGACCCCCAAAGGTCCAGCAATTAACACAAAGCAGAGAGTTAGAAAACATAAACATAAATATAAGTGTGAGTAGTATACTACACACTTCACACGCTATCATACATTTCTAACTCACGCACATACATCGTCAAATACGACTACCAATTAATCATTCATTTACAAACACACCAATCATATAGTTTCACGTCTTCTCGGACACTACCAAAGTGTACATTTTATAGTCATGACGGACTCTACACTTGTTCATTTTATAGTCATGACGGACTCTACATTTGTTCATTTTATAGTCATGACGGACTCTACTCATATACCAAGACATGGCAACAATCACAGTATTAAACAATTAGTAAATACCAAAGCTTAACACATACGGAAAACACATTACAATCCGATCAGATAATGTCACATAACAATTATCAAATACATGTGCATTTACCCTAATGCATCTAATGCCAATTATCCAATGTCATGTCATCCCTAGACACGACTAATGCATGTGGTACCATTTCCACGTTGTTCAGATTTCAGTCATGACGGACTGTTCAGATTATAGTCATGCACGGACTGTTCAGATTATAGTCATGCACGGACTGTTCAGATTATAGTCATGCACGGACTCTACATCAGTTTTACATCGTTGCTGGATGGTGTCAGTTTTAGATCATGCAGGATCATCATCAATACAGTTTTAAATCATGTCGGATCTCGGTTATCATCAACCATCTCACTCATAAAGAGGAGTCTCACAGTTTTATATCATGTTTGGATATGGGCTCCAGATCTCGGATAACATAATCCCATCTTCGGCCACTTTTCATAAACATAATCTATTTTCATCAATTATTGGAATTCACATGATTCCCATAACACAATTATTCATGAATGCATGATTACTTTTAAACACATCAAATACATGACGCTATCTAGCTCGAAGCTATTCATTCACTGATGCGGAAACACAATTCCAACATCTAACACATTAGGATAACACAATATCCTATCACTCAAATCATAATTATTCACATGATAATTATCTGCATAACCATTGTTATACACATAAGTTTCATTTACACTTATGTCATAAAACACACATCATTTCCTTAACATTGCAAATTAATGCTAAAACATAAACATAGTCACTTGAACTACAAGTCATTGCATACGCGTGCGAATCATATAACGATTAACAATAAGCATTAACAACATCAACATGTATCAACAAACATGTAAGGATACCCTTAAACCATGTTACAAGTGCCTAATTGTACTTAAAACAATTATCAAAAAGTTGCTGTCACAGTGCTGTTCGCTGAGCGAATCCGTAGCGAACCCGTAGCGAACACGTAGCGAACACGTAGCGAACCCGTAGCGAACACGTTCGCTGTAGCGAACAGGTAGCGAACTACATCAGAGGGTTGCAGGTACATGGCGAACAGATAGCGAACCCGTAGCGAACTTATTCGCTAAGCGAATCCGTAGCGAATCCGTAGCGAACTTATTCGCTGAGCGAATCCGTAGCGAATCCGTAGCGAACTACACCAGAAATATCTGTTCTTGAGTTTTCTAAGGCGGTTTAACATTGAATCAACTCAAAAATTCATCCAAACATGTTATAAATTCATATAAACAGCCATTCCAAACATATATGGTATCAAGGAACATTAATCATCCCTTCCAAACATCCAAATACCTCAAATAATCAAAATCATGCCAATTTCTTGCAAAATAAGCAAAGTTGCATAAACATGCAAATCATTGATCAAACATCTACATATTCCCATTTTCAACTCCCCAAAGTTGTTTACCTCATCTACCATGAGTTCACTACACATGTTAGGATCAAAAGAATCCATTTTCCATTAAGAAAATCACCCACAAAACCCACAAGAAAATAGAGTGGAAAGAGTTTGGGAATGGAGGAATCGACATCCTCCCCTCTTCTGAATCACTCACGAATATGTAATCTAACTCTCGTACCTTAGCTCGACGAATCCACAAGCTTGCTCTTCTCTTTCTCTCCCACGAGCTCTCCCTCTCCCTCATGAGCTCCTTGCCCTAGCTAAGCTCTTCAACTTCTCATGGATTGCAACTTATGAGACTATTCATGGTTGACTTGGCTACTTATAGCTCTCTCTCTATTCTCATGGATCAAAGCCCACTTGGCTTAGGCCCAATGCCTATTCCACGCCCAAAGGCCCAAACAACATAACTTCTCGCTCATTAACTTACGTTCTCGCTAAATGATTATTCGCCGCTTAATAATTTAATTATAAATCACGCCCTCGCGTAATAAAATAATTAAATAACGAATACTAAATTTTGGGTCGTTACATATTGCGTTTCGTTGCGGCTGTATCGGTGTTTCGTCGCGGCCGTAACGGCGTTTCGGCGTGATTTTTTTTCACCATATGAAATCGGTGAAAAACGGTAACGGTAGGTGCCTAAACCTTTTTGTCGCGGCCTTTTTCGCGGTAACGGACCTTTATTTAAAACCTTGTCAGTGGTATCAGAGCCAACGTTCATAAGGACCTGTGAAGATGGATTTTTCAAAGGTTGCTCCTCCGATCTTTGATGGAGAAGACTATGATCTTTGGGCGGTGAGAATGGAGGCATTCTTAGATGCTCTAGATCTATCGGAAACTGTGGAGGATGATTACGATGTTTCTTCGTTACCAAAAGATCCCACAGCAGAACAGATGAAAACTCATAAAGAAAGAAAAACCAAGAGGGCAAAGGCAAAGACTTGTTTGTTTGCAAGTGTCTCACAAACCGTCTTTATTAAAATCATGACTCTCAAAACACCAAAAGAAATTTGGGATTACCTAAAAGAAGAATATAAAGGAGATGAAAGGATTCGAAGCATGCAAGTTATGAATTTATTGAGAGAGTTCGAGTTGCAAAGAATGAAGGAGGATGAAACAATCAAGACATACGCTGATAAATTATTGGGTATTGCTAATAAGGTACGATTACTAGGCACTCAATTTTCTGATTCCAGAATTGTGGAAAAACTCCTTGTAACGGTACCTGAAAGATATGAAGCCTCTATAGCCGCCTTGGAGAACACAAAAGATTTGAGTAAAATCACTCTGCCAGAAGTGTTACATGCATTGCATGCACAAGAACAAAGAAGACTTATGAGGGAAGAAAGAACTATAGATGGTATATGTCTAGCAAAAGGTTTTGGAAAGAAATACCAACACAAACCATGTCCTCATTGCAAAAAGGATAATCACTCACCAAAGAATTGTTGGTGGAGGCCTGATGCAAAATGTGAAAAATGTGGTAAATTAGGTCATATGATGAAGGTATGCACATCACAACAACAACAAGGAGATGTTAACATTGCTCATGAACAATATGAAGAAGACCAGGAACTACTACTTGCAATCTCAGGTTTTACAACCAACAAACCGTCAAAAGAATGGCTCATTGACAGTGGTTGCACAAACCATATGACTTATGATCGAGATCTTTTCAAAGAGCTCAATAAAACTTCTATTTCCAAAGTCAGAATTGGGAATGGAGAACAAATTACAGTAGAAGACATTGGAACAATTTCAATTAAAACCCATGCAGGTATGAAACAAATTTCCAATGTTTTATATGTTCCTGAAATTAATCAGAATCTTTTAAGTGTTGCTCAGTTGTTGGAGAAAAATTATAAAGTGATATTTGAACATAAAAGTTGTGTGATTAAGGATCAAAACAATAAGGAAGTGATCACATCTCAGATTAAAGGCAAAAGATTTGTTTTAGATTTAATGAAGAATGATCATATTATTGAAGAGAAAAAAGAACTTAAATTCAAAGAAGATCGCGAAGATTCAGGTATTTTGAAGAAATTTCAAGTTAAGGAGGAGAATAAATATGCTTGTGAAAAATCACCTAAAAGTCATAACAAATGCAATGTTTCTACCATGAAGTCCACAAGGCACAAAGATGCTAAAGCTTGCGATAAGAAGAAGAATCAAAACAAGAAGAATAATTTTTCAAGAAGCTCAGATTGGATACGCACAAAAGATATTCAGTCAAGGAGGAGTGTTGAGAATAATATGTCTAAATATCTTCTGAAGATCTTAGATTTAAATATTATTTAGATTTATATTTAAAATATGATAATATTAGGTTTTATGATTTATATTTCTATTTAGAATATTTAAGATTCGTTTAGAATTTATTATAGGATTAGTTTTGTTTTAAAAATATATGATTTGTTTTTTATGTAGCTCTATATATAGAGCCATAAGCATAATGAATAAAACAAGAACTTTAGTATTCTTCATATAACCCTATATTTGAGGAGAGTTTTATCCCTAAATTTATATCTCACCAAATTCCGCAATACAAAAACACAAAAAAACCATATCACTAATATGACATTATATTATATATGAGTCACTCTTGTAGTCTTACGGGGACGGTTATTCCTTTTGTCAACCATTTTGTTTGTGTCCACAAAGGACACCAATTAAAAGAAATTCTATCCACTTTTTAAATATTCCTTTATATCACAATAGTATCTATTTGATTAAATGTTTAATGTCCTTTATATTATTTTAGAAAATTAGTAATTATACCCTTCATATACATGGGATTATTTTTATCGCATGTCTCCACTTCATGAAACTGAGTGAGGACCATATGCTTGAAATGCATCGAATTTTTCAAGATCAGAAAAACAACATATAAATTTCCCTCGATAAATTTGTAATTTTTTTTTTTTTTTATGGGAAAAGAGAGAAAATAACCAACTATAGAAGAACCAATTGGGAAAATCCACTAGACATAGCATCTTGTAAAAAAAGTAATTAAGGAACACTCACTGTTGATGAATTCTCTATGTTGAGTTTCTCTAATATTTTTCTATTGTACCAATAATCTCTATCATTCAATCATTATAAATTCCTTTTTATTAATATTGTAAACTCTTTGTTCAATTTATATTGAACTCAAGTGTTTAAAAAGCTCTAATTTAGTTATCAAGGTTAATTTGGGTTGATTTATATTGAACTATAGTAAGATTTTTCTTAATGATCCTGTTAATTATGATTAGGTAATCCATCCGTCAACAAATTTTTGACATTTCTTGTAATAGGATAAAAAATAATATATTAGACATTTATTATCATCAAGTTAATTAACCTTGTTTAGTTCATTAGTTATAGTTTGACATGTCTTCTAATCAAATGAACTATGCTTTCATATTTGTACACTTCTCTAGTTTACATATCTTATAATAAAAATTTTATAAGCTAAAAACTATATTTAGATATTTATTCAAATGACCATAATATTAATATTAATGGAGAGAAGTCATTCCCAACTAAACTAGAGGAAACACTATTTTTATTTTTTTTTATAAGCTAGAGGGAACACTATTAACTTTGGTCCAAAAGAAATATGCTGAATGGCCAAGGCTTATGGCCCAGTCTACGGTGAGAGAGTGTCTCATATCTCTTACCTGTGCGCTAGTGTTTTGTACGGTTGGATGAAAAGGACTATATGATATTATCCTAGACTGCCTGCATTATATTATTTGTCTTTTTACAGTATTTTCTTTTTGAAACTTCCAGTCGCAGCCTTCACCGCTACTGCAGCTGGCTGCCGCCATTGTCTGAACCACCGGAAACACTATTTAGAAACCAAATTGACAGCAACAATAACATAATTATCAGATCTTTAAAATATTTTCAACAAGATATATCATGTTACATTCAAAAGGTCAAGAACATCATCTCCTACTAATAAGCCCACTAAAAACGTTTAAACAATGAATAGGAGAGCAACATAGAAGTTCGATCTTTGACATTGGTAGAAATTAAATGTTTAATTTTTATTATTTTTTTGGTATTCAATTAAAGGTTTAATTTTACTAACATAGAAATTCAATTGAATTAATTTTATTATTTCCTGTACCAAAAAAAAATTATTATTTCCTCCCATGAGGCCTCTCTTTGAATAGGATTATTGGTGACAACTAGACAACTACCTCATCACACAGTGGGCATGACATAGATTCAGATTTAAATGATGAAAATAAAAATTCATTACAATTTTTCATATTGAAGTTTTTGTTTAGACCTTTTCTCGTGTTTCATCTTATTTGTTTCAATTCCTTCTCCAGTTCTCTCTGCAATATGAACCAACATATGCTTCTACTTAGGGATGTGAACGGGGCAGAGAGTGTCCGGTGGAAGCTTCCCCGTTCCCCGCCCCAAAGTGCATGCGGGGGAGATTTTGCCTTCTTTCCCGTCCTCACGGAAAAATATTTATCTTCATCCCCATCCCCGGTTCTCGTGGAGATCCATGAATATCAAATATTAACAAAATTTTATATTTTTCGGTCAAATTATGACTACTAATAAAAACAAATATTTTGCATATTTTTTTTTTAAAAAAAATAAAAGCAACACATAATGCATTTATAACCAAAAAACATTGCAAAAACTTTTGACTACTAATAATCATATAAAACATAATAGCCAAAATATTCTATAACAAAGTATGCATAATCATAGAAAAATTCATAAGCAAAATATCTCAAAACTGATGATAATTGGTAATTATCCAACCAAATTAGATAAATAAAATTACTTCTAGGGTCTAGGAGAAAGTAGCCACTTTTCTAGGGTTGGGAGTTGGAACTTGGAAAACCAAATAACGATTGAAATTAGCGAACAATCAGTGGAGAAAATAATGGATGACTTCTCAAGTTACTTTTTTTTTTATTTAAAAAAAATCAATATTTAATATATATTAATAATAATAATATAGCGTATATATGGACACAGATTCGGGGAATCCGCGGGGACGAATGCTTCGTCCCCGCCCCGAAGTGCCTGCGGAGGAATTTGTGCCTCCATCTCCATGCCCATGGGGGATAAAATTTTTGTTTTCGAAGCTCCGAACGGGGCAATTCCCGCGGGGATCCGCTTCACCGGATGCAAATTGACAACCCTACTTCCACTCAAACTAAAAAAAAATAAAATCAATTATTGTTATCCATTACTAGTATTATCATTAATGTTATTCGGTTTAAATGGAAAAATAAAATAAAATCAAAGAACAAACAATATCATGGTGTGGTTCTCAAATTAGTTGATTTTTTTTACTTTCTTTGTAGCTGACCTAACATTAAATGTGGCTTAAAAGCGGTTTTTTTTTGCCAAATAGTTTAGTGGCTAGAAATTTCACGCTTATGGTAGATAAGTGAGATGACGGGGGTTCGAACTCCGACTCGCTTTATGTATAACACAATGTCCATGTCAACCAAGCTAAGCTCACAGGACGCATAAAGTGGATTTTAAAGTGAATAAAAAAAATTGTTTGGATTTTTTTTTTGTAGAATTGCAAATTTTTTGTTTTATTTTTATAATTTGTTTTTTTTAATGTCTTTATGTTTTTCTCCGAGATATTTTTCTACCGTAAAATTCCTGTTTTATTTGTCTTATCTTTGGACCGGTCCGACTTTTTAAAGAAATAAAAATACAAATAGAAACACAACAGTTTCCGTGAGCTTAACTCAGTTGGTAGGGACATCGCACTATATGTGCAAGAGTCCGGGTTCGAATTCGATACACTTCACTTATTCACCTTTAAGATGAATTTTCTAGCTACTAAACTACTTAAAAAAAACAATAGAAACACAGTAAACAACCGAATAAAAAATGTGAGAGAAAAAAAATAAAAATGAAAAAGGAGATGGTTGTGTATCATAAAATTTGGTTATCCTTAACCAAATTACTAACCAATTCATATCCAATTTTAGTTTGCAAAATCCATTTAAAAAAAAAACCACACCACTCCAATAAAAAAACACCAATTATAAACCATAACCACATTTTGTAATTTGGTTTGAAATTGGTTTGAAAATTTAGGCCCAATAGCTAATTCAAGCCCAATCTTCAATTTTTTAAAATTCTTTATTATATAATAAAATAATTAATTAAAAGAGTGGTGGAGGACCGGTGGTCAACCGGTGGTCAACGCCGGACCACCGGCGGCCGGTGCCGCGGCGCTCCGGCGGCGGACGGCGGTTTCCGGTGGGCCTCCGGCAACTTTCACGGCGGCTGGTGGTGGTGCTCCGGTGGTCGGCGGTGGTGCTCCGGCGGCCGGCGGTGGTGCTCCGGCGGCCGGCCACCACCAACCACCCATACTATTTTAATATTATTTTATTTTAAAAATCAGATTTTTAATAATTATTTTAAAAATAATTAAAAAAATCAGTTTTTAATGTTTTTAATTTTTATAAATAATTAAAAAATTCAGTTTTTTTTAAAATAATTAAAAATCAGTTTTTAATGTTTTTAGTTTTTCAAAAATTTAGTATTTTAATTTTTTTCCTATTTATTAGTTTTTTTTGTATTTAAAAATCAGATTTTTTAATTTTAAAAATTACTCTTTTTTTAAATAATAAAAAATATTTTTAAAACAATATAAAAAATAAGTTTTTGGCTAAGTAAAAAATAATTTGGGTTTAAAAAAAATATTTTGTGGGTTGATTATAAACTAATTCAATCATAAAATTAATGAAAAATTATGTTTTTAAAATAATTAATAAGTATAATTGTGTTGTTTTTTTACAAAAAAAAAAACAAAAAAAAAAAAAAAGAAAGAAGTTGAATGTCATTAATTAATTCAATCTATTGACATTCTAACTATTTTCTTCCTCTCTTATTATAGAATCTTCTAACAAAGTTTACGAATATTAACCAAAATAGTTGTAGTAAAAAAATTGTGTTATTTGTTTTTTGTTTACAATAGAGCTGATGATCGATCGAATATACGACATCTATCATACTATCCAAATTCTTCACCACTAGAAAATTGTGTTATTTTTTGTTAGGAAAGTAACCGGAAAAATTTCCACGCAACAAGTAAAAGTAAATAGAATTTTCACAAAATAATAAAACAAAGCAAAATCAACTCAATAATAATTTATTACTACATCTCTAATCTTTACAAGGCGTGATTACAACTTTCAAGCCCTCACACAATTGCAATTTTTTACAATATCAAAACTACAAACCTTCTCAACTACCATTTAAGCACAAAAGATACTAGAAGATTGAAAAAATTGCCCTAACACTAACGATGACCAGTAGAAAACTTCTGAGGTATTTTCTAGCCCACGCCATAGTGATTAGAACGGACCAACCTCTCAAGCTAGTTTTGTTTAGATCGGATCTCACTAGACGCATGAGAAAATGGTTTGTGGAACTATCGGAGTTTGACGTTCTCTTCGAGCCTAGACAATCAACATTGACTTCTTTCTCCAACAAACAACGATGGAAAATTTCCTCACGTTTCCTCAGTCTAGTGTAAAGGATAACCTCCTTGAAAACAAATCCCAATCATCAATAAGAGTCCCCTGATGGCTTAACTTTTCTCGAATAACGAGGATCTCACTTCACATGACATATGTTATGATGATGAAAAGGGGAAAGCCAATAGTTCCTGAACATAACAGATAGTTGTGAGGATGAAAACATCCCACAATGGAACATGTCAAGGGACATTTTGTCCTTATAACCCATATTCTCATCACTTTACTTATTCATTTTATATTTTATTTAAGATATATATTCAGAATAAATGACATTTCGTCCTTAAGACTATGTTTGGATTGATGGAAAATTGTGGAATAGAATGGAGCGAAATAGTGTTAGATTCCATTGTTTGAGTTTGTAAAATATGAATGGAATGGTGTCTGATGGAATCCATTCCATCCAATACCACCCATTCAACCATTTTTTCATTCCACCCAATTTGTAGTGTATGCAATGGAATGAAACAAATTAGTAATACAAATACAATTTTGTCCTTATTTTTCTATTTCATAAAGCTTTATTTCTTCCCTCTTCTTCTATCGTTTGTTTTTTCTTCAGCCGGTATATTCTACAACTCTTCATCGACCTTCTTATTATTATATTTGTTGCCAAAACCTTCTTCGGTGATGATTTATGCTCGTGAGTCGTCGTGACAAAGAAATAATGCGATACTACTATTTTATTATTATAAAGTAAACAAAAATCAAAATTGCTTCAAACATAAAAATAAAATGAAAATTAAATATACATTATTTGGTCTGACGTTATATACTAGTATTATTTAAATATGAGAATAGAAGATTATATGTTTTTATTGTAAAATTTTTTACTTTTATTTTTATGTAATCTTGATTTTAAATAGGGTAGAATTGGAATAAAATATTTATAATTTATTGCATTCCGTCTATTTTCTAAACAATAGAGTGAAACAATATTCCATCGCATTATAAAATATTCAAACAATGGAATGAAATTAATGCTCCAATCTGTTTCGTTCCATTCGATTCTATCATATTCCATTCTGTTTCGCTCCATTATATTCCACCAATCCAAACATAGTCTAAGAGATTTATTTTTCCCAAGTTAATCCAAGAAAAATGTCTGTCAACTCCTTCAACCTAAGTCCGAGAGATTCAAATCTTTACTATCTTCATAGCAAGAACTTGGGGGGTGTTCCGAACTAGACTAAAGCTCACTATACCAAATGCCCATTATATTTTAGGTCCAAGATAATACTCTTTAGTACAAGACATACATGTCTTTGGAGGGCACATGACTTCAACGGATAGCAATCCAACATAGTACAAGAATAGTCATTTGACAATACTGATCTTAACTGTTGATCAGAACAAATGGATGGCCACCTAGCAGTCCGTTGAGCAGGTGGTTGACGGCGGGTCGAGCAGCTGATCCTCGGAGGGGGGGGTTGTACCTGCAGGTGCTCCGATGCCAAAGTTAGAGAGGGAATGAGAGCAAGAGAGATACAAGAGAGGGAAAGTAATTGAGTGAATGAATAGTGTTACATAGCTCTCCTATATAGGAGAGCTTATATAGCCCCTAGCTCTGGGCCAAAGGTCCTCTTATTGGGTTGGATCAGGTTAGGCCCAATAAGATGGACTGCCAAGATATTACCCTTAAATAGTGGGTGAAGCAATGATCTGCTCCTATCTTGGTGGAGAGGTTCTACCATGTTCTGCTGTGCTGACACAGATGTGGTTGGACAAGCCATTGTGGACTTAGAGGGTGTAATGCTGGATTAGTTATAGTCTAGTCCAGAACAAATACAATTCTCAATTCCACTAACGTAGTGAAGCCGGTCCCCAGGCATATGCAAGACTTGATCTATAAATACGCTCATATCTCAAGCTCCCAATGTACACACATCGAAATGCTAACATTTTTGCAGGTACTTTTCCACTCCACGCCTGAAGCTCTCAACCACCACAAACAACACCTTAGCCTTGCCAAATGAACTGTTCCGTTCTGCCCGTTCAACGCAAGTAAAGTGCATGAATATTGTTAAAACACTAACAAACATCATTTGAATTTCTAGCTGCACACAACAACGACACAATTGTGAGTTCGAATTCAAGGAAAAATATACACCTTGACAATATTTTTACTAAAGGAAAATAAAAATTACATATGCTTACCATGTATTTTGGCATAGAATTCCCTTTTTTTTTTCCAAACCAAATTTCTTTTTTTTTATTAGTTTCCATTGACATAGAGATTTCTATCCTAAGCTTTTTTCTTATCAAGCTATTGTTTCTTGGATTTTTATCATATATAGTATAGTAACTTAATACATAATTGGATTTTTATCATAGTAGTTACTTTCTACCATTTGGGTGCATTAATAATTACTTAATACTAATTATGGTAACAATTATATCAACGTATAATTATTTCAATTTTTTTGTTTCCTCTAGATCTCCTATTTCAATAAAAAGAATATGAAAATTCAAAATTCAAAATTCAACCAATGAATAAAAGGGACGGAATGAGTAACTCAACTGGTTGAGCTAAGGGTTAAAGAGCAGAATGAATAAAAAAAAGTTTAACAAGTCGAATTGTCGTTAACAATTCGTCATTAACCACAATGTATATGCAGTGGCAAATTAAGTTTTATCCGGATCAAATTAAAATGAGTTTGACTGTTATTATGCGCAAATTAAATTGAGTTTTTTGTAATGGTCGGCGATGATGTGTGTTGCTGAACGGGTACATTGGATCTATATGTGACTCAAAAAATACTACAATGCCAAGTATCACACTTTTCAAAAGTCGCAACACAAACTTTATAATAGTGTCATAATCAATTAATTAATTAATTAATTAATTAATTGGTTCTTTGTATATATATACATGTAGACACAAAGAACCTCTCAAAAATTCCAACATCAAATTTGCACCAATTTCTCTCATCTCTTCTAAAACCTCAATCCCCATTACATACCCTCACACATAATATTTAGTAGCCATCTTCAATTCGAGTGAGATTTAATTTGCGCTTGGAGAAATGAATCTCAATTAATCTGAAGTTCGGTCGGAAGAGGTAATAAAAGTATATCGAAAAATTATCACTAGGAAAGGGGAATTATCAAAATTGACGCAAAGAATACTCGCGTCATATCATCAAAGATAATATCTTTGAGTTAATTACTCATTATGCATTCAAGGAATCAATGGGGAGGATCATTTGAGTTGACAAATTGTAATGAAGTGGCGTCTGACTATGAGACGAGCCGCATAGGAGATCAATGGGACAGGGCGGCGTTGCTCAGTCCGGCAAGCGACACAATGGATTCGACGGTACAAAGTTGGATTCTTGAAAGGCCAATTACTAAGAAGAAAACTAAGTATGTGGATATTGGATGCATGAAGTTGAGTTGCAAGGCATTGAAATGGATTTTTGGTATAATCTTTGTGGTATTTTGTGTAATTGGGCTTCCCATCATAGTTGCAAAGAATTTGCCCAAACATCATTCTCGACCTATAACACCTGATAATTACACTCTTGCCCTCCATAAAGCGTTACTCTTCTTCAATGCTCAGAAATGTATGTATTTTCTTCTACCATCTCATTATCATTATGCAAATTAACATAGTATATGCATTATTTTTGTTCTAATTTATTGGTCTTATTTTACCTTTTCTCTAACGATTTTATTATTTGATTTATTAGATGATTGTAGACTAAATATATGATGATATAAGATCCTTAAAATATTGCTTTCATATTTCATAGCATATGCATTTGAATAGGCATGTTTTTTGCTAGTTATGACTTATGAAATGTGAGTTTTTAGTTAATAGATGTTACTAATAATTTAAAATATATAACCCAATAAAAAATATATAAATATGATATCCTGTAATTGCTCTCTTGATAGATTCAAATTTGTTTTCTTACAAAAGACATTTTTTTCTAATGGACAGAAGCATTTGTTATCCCCTTTTGTCCGTCAACTTCTTCCAAAGGCTGTTTGACGTGAGATAAACCTATTTGGTTGTGTGTTTGGAACACTTATTTAATTAAGCACTTATTATAAATTACTTTTTGTTTTTGACACCAAAAAATAAATTACTTAAGCTCTGTCAAACATAACACATATATTTATATAAAGTTCTTGATACTAACATGTGTCCTAAAGGCAAAAATCTGAGGTTCGAATTCGAACCTCTAAAATTGTGCTATGTAACACTTATTATGTGTCTTATTATTAGTATTATTATATTTTTTTATGAAGCGGTCTAGTGGCTAGAAAGTCTACCCTTAAGGTAAATAAGTAGGTGTTCGAGATTCGAACTCCAACTCTGCATGTATAATGTAATATTCCTGCGGACTGAGCTGAATTTACATGACACTATTAGACTCTTTCTAAGTAGTAATAATTTAGAGCGTTGATTAATAAATTAAAATATATGATTAATAAATTAAATATAGTTGACAATCCTTTTCATAATTTTTCTTTATATTTTTGAACGATCAAGACACTAATAATTTTTACATTTTTATTATTGTCAAATGATATTTAACGTCATTTCATTCCAACAAGTTGCTTTGAACTTGTTCTAATTAAGTTTCATTCTTCATTCAAAAAATAAAAAAAGTTTCATTCCACACATAGTTCTTGACTTTTTCAAAAAAAAAAAAAATGATATCAACCAGACGGCATTTGTGTTGCTAGTATTTGAATTTGAATGGTTCTGTTTGTTCATTTGAATTTGTGTTTGTTCATTTGTGAATTTGAACTTGCCAAATGACACCTAAATTAACTACATGCTGCAACCCATTTTTCATTCCATTCTTATTTTAGATTATAATTTTTTAGTTATTGTTTTTTGCAAACATCCATATTTTATCTCTATTTTTAATACTACACATAATGTTTCATATTTTATCTCTAGAAGTACATTTTTACATAGTATATATAATTTTTAGAAGGATAGTACTAGAAATTCACACACATAACTGTGAGTTTCATAGCACTCCGGAATTTTAATAAAGGAAATTGTTTATCATTTATGGAAATTTGATGAGTCAAGCTCTATAATGATGAAAGATAGAAAAGAAAAGTATAAAGACTAAATCAGAGTTGCAAGAGGGGTGAGATTGAACTAAGGGTTAAAAGAAATTGAAGGTGCATGATTCAAGTTCTGACAAATCGTTAAAAAACTAACATAACAATTAACATCCGTACTTCTTAGACTTGAGAAATATATCTTCTAAACAAACTCTTATCAACTTTCTGAATAACTTACTCACTACCCTTCTCTCCCTTTTATAACATATTTATTCTCATAAAATGCCACTAACTCCCCTAAAATGCCCACTAACTCTTCTTCTCCCCCATTCTAATTACTTCTAGAAAGAGTGGTCATGTAAAGTGGGCCAATAATTGGGCCAGCTAGCATACTAAATCTTGGTGTTCTATATGTTTCTGAGTGATGGTGTCCAATCTAGCAACATCGACATTTGGCAATTGAGTTAGGTCTTATAGACAATAATAATTTTTTGTCTCAACTCAATTATACAATTAACTATTAAGTATATGCATAGTAATAACTAGCTTTTAATAAGGACAAATGTTTTTGTTATGATACCTGTAATATTTACCTTTGATTTGTGAAGCCGGGGAATTACCAAAGAGCAATGGCATTCCATGGAGAGGAAACTCAGGATTACAAGATGGGAAAGACACTACTGATGATAAAAAAGGACTTGTTGGTGGTTATTATGATGCAGGAGACAATATAAAGTTCCATTTTCCAATGTCTTTTGCTATGACAATGCTAAGTTGGAGTGTGCTTGAATATAAGCAAAAATACATGGCAATTAATGAGTATGATCATGCTAGAGAACTCATTAGGTGGGGTACTGATTACTTGCTTTTAACCTTCAATAGTTCTACTTCCAAAATCAACAAAATTTATGCTCAGGTAAGTTAATTTTTGTTTCTATACATTTTATTCTACCCTTAAAAAAGAGGTGAAACATTTAGTGATGAATGTTCAATGATGTGTTACATAGAAGATTATATTTTGATAAAAACATAATTAGCATTAGTGTTGATGATATACTACTAAGTGCTTAACTATAAGCTATTTATATAACAAAATATAAAATAATGTTAGGCTGATTTCATATTAGCAGTTTTCATAAACTATCTTCGAAAGCTTACGAAAATAAGCATAAAATAATTCGTAAGCTGTTTTCATAAACTTTCACAAACAATCTCACAAGTGTTTAAATCAGTAGATAAATTCAAACAAGTCAATTCAACCAGGCCTAAATCATGCGTGCATAACTTTTTTATGTTCTATATATCTTTCTTGTGGTATAATTCAACAAATCTTATGTAGTATTTCTGAATTCGTGCCACCTTCTGGTCGGTCTAAGAGTGAGTGAGGCCTAAAACAAACTCTGATAGAAACATTATATAGCACATTCTATAAATTTGAATGCTAAGTGCAATGCATTTTCATTTTATGTTTAGGTTGGTGGATCTCTAAATGGTTCTAAAACACCAGATGATCATTACTGTTGGCAAAAACCAGAAGACATGGACTATCCACGCCCAACGACGACTATATTCGAAGGACCTGATCTTGCGGGAGA
Organism: Trifolium pratense; assembly: GCF_020283565.1. Taxonomy (NCBI): domain Eukaryota; kingdom Viridiplantae; phylum Streptophyta; class Magnoliopsida; order Fabales; family Fabaceae; genus Trifolium; species Trifolium pratense. The sequence continues at coordinate 30,035,460 of NC_060061.1, forward strand.
AATGGCAGCAGCATTAGCAGCAGCATCCATAGTATTCCAAGACGACACCACATATTCCAAAAAACTACTCAAGGGAGCTGAAACGGTCTTTGCATTTGCACGAGACTTTGGTAAAAGATCGACATATAGTCGCGGAAAGCCTAACATCGAACCTTTTTATAACTCATCTGGTTACTTTGATGAGTACATGTGGGGTGGTGCTTGGTTGTTTTATGCAACTGGAAATAGTACCTACATTTCATTGGCAACTGATCCTAATGTGCCTAAGCATTCCAATGCATTTTATATGATTCCTGATTTGAGTGTTCTGAGCTGGGATAATAAGTTACCTGTTGCTATGTTGTTGTTGACAAGGTTTAGGATGTTTCTTAGTCCTGGTTACCCTTATGAGGAAATGCTTAGTATGTACCATAATGTTACTAGTCTTACCATGTGCTCTTATCTTCAACAATTCAAGGTCTTTAACTGGACTAGAGGTAATTCAAAATAATTACTCCTCCCGGTCCTTTTTACAAGAGACACTTCACTTTTCTAGATTTATTAAATAATTAATATACATGATCTATAGACCAGATACATTAATTATTCAATGAATCTAGAAAAGTGAAGTGTCTCTTATAAAAAGGATCAGATGGAGTATTAGTTAACATGTTATATTTTTGAGTTGTTTTTTCATTCAAAAAGTTATGATCGTGAAGTTTCAACAGGATCATAAGATGCATGTTGACATGAAAATTTGCAGGAGGATTGATACAATTGAACCATGGAAGACCACAATCTCTTCAATATGCTGTCAATGCTGCATTTTTGGCATCTCTTTTTGCTGATTATATGGAAGCCAAAGGTGTTCCTGGATGGAATTGTGGTCCTAATTACTTTTCAAGATCTGTTCTGAAGGCATTTGCAACCTCTCAGGTACTGTTTGAACAACTAAATTTAGACAACTTTTGCTAAAACTTTTGCGAGAACTTTTTTAAGTGGTTAATGTAGTTCAAATAAGCGATTAATTACATTGAGTAGATGGTTAAAAAATATATTAGGTCGTTAAACTCATTAACTGTGATCGTAACTTCACTAACCACAATTTTGGAGTGATTAACCATAATTTTAGTTGTTCAAATCTAAAAGTACTTGGAGAAATTCATGTCCAAATTTTTGGTTATGAAGTAATATTGATGATTAATGAGTTTCGGCATCTGATATATTCATTAACCACCTATAAAGTTGTCGAAAAATTTGTCTTGTACAAAAATCATTCGTTCTCTTAACGAAAATAATGTCCTTTTCTATATTTCCATCATGAAACAGATTGAATACATAATGGGTAAAAATCCAATGAATATGAGCTACATAGTAGGATATGACAATAAATTTCCAAGACATGTTCATCATAGAGGTGCATCAACTCCAAATGATCACAAGCATTACTCATGCACTGGTGGTTGGAAGTGGCGCGACACAGATAACAGAAATCCTCACAACATTACAGGAGCAATGGTTGGAGGACCAAATAATTTTGACCAATTCCATGATTCAAGGACTAATTACAACTATACTGAACCAACTTTAGCTGGTAATGCGGGATTAGTAGCTGCTTTAATTTCCTTAACAAGTATTGAAGGTACTAGTGGTGTTGATATTAATACAATTTTTGAAGCTATTCCACAATTTGGGCCACAAAATCCACCTCCACCACCACCTTGGAAACCATGATATCATATACTATTTCATTCATTGATTTTATCCTAGTCCTTGTGTTTTGGACAATACTTCTCCAATTTTCAACTTATGCATGTATATTCATTTATTTATAAATGATTTAGCTAGTTATACACTCTTATATATTATTTAAAATTTATTGTACTATTTTTGAATTGTGGATTTCAAAACCCTATTTTGAGTAAACTGGTATAGGAACTCAGATTCTCTACGGTTGGAATTTCCTATTGTTATTGGAGTCAATTCATCTAAGTTGATGGATAGAGATTAGACGCTTCACATCTTGACTATAAAATATTGAGAACTCAAAATCGTACTTGTCTGATCTTAATCAACCGCCAAAGTCATTGATTGCCGTGATCGCTAACAGCAACAAAGTCTCTCTTGAATATAGATCCTTAGCATTGTTAGTAGGGAATCCATTTCCATAATGTAAAGATCCTTTCTTTCATGTGATTTTTAAATAAGGAACTTGATTAGGATATTAAATGCACGAATATCTAATTGAAAGACAATCAAGATAACATAGATTTTTTTTTGACAGTCAAAATGATGGATCCAAGGGCTAAGTTTTATTGGATACTAAACTATTGAACCTCATTCCCTATAATAACATCACTATGTCAACTAAATTATGCTCACATGAACTATTTCTTTTTAATTTTATCTAATGCCTGGACAAATTCGAAATAAACCGGGTCTTCAAGAAACGTCAATGTCAAATAATTTTGAGCACTAATTTGGTCAACATTTTGATCTTAACATCTATTGATTTCAGAAGGTTAAATGTTCATGTTTACATCTTTTAAATATCATACCAATGTTATAAAACCAACCTTCTAAACTCAAATATATTCACAAGAAATATACACAAATTTTCATCTTCGAACATTCTGATAACCAAATATTATACTTGAACAAGAAACTTATAGATTGAAAAGCATGCAAAAAATCACAAAGAACTTCAGATCTTGAAAAACTGATTTCCTTTATGACAACACTAATTAGTGAATGATTTCGTGCTTCATGAGAATTACTCGTCCATTTATAGCAACGGCGGGATGTGAAAATATACAAGAGAAAGCTCTAATGAACAATCAACCCAAAATTGACAGTGAATGAAGGCAATTAGACAAGATCACCTTCCTTGAGTGCAACCCTGAACTGCCTGGGAAATGCACCTACAAAGCCTAACAATTCTTGAATACCCCACACTCACACTCTCTGCTGCACTTCTTATTTCATCTACAAGCGATGAAGGAAGAGCCTTTTGTTCCCCATTAGCAGCAAGACCATATATTTGAGACGGAAGAACCTCGGCAGGATATGCCCCACTGCTCAAACCAATTGTTAAATCAGTTCGTTTCATTACAAAGTTACAAATGCCAAAAAAAAATGTAACCATAAAGCTTATCTCATGCCGGGATATCAACATATTTAAACACTTGGCAGACTCAATTATAAGTGACTTGTGTACAGTGCTTATATGATCGGAACACTCAAGCAAGAAACAAACAACAGCTAGGGTACGTTTGATAGATGTTCTAGTATAACAAAAGCAGAATAGTACAGTACAAATAATTGAGTCATAGCACAACTTTTTGTTTTGTAGAAAAAGTTGAATAGTAATTTTAACTTTTGGTTTTGTATAATGTGCATTACACAAAAAAGTTGTATCCTATTTCACTTGGTAACAGAATTCAAGACTTGTCTTCTGCTTCATCTTATGTATTGTCTTCCATGACCATTTTCAAATCAAACATACAAGTAGTTTAAAGGTGAATGTTAAAATAATTGCAGGATTACCATTTTAAGCATGTCATATCGAGAATCACTTGCACCTTCTTCCCACCACAGAAGTCGATGAAAGATAGCTGCAAATCAAGTTGATTAACTGCAAAAACGGTATGAAATAGACAATGTGAAATACCTGTTAGATCTAATGTCAGAAAATGGAAGGTAGTACCAATTCCAATTAATTAAGGAAGGAATATTCTGTTGATAAAAGGTTCATATTATGGTTTTGAAAATTAAATCGGTCCGGACCGGCCAGTTTGATAGGGTAACTGACTGATAAACTGATTAAGTACTTGTTCAGTAGTTCTGTTCAATTTCAATCCCAAAAAACTGTTCATAAAACCAGTGGACGCAGGTCAAACTAGTAAAAAATAAAGCAGAAATTCAATAAAGGAGGTTTCTCCATTATAAGCTGCTTGAACCTGTTTTTTTAATCCAACCAGATGCATATTTATAAGTTTAATATGTATATAGTCCTTATAAATCACGGCCTTTCAAGTTCAGTATCTAAATAAATTTAAATCACTTTTAGTTCCAATTTTTTTATAGGGATTATTTTGAGGGACTAAAGCGCCCTTTTCAAATAGGAACTGAAGGCGAATAAAATTTATTTAGGGACTAAATTTGAAAAGTCGTGATTTCAAAAAGACTATAATTATTTTTCAGAATAAAGGCCTAATGCTAAGTTACAAAGACTCGTGTATGAGGTTCGCATTTGTATATGGTTCAAATATATCATTTAGTCTCTTATTATTGATTAATTTTTGTCTAGCAAGACATATAATATGGTTTTAAGTTAATTTAGATTTATATGAAGCTTTATTCCTTATAGCTTCTTATTTGATATGTTATATATATATAATAATATAATATTAATAATATATATTTAATTATCAGCAGTTCAACTTGGAGTTGAAGTAGTAAATAACATTCTTTCACTGATTCAATGACTGCCCCCACCTTAATTTTTAAAACATTGGCACATGGTATAATATATAGAGTACAGAGGAAATTTGCATACCTGAATGAGAATTGAACTTAGCCTGGACCAAATTTCTAATTTCTACCCTAGCTAACTGAACCTCCTCAACCACATCTAGCAAATTACTTAGAAGTGAACCTGTTATCTGCATAAAATAGCTGGTTAGCTACAACACACTATGAGGTTGCAAAAGAAAACTTTGAGCCCAAGAAATAGAAAGCAAAGGGATAACAGAAAAGACTACTTAAAGGCTTCTTTGAAACTAAATTTTCTTAACTCTCATAAACCACACCATTCATACCATTAGTTTACTTTTCTAGTACGTATCAAGTAGATTTTGAAAATGAGTGAGGACCACCCCTGCTGTAACTAATAATTTAATGAATATGGTAATCCCCTCTAAAAATATAGGAAATATGAAATAAAAAATGAAACAAACTTGCTAGAAGAAAATCAGCACAAGAAACAGTTACCTGTGTTTCTTGTGCCATACTGATTCGACCCGTGCACTTGCTGGTGGTATGTGGATTTAAGGCAAACACAAATGCAGAGAAAGCCTCCACATTTGGATAGGTCTGAAAAACTAAATGTATCATATTAGAAAACTGCAAGGTATGAATGTTGAATATATAATATAATAATAAAAACGGATAAATTGTCAACCAAATTACCTTTCCAATATTCACATCATTCAAGCTATTTGATACTATAATGCTTGATAGACCAGCATTTACTGTGAACCTACATTCCATCAAAGTAAATAGGCACTTGCATATTCAGTAATGTCACAAAAGATACACTTGAGCTCCAATCCTTAAAAAAAAGAAACAAATCAAAGTTAACCTTTGGATGATATATCCGCGATAGTTGAGAATAATCATGTGATAATCATCCTTACGCTCAAAATCTTCAACATCCCACAACTGACAAATAGTAGAAAAAAAATTGTTGGTCAGAAAATGAAATCTTAGATTGTACATAGATAAGAACCATATTTAAAGTCAAACAACCTTCAAATTCTGGAATACCAACTTGTAAGATATTCTCTTTTCCAAATAATCACGAACAGATCTTACGACGTTGGTATAGCTTTGATCCCCTTTCATCTTGCAGTAACTATAAAAGAATTCACTTAAAGATTTTGCTTTCTGATCCAAATTTTCAAGCTCTTGCCTCGTTTCCATCACATTTTTGCAAGAAACCTAAGATTGACCAATAAAACATTGCCAATTGAAATACAATGGGACAACATATTAAACCTTTTATGATCATGTTGCATCAATGAACTACAAACAGAAACTAGGGACATGCAAGGGAAAATATATCATGCAAACAAAAGGAAATTCATTCATCAGACGAACATAACTTTCATGAATGTTAAGTACAAATTTGTTTTAACTTTAAGCGAGCTAGTCAGGTGATTGTTGCATTTAAGCCAAAAAACTAACCGAACCAGCACCCTTTGTTTTAACTTTTTTCAATTGTGGCCGCAAATGATGTTATAGCAGCTGCTACAGCCCTTATAGCAGAATATGCATAAACCGTGGTTTTTCCTGGCAGATTCATCAAAATCCGCTACGTAATAGAGCTATTGCATCGCTATACGACAACGGGTCACCAATTCATCTAACAACTTATAAATATTGAATTAGTGTGAGTTAGAGATTGTAAAAATTTTGCAAGGAGATCTCTCTGAGCTCCAAGATTCTATTGACAACAAAAAAATACAGACATTTTGTTAGGAGAGCTCTCTGTATAAGAATGCTCCCTCAAAGATTGACATGTTGTGTAGCAAGGGAATCGAAGTGCGAGGACAGAGAATTTAGATTTTTATTCTTTCAAAGATCCTTAAATTAAAGTTGCTTTAAATATAATGTCAAGTAGCGACCTTAACTCAGTGTAATTCTCTCATCAGTGTATTTCCAATACCAATAAAAGGTTTTGAAGATTGGATATAACATGAAAGTGCATCATGATAATTTAAAGCTATTATCACTGGGTCATTTAAACTAAATCGCATACAATGAATTGTACCTGACATTTTCCTTGTGAATTAAATTTTTTTGTATTGATATGACTATCATCAGCTTGAATGTCAACCAGTCTAGTCTTAGCAGAACATGGCATGGAATTTTTCATCATCTGAGTCTCTTGAAGCCCAGAACTCAGCTGTTGTACTTTTTCCTGTGAATAATGAATGTTTGTATCACCAATAGTATGTATTGCTAAATACTAAGATTTATGTGTAAGAGAGAATACCAGTAATCTCTCACGCTTAACATTCATTAATTGTAGCTTAGCCTTCTCATATGCTATATTAAAAAGCAACAATTTCATTTCCACAACTCTGCAAAAGAAATACTTAACATTATCAACCATTAATTAGAAAGCAATTCCATAAACTTGTGTAAGAAACAACGCAACCCAAATAGTGAATGAGTCAAACAGCTTATACAAACCTTTTGTGTCTAGGAATATCTAGAGGATCCGTTAATTTCTTCTGAAAGAAAAACAACCATGTCAATAAGAAACAGGAAATTCCGAACAGAGAGCAAGTTTGATTTGAGAAAGCATTTATTTTCATTTCCTGTTTTCACTTTTATTTACAAAATTGTCGCATGTTTTTTATTTTCAAATGTCTGTATAGGAAATAGTCGACAAATAATTATATATTATTTTCAGGGTATCCTCCTATACACATCTTTGAAATCAACAAAGTGAAAACAAGATTATATTTTTTGTATTTAAAAGTCAAAACAGACAATGTTGTCTCAAAGGAAACATGCCCTTAGATATTGTCTTTAGAGGAAGTAATATGTACTAATCATTACAAATATAAGCAGCTTGTTCATGCTATGCTATAATATAACTAGCAAAGTGCACTAAATTCAAATATCTAATCCAAACCTGAGAATGAATTTCAGAAGAAAGAATATCCCATTTCTTAACTTTCTGCAGACGAACCAAAATATCTTCCAGTGTGCCGATCTAAATATTGAGAGCCAAAATAGTATAAATAGCTATGATAAATTATTTTTTTTGACTAATGATAAAATATTTTTGAATGATTAAAAAGTAAGCAAAAATATCCACAATTGTATTCGCATGCTACTATTTTCTAATTCTACAACCATATATTAGAACATACCAATCTGAAATTTAGCTTGTCAAATGACGGAGAAAGCAATTGTTTTGTGCTGGTTGAGAATCTTTCTAGAACCTGCAAGATAATTGAAAAAGTAAAGACTTAAGAGACCCAAAAAAACAAAGTTCTAACTAACTATTAATATAAAGCAGGAACCATACATGATCGAAATCATTCCACTTCTGATCGCCAAACTTTTCTCTTTCACTTCTCATACTTGTTTGCTCCAAAACAAACTGTAGATCTCCATCCCCACTTTTATGAACCTCTTGATTTCTGTCAATCCTCCCTGTCTTCTCTATATCATCTCCATTACTTAATAACTGGACACCTTTCCTTTTCTTCCCAGAAGAAACCTCGATACCAGTTTTGGTAAGAGGGCTCTGAGCTACTTGGAGTGTCGGGTGGCAGTTGTTATCAAGATCAACCCCATGGCCATCAGAATTAATCCTGTGACACAAGGCTCGAATATCACTTAATAATTCGACACCTTTCCTTTTCTTCCCAGAAGAAACCTCGATACCGGTTTTGGTAAAAGGGCTGTGAGATACTTGGAGTGCCGGATGGCAGTTGTTATCAAGATCAACATCATTCCTTTTCTCCCCGGAAGAAACCTCAATACCAGTTTTGAGAGGGCTCTGAGCTACTTGGAATGTCAAATGGTGGTTGTTATCAAGATCAACACCATGCCCATCAGAATTAATCCAGGGAGACAAGTCTTGGATGTCACTAGGAGGCTCTTGCAGGGAGGGTAACGCAGTTGTTGCTTCTTGGATAGGACTGCTAAGATCTAGAAATCTATTAGGAGGACTCCTAGCCGGTTTTCCCTTCAATGCACTCTAAATCATCCGAGCATCAAACAGAATAACAAATCAGATGCATAGAACTGACATGTTCGGCGTCATAAAAGAAAGAAAAATTAGTCTTCCACTGGAGCCAATGTTTTGATCTCTGTGGAGACACCTTTACCCATACATTTTAGCAAGAGTCGAAATTTTAATTTCGTAAAGAATCATAACCATGACATTTTTTACTTGTCTAGACAAAATAGGGAAGAAAACTGAAATAGGATTTGCAAATTTTAATGATTAGAAAAACTTGACTGTATTGTAACCAAAAAAAAAAAAAAAAAAAAAACTTGACTGTACTGAAATATATTATACTTTCAGTGTTGTTGAAATATATTATACTTAAAAAACTTGACTGTACTGAAATATATTATACTTACTGAAATATATTATCCTAAACCTTCATTATTCCCCAACTATTCCAATTTCCAAGTCATATAAATGGACACATAAGAATGCAAAGCTGTCTCAATGCCTACATTTTTCCACTCAGAAAGACTTGAACATGAGACAAAGGTTAAGTAGAAAAAGGCTCCTTGCACTTAGACAACGGTCATTGAAAAAATGTAACAACTTTAGGATACCATGAAAAAAGAATGTTGAGCGAAAACATATAAACAAATCATTTAATAACCTTGGTTGAAGACTCCAAAGCAGAAGCAACTGTAGTATCATGGGTGATTTGATGAACAGGAGAGTTAACTAAGGATTCCGTGTTGGGTAAAACTTCCATATGATTTGCAATTGGTGAATGTGTGGCTAACTTATCGCCTTCATCCATATTTGGTGGGGTTGCTCTATTAGCCTTAGCAGAGTTCAATTGTTTACAAGCTAACAGAGTTTCGTCATTAACAAACTCCTTAGTATTCTGAAAATGAAAAATAACAAATATCACTTGTCAATTACTAATACCATGCATTTACACAAGCCACCATATGTAATTGCATATATAACTCTACAAAGATAGCCACAACCACAACAATATCATCATAAACGATACACGGCTACAATTCCATACATTACAATAACTATACGCAACTAACTAAAAGGGACCCTAACATCTGAAATAAAAGAAAATGAACTTTGAAGCATACAAAAAACAAGTCAACTGAGAAAACTGCTGTAAACAAATAGCCTAGAAAGATTTTCAACCTTGGTCGAAGACCCAAAAGCAACTGCAATTGGTGAATGCGTAGCTTTTGAACCTATTGGGGAAACACCATCCAAATCCTTGCTTCCCTGTGCCAAAATTGCAACCAACCCAGGAGAGAGTCTTCCATAATCATAGGTTTTTGGCTGTTCCCCTTCAATGCTCATGGCATCTGAGTCCCCGCTGGCACTCACCACCACCGGTGACTGAGGCACTCTCTTTTCACGATCAGTGAGTTCCATGAAACTCCCCGGAGTAGCACTGCTTAGACCAGGTGTGCTCACCGTCGCTTCAAACCTAGTCGGCGTCTTCAGATCCCCTGAATCTGAACGTGCTAGACTCCGGTAATGCATCGAAAAAGGAGTTGAGTCCATCGTGATGTCGTCGGAGACACCAGAATCCGATAACCGTCCCGGTTTGATGAAATCCATCGACACAGGACCACCAAATTCGTCATCTGAAAATCAAATTTGTAAAAAATTTAAAATAAAAAAAAAAAAAAAAAAAAAAAAAAAAAAACAATAGCAATTGAAATTCGAACAATTAGCTACTACATGAAATTAGGTCATTAGGGTTATAATAACTCACCATCAGTGTCGTCATCAGCGTTGATACTGCTTCCACCAGGAGAAGGAGAACCAATTGGTTGCAGAAAGGAGTTTCTATGATCAACCGCTTCACCCTCACCGTCAGTAGAGTTACGGCGGCGGAAGATGTGGACGGAGGTGATTTCATTGTCGGCGAAGCTAACGCGGCGTGCTCTTTTTCTGTTGAAGGATATGGTTTCTTCTTCTGTTTCAGTGTTGTTGGATTTAGAAGGTTCCATTGGTGGTGCTATTTTTTTTTTTTTTTTTGATAACAAAGAGGAAAAGATATTGCCCATTGGTTTCTTCTTCTGTTTCAGTGTTGTTGGATTTAGAAGATATTAAATACTCCCTCCGTCCCAAAAAGAATGACCCATTTTGAATATATGTACTATTCATATATATTGTTTTGACCATATTTTTCTACTAATAAATAAAAATAAATATTAACATATAAGATGTTGTTAGATTCGTCTCGATGAGTATTTTCAAAATATCAATTTTTTATAATTTTTACTATTATACAATTAAAGATATTAGTCGCCAAAGTTATGAATTGGCATGCGTGTTTCGGTCAACTGGGTCATTCTTTTTGGGACGGAGGGAGTAGGCAGTTTTGCAACTTTTTTTTCGATTGTCTACCACACTTTCTGACCAAAAAATTATTCCATACTTCTATTGGTTCTGATTATGTATGGCTTACACTGATTTTCCAACAAAGGTGAAGATAAAGAATATCCTATTAAAATAGTAAGTCGGAAGAATCATGTCCATTAATTGTTGTATTTAGAAGAGTGAGGTATATTTATAAAATTGTTGTGTATCGTCGATGTGAAGATTCTTTACACATATATCTAATGATTTGTTGCCACATCATTTAATGAATGTGACATATCGTGTGTTTTTAAATATCATACATGATGTGTCAGTATATTATTGGATGCATGTGTAAAATAACTTTACACTTATGCATATAAATTAGGTGAACACTTCGGTACACATATTATGTGGATGTGTATCGGTACACGGCTGAGGTGGTTAACAAGGGGAGAAGTTATTATACATAAGTGTAATCCTTATGCATGGTACATAAGTCAATAACATTCATTAGATTGAGCATCCACATGTAATAATCCTAGCCAATCTCAACTCACACACTCACACCTAATCTCACACCCCCCAAATTTCTCACGTACCGCCCAAATTACTCGCGCACCCCCAAATTTCTCGTGCACCCCCCCAAATTTCTCATGCACCCCCCAATTTCTCGCGCACCCCCAAATTTCTAGCGCACCCCCCAAAATTTTTCACGCACCCCCAGATGACTTGTGCGCCCAATTTTTTTTTAACCCCCCATATTTCAAGCCTAAACAATTTTGCTGTGGGAATGGTTTCAAAAATATACACTCCAAAACCATTAAGTACATAAGATGGTTTTGAAGTACAACCTATAATTAGAATCATAATTGTTTTTTTTTGGTACAATTATAATCATTATTTAAAACCAGTTAAATGGTTTCAGATAGTTATACACTAAAACCATTTGTATTGTAAAATGGTTTTATGTGTGTTTTTATGGTTTCAAAAATTCTGGAAACCATTATGCTGGTTAAATGGTTTCAGATAGTTATACACTGAAACCATTTGTGTTGTAAAATGGTTTTATGTGTGTTTTTATGGTTTTAAAAATTCTGGAAACCATTATGTTGGTTAAATGGTTTCAGATAGTTATACACTGAAACCATTTGTATTGTAAAATGGTTTTATGTGTGTTTATTTGGTTTTAAAAATTCTGGAAACCATTATGTTGGTTAAATGGTTTCAAATCACAATTATTGTTTGTATTCTAATTATAGGGTTGTACTCTAAAACCATCTTATACACTTAATGGTTTTGGAGTGCATATCTCTGAAACCATTCCCACAACAAAATGGTTTAGGCTAGAAATGTGGAGGGGACAAAAAAATAAAATTGGGGGACAAAAGTCATATTGGGGGTGTGCGAGAAATTTTGGGGGTGCATGAGAAATTTGGGGGTGCACAAGTAATTTGGGGGGTGCATGAAAAATTTGGGGGTGTGCTAGTAATTTGGGGAGTGCACAAGTAATTTGGGGGTGCACTAAGTAACTTATGCATGGTGCATAAAGATAGCTTATGTATAATAACCAATCCCGTTAACAAGTGGCAAATATTTAATGCAGATTTTGTTTCTTTATTAAGTTTTTTATATTAAATCCTACTTTTTAATATTTGCAAATGTATCCTTTACATAAATGTAATCACTAATCATGTCCCACAATAAATCAAAGTATGCATCAAATCTTTCAACTTAAATTTTCAATTTTTTTTTAAGCAAATATTTTCTTTTTACAAGATTCAAATATTATAATATTATTATATATCCTGTAAAATATATGATTTTTTATTATTTAACAACATCTAGTATTTTCTTTAAAAAAAACAACGGATAAATTTATATTATTTTTGCGTTTAATATTTCAATATTATTTATATTTCCATTTTTTTAATATCATTAGTTTGTAATGTTTAATATTTATTTACCTTTGAACCATTGATAGATATAATTATATATTATTTTATGTAAAAAAAAACTTATAATTCTTAGTGTGTGTGTATATATTGACTCCAGGAGTAAGTCTTCATTGATTTACTTAATAACTCGATATCGACATTATATTTCTTCAATCCAACAGTTGAATTCAAATATCTCATTGAGTAGATCAACTCCACAAAAAAATTTTAAAATTCAAAATCGTTTGATACTTTTTTTGACAACTTCAATTGAACGTACGATAAACTTTTAAAAAAAAACCGTTGAATTTCAATGGTCTGAGTACATAACTACATATTTTGAATTTTTATAAAAATTTGTGGAGTTGATCTACTCAATAAGATCTTTGAATTCAACGGTTGGATTGAAGAAATATAATGACGATATCGAGTTATTAAAGTGGGTTAAATACAACTAAATTAAATTTTTTGTATACATAAAAAAAATTTGTGTTTTCATCTCTTCAAACTGTTTATGCATGCAGATAGAGTCATGGTGTTAAGTTGACGTGTATTTTATGATAATTTTGCAAATATGTATAAAGCATTATAAAAAGTTTGTCCGAAAATAAAGAGCACGATATTTGATTTTTAGGTCAAATGATTTTTTAGATAAAAGGAAAAATATATTAAGTAAAAATAAAAAATACAGAGACCGGAGGACATTAAACCTAGCCTGGCTAAAACCTAAACGGGAATACAACGTGATCAAACAAACAAGGTAGAACAACCCTAATCAATCTAACAATACAAACAAATAAGGTTTTATGCAATATTATATAAGTTTTTCAAGGTAGTTTATGAGAAATCAGCTTATAAAGATACAATTCTTGTTGGTGAAAACTTATCAAAATAACATAAATTTTATTTATTTGAATAAGTTATTTTCATAAACTAAAAAATAAGCTAAATTCAATCGGGCCCATAATAACAAATAGGTTCAATTAACAAGATGATTATTTGTCTTGTTGGTAAGTTGTATGTGTTGTTAAAGTATAGTCTGAGTTCTAATTTTAATCCATCATGGGCCAAATTTTATAACGCTCTATACATATTTGCAAAATAATCATAAATACACATCAACTTAACAACATAACTAAAATTGCATGCGAAAAATTAAATTTAGTAATTTTGCAGAGGCAAAAAACTTATTTAACCCTATCAAATATTACCAATCACTAAAAATTAACAGACTTACAATAAAATATTTAAACATATTAAAAATTATAAGTTTGTTTTACAAGAAAATAATTGTATTTAATAATTATATGTATTAATTGTTAAACGGTAAATAAATATTAAACTTTATACACTACTAATATTAAAAAAATTGAAAGGAAATAATAATAATAAAAAGTTATTAAAATCATACGTGTTTTTTAAAGAAAAAATATCAAAATGTTGTTAAAAATACTAAAATCATATTATTTTATAGGATATTAAATAATATTTTTTTAAATGGAAATTAAATAATATTAAAATATTTGAATCTTGTTAAAAAAAGTGAAAATCTAGATCGAAAGATTTGATGCATGCTTTGATTTATTGTGAGACATAATTAGTGATTACATTTATGTGAAGGATGCATTTGCAAATATTAAAAAATAGGATTTAATATAGAAAGCTTAATAAAGAAACAAAATCTGCATTAAATATTTGCCACTTGTTAACCACCTCAGCGATGTACCGGTACACATCCACATAATATGTGTACCGAAGAATTCACCTATAAATTAAATTCATTTACAAATACTCCGAATGGTTTATAAAGGAAATGGATTTTCTGTCATAATTGCGTGACTGAGAATGTGTGTTTAAGTCGTCTTAAATGAAAATTATCAAATCCTATATATGATCCATATGAAGAAAAAATATGTGTTGAAGCCTTAATTTTTTACCACATTTTCAAAGAACTTATGTGTTTAATTTGTTGATCGTAGATACAATACAATTTTAAAATATGTAGACAAGACACAATTCATGCCACATAACGAACAAATTATTTTTCATAACGACTCTGTTTAAAAGGTTAACTATATTTTGTCAAAAAAAATATGGCTATCTATATAAACATTTAGAGGCTATGACTAACTTGATACAAAATAAACCTAAAGTTTAATGGATCCATGATGTATTTAACCTATAATTTGTATTTAATTATATTTTTTGCTTATTTTTCACTTAAATTGAGAATATGATGCATTTTTTTTTCTTATTTTTCATATTTCTAACTTGATGCATCAACATTAATTTAGAGAAAAAAAATACATTTTTTATAAAATAAGAATATGATGCTAAGTCAAAAAAAAAAAAAAGAATATGATGCATTTTTCAATAAATTATAAAAAAATTCCATATAATTGATCTTAGGGTTAAATATGTTTTTGGTCCCTATAGTTTTCCAGAATTTTATTTTTAGTCCTTGAAAAAAAATTCGCATTTTTTAGTCCCTGATGAAGTTTTTTCCATCAATGTTTTTAGTCCCTACTTTTAATTAAACTCTTGTATACTTTCACATTTTTGAATGAATTTTTGTATTCATGTTTATAATATTATAAGAACATCTCTAATAAAAATTTAGAATTTTTTAACATAAGATGAATTATTTATGAATTTTTATGTGCAACAAACTAAAAAATTCATATTTAATTCATCTCTTTTTTTAAAAAATAATAATAACTTCTGTAAGAAAGATTGATATAATATGTACTAAACATGAGTAAGAGAGAGAGTGAAATTAAGAGAGAGATGTAGAGAAAAGAGATTGAGAGAATCCAATTTAAATAGTTACCCTATTTCTTTATTGACATAAGTATTAAGATTTAAGAAGATTGATAAAGTATAGATATTATCGAGTTATTAAAAAACAGTTAATGTGACATTGTTTTGAATGATAATATCAAAGTAGTGACCACACATACATTATAAAAAAAAGTAGTGAACTCACATACTAGGAGTTATGATCCTCTCCATTTCCGATTCTTTCCATTTTCTCCATTACTATATAATTTTGGAAATATAAATTATTAACACTGTAAAACTTTGTTGGATTAAGTGGGAACAGGTATGTTTACCAAAGGATAAGGGTGGTTTAGGTATTAAAGATTTAGAATTGTTTAATACGGCTTTGTTGAGTAAATGGAAATGACGATGTTTAAATGAGAAAGATGCTTTCTGGTTTGATTTGCTTTGTTATAGATATGGCCTGATGTCATCTAAAATTCTAAGTTGGGAAGCTGTAGTAACAAGTACTCAGGATTCGCTTTGGTGGAGAGAAGTGTTGGGAGTGGGTGGGAAGGATGGTGACTCTTGATTCCCTTTAAATGTCAGCAGCATTTTGGGTAATGGTAACTCAATGGGTGTGTTTGGTAACACAAATAAGCTAGCTTATAGCTTATTATATGAGCTTATAAGCTTGTTTCAAAAAATTAGAGGTGTTTGGTAACAAGCTTTTTGTACTAGCTTATAGCTTTTTTTCAGATGCTATTTCAAGTAGCATTTGAGCTTATAGCTTATAACTTTTTACACTTTATTCCATTTTTACCCTTTAATTTAATAACTACCCACTCTAAAGAAAAACCTACCCACTATCAATTATGTAATTTTATATTTAATAATCACTTTAAAAGCTAACTTTACCAAACACTCTAATTTCAATAACCTAGTTTTTCAGCTATCAGCTATCAGCTAGCTTTTCAGCTATCAGCTAGCTTATAGCTTATTTTTACCAAACAGACCCTATTTGTTTTTGGAAAGAGAAATGGTTTGGCGTTGTTCCGTTAAGGGACTTGTTCCCTCTTTTATTTGACAAGGAACTACACAAAGATTGTGTGGTTTCATATGTTTTGCAGGCCGCCAGTTTTGTGATGCAATGGAATTCGGAATAGTTGGAAACTTTGTCCCAGGTGGAGGTTGCTGAGAAGTCTGCTTTAGAGCAGTTATTGATTGGTCTGGTATTGCGTGTTGACAGGGAAGATAGATGGAGATGGGTGCCAAATGCTTCAGGCCTTTTCAGTGTCAAATCTACCTATATTTTTTTTGCAGTCCCGGTTGGATTCGAGTTATTTAGATTCTGATTTAGTTTATGCTTTGCACAAACTGTGGAAGAATGATGTTCAGTCAAAAGTGGGAGTATTTGGCTGGCGCTTGCTTCTTGAGAAGCTTCCGACTCGCGCCGCTTTAGCATCTAAAGGTATTTTATCCAATCCTCATGATTTACCTTGCGTTTTCTGTTTTCAAGAAGTGGAAGATTGCAACCATGTTTTCTTTAGTTGCTCTAAAATCTTTGAAGTCTGGAAGCAAGTCTTTTTGTGGTTGGGTTTTGATTACATCCAACAAGAGGGCGGATGGAAACATTTCTTGAGGTTTGGATCATTAGTGAAAACGAAGAAGGGAATGAAAGTTCGGCATTTGATTTGGTTGACCACATCTTGGTGCATTTGGTGCATGCGGAATAATATCTTGTTTAGAGGAGAGAAGGCGGACTACTCAACTTTGGTAGATTATATTAAATTCATTTCGTGGCTTTGGTTTAGTGGTAGAGTAGGTTGCAACACAGATTATTTGTACTATAACTGGTGTATTAATCCTTTCTACTATCTTCATAGTATATGAGAAGTTATTTATATTTGATTTTATAAGGGTTTGAGTACCCCTTGTACTTCTTATTAATACAAATTTTTGCTTATAAAAAAAAAACACTGTAAACAAATAATTTGACTTGCCCTATCAGCAGTTTTTTTTTTTATAAGCAAAAATTGAATTATAAGGAGTACAAGGGGTACCCAACCCTTACAATTCTTATAGCAACCATTACATGCTAATAATGCAATTTAAAGGATCCTTACACCAATCTGAAAAAACACAAGAAGACTTACTAGCTATTTTACCTATAAACCAAAACCATGAAATATAAATAATCTTGTCTTCTAAGGCTTTCCAATTAATAGCTTCTCCTCTAAAAACGACATTGTTACGCGCACGCCATATACACCAAGTGGTGGCCAACCAAATAACGTGACAAGCTTTTTCATATTTCTTATTTTTCAATAAAGCTCCAAAAGAGGAAAAATGTTTCCACCCGTCATCAAAAGAGATGAAATCCACATTCATCCATTTAAAAATCCGCTTCCACAACTTTTGAGAAAAAGAGCAATTAAAGAGCACATGAGATAATTCCTCTTGTTCTTCAAAACAAAAAATGCAACATAGCTCATGCGGATTAACAAGGATAGATTTTCTTGCCAAGGCCATTCGAGTTGGAAGTCTTGATAATAATAACCTCCATCCAAAAATGCTTACTTTGGATGGAACATCATTTAACCATAATTGTTGTAAAGCTTTCACTACATTTTCATCAATAGCCACAACAACTTCGCGAGAGTGAAGGAACTCATAAGTCGAATTCACCGAAAAAAAGACCTGATTGAGTAAGCCCCCATCGTCTGTTATCTGCGTCATTGCTCACATTAGTCCTGAACCACGCATCATTCTAAATACCCCCAATCTTCATAATATCACGCCACCACAAAGATTGACCTTTGACATTGCTAAGATTAGAGTGCAAAAAATTATCAGCCAAGCTCCCATATCTATGCTCTAATAGTTTGGTCCATAAGGTATTATGATCACACAAACCTCTCCACTTCCATTTACAAAGTAAAGCTTGGTTGAAATAATTTAGATTCTTTATACCCAAACCACCTTTATCTTTTGGAAGGCAAATTGTGTCCCAACTAACCCAACAAATCTTCTTAATATCAGAACATCCTCCCCAAAGAAATCTCCTTTGGATAGTAATCAATTCTTGTAACACACACACCAGTACCTTGAAAAAAGAGAAAAAATATAATGGGAGACTAGAGAGTACCGAATTAATGAGTGTAACTCTTCCGCCAAATGATAAATTTCGACCACTCCAAGTATTAAGTCTTTTCTTCATAGCTTCCACTATAGGATTCCAAGTGACCTTTCTCCTTGGGTTAGCTCCAACTGGAATTCCTAGAAAATGAAAAGGGATCGATTCTACTTCACAGTGTAAAAAGGAGGACGCTGCGGACAAAAAATTATCATCAAGATTAATGCCATAGAGTTTACTTTTGTAAAAATTAACCTTCAGTCCCGATACTAATTCGAAACTTCTCAACACAGTTTTAAGCGACCACAAATTCTCTCACTTCCCTTCACCTACTAGAATGGTGTCATCTGCAAATTGAAGAGTGTGAAATTGTAAGTCATCATGAACTTTAAAACCATGATAATTGCCATTGTCAACAGCCTTCTGCATTAAGCGAGTGAGACCTTCTGCAACTATCAAGAAAAGAAAGGGAGATAACGGATCCCCTTATCTCAGCAGTTGGTATTGCATATAATATACTCATTTACCTTAAACAATGAAATTCTAACCATTAAAGAAAAATATGACTTGTACTCAAAAATTTAGTCAGCAGTATCCTTTGCCACCTCTTTTAAATTTAATGTCGATTAGACCAGCCAAGAATAGACTATGCAATTTTATATTATTTGCAACACATATATCATTGTATTATTGTATTGTATAAGCATCCTAAGCAATATGCTGTCATTTTTGTTGGTTAGTTAGAATTGATGTTCAAACAAAATCATGACAATTATAATTGATGTTAACTAGACATCTAAGTTGATTAAGGCTAAAATACCTATTGTTTAACACTCCAAATTCAAACAATCACGCACTTTGTATCTTTCATGAGGATGTAAATATAGTCCAAAAGTGGAATTTCCTTTTATTTTTTATTTTAGGTTAACATGATATTGTACGAAGTTTCCACTGTCATTAGCGGTGATTAATCTCTGTCGGGGAACATGTGGGGCACATAAGGTAGGTTCTTCCTTCCCAACCGGATTTTCTCTGTAGCATGAGTCAGGAATCAGACTCATGACCACATGTTTAAGGGGACCAAGACTCTTACCACATGGACCAATTCATTGTTGGTGAATTTCTTAAATTTCTAATCCGTTCGACCTAGAGTTTTTTTTTTTTTTTTAAAAAAAAGCAAAAGGAGAGTAGAGAAAACCCTCTACCCTATCCCAAATAGATTAAACATAATACAATAAAATCCAACTACAAGTGGATTTAGAACCAACCCTTTTGAGGTAATAAAACCAAAGCAAACACAAACACATAAAACATTATCCAGCGAACCTGCGTACGGGCACAAAACCAAATAGCAAAAAAAGTGATGTATGGGCATTTGTTGAAGTATGAAACGACGAATGAATCGACCGTCAACAAGGACAAATTCACGTACCACAACCCCATATGACAAATCACAACAGTCATAAGCGAACCATTCAAGCCAATAAACCCAAACCATTGCAAACTGTCGGGTCCACACAAAAACATAACGGAACAAACAGTTGCGACATGACCTTGAAGCGACAACAAAGACAAGGACACTGCAGATCTCAACAGAATCAGATATCAAGACAATGCAACAACGACAAGAACCACTTTTATGTTGAATTCTCTTCAATTTTTCTTTTATGTTGGTCATGTGGTAGTAATATTAATCATTAATTCACTTTTCTTGTCTTTCTTCTTAATTCATTTTTTGTTATTTATCATTTATCAACCATTAGATTAAGAAAATAAAAGAAAACATAAAAAAAATAAAAAATAAAAAAAATTGAGAGAATCCAAATTCATTTAATCTACGGCCATGCTACTTTACTATATGAAAGTTTGAAATAGGATGGGGTCACCACTATAAAAAAATTCACACACTATAAAAAAATATAATTAATTTTGTATAGAAAAAGGAATTACGGATTATTTTACAAAATTATTTTTTATTGATGGTACGAGAAAGATAATAAAGAATTGAAAAAAGAGATAATAATGTTTTTAAATGATTTTAACAAGTTTAACCGATTAACGAATCGTTTAGAAGATCTCAAATTTAATTCTTAAGTGAAATAAATTTTTTTCACCACCAATATCCGGTCTACTAGACCGCCTAATCTAGTTGGGTTCAGTTCTGGCATCAAGTAGTTCCAGCAACCCCTCCCAATCGTAGTTGCGAGTGTTCGAACCGTGGTCCTCCCTCCGATATTCCGTTTGTACTCCAAATTGCAGGGGTCATTTCACCTAAAAATTATCACAAATAAAATAAATTTAACTGATTATATCCAATATACATACACTATAT
Source organism: Trifolium pratense (assembly GCF_020283565.1). NCBI lineage: Eukaryota > Viridiplantae > Streptophyta > Magnoliopsida > Fabales > Fabaceae > Trifolium > Trifolium pratense. Next base: position 30,056,444 of record NC_060061.1, read on the forward strand.
CTTTTATAAAATAAAAATGGTCATGTTAATCGGTACCCCCGGACACTGGTTAAGGAAACTAAAAAAAAAAAAAGTTTCAAATTGAAAATAATACTTTTTAAATTTTTAAGAAGTTGATTCCACAAGTACCAAATCAATATTATTATATTTAATTTCTTAAAAAGTGTCGTACTTCAGATCACTGTTTAGCATTTTTCCGATAAAAGACATTGCTCTTTTGAGAAGCAGGGTAATCTTCACACTGTTCCCTTTATAAAACAAAAGGTTGTACTTCTGTTGCATTGAAAAACAAACCAAAAACAAAGGAGCTGAATTTCTCAAACCAATGGGGTCACCAACTCCTATCCTTTACTTTCTCCTCCTAATTCTTCTTGTCTCTCTGCATCACACACCATCTTTTGCAGACAAAAAAAAGGTGAAACATAACTTCAATTTTCTATTTGCATTATTAATCTTTAAAATCTCTACTAATAATTCTTCCATTTTTGTTGTAGTCATATGTGGTATACTTAGGAAGCCATTCACATGATTCTTCGGAAATGTCTTCAGTTGACTTTAACAGTGTAACAAATTCTCACTATGAGTTTCTAGGATCTTTCTTAGGAAGGTATTCAAATTCAAAAAACTATATATTATATAATAAAAAATCCTCAATTATTTATTTTTTGATAATTGAAATGGTTGAGTTTTATTTATTTGTAGTTCTGATACAGCAAAAGATTCAATTTTTTACTCTTACACAAGACATATAAATGGTTTTGCTGCAAATTTGAAAGAAGAAATAGCAGCTGAGATAGCAAGTTAGTGCTAAGAACAGAACATTGTACTCTGTTTTTTTCTATGTTCTGTGGTTGTTTTATTCTGATACCTTTTTGTGTAAACTTGTTTGTTGTAGAACATCCAAAAGTGTTGTCAGTGTTTGAAAACAATGGAAGGAAATTGCATACAACTCGTTCATGGGGATTCATGGGGTTAGAAGATAATTATGGGGTGATTTCATCTAACTCAATATGGAACAAAGCCAGATTTGGTGATGGTGTCATTATAGCAAACCTTGATACAGGTCACATTCTTATTTGTTTTTTTTTTCTTTTTTTTTCTTTATAAAATTTTATAATTTTTATTTTCAAAGATACCACCAATAACAAGTTGCAATGTTTGTACCAAAACAAAAAAGAAAAAAGAAAAACAAGTTGGCAATGTAATAATAATATTATTATTATTTTGGATCACACAATGATGGTCTAAAGCAATGGTCACATTTCACAATGAACAAATTAAGGAAAGTCTTACATGAACACAAGCATTTAAACATAAAATTTAGGTATATACTACACACTGATCAAAAAATTAAAAGAAAAATAAATTTAAAACACATAAAATTTAGGTATATACACCGATCAAAAAATTAAAAGAAAAATAAATTTAAAACACTACATCTTGTGAGTGTGGTTAAAAAATAATAATTTGGGCTTAAGTATTTCTTCAAATTATAATTTTCTTCAAATTATAATAAGTCACTTAAACACCGGATCTTTATCTAAAATATAAAATATAAAATATAAAATATACATTTATATGTTCTTTAATATTCATTTTTTGTTCATATGTCTAACTCACACTTCATACAAACATATTATTATTTTTTGTCAAGTAGTCTAGTGACTGTAATTTTACCCTTTAAGGTGAATAATTGAAGTATCGGGATTCAAACTCTAGTCCCTGCACATAATATGTAATGTCTCTCCTTTACAAAAATATATAATGTCTTTATTGAGTTATATTCACGGCGACCAAACATAATATTATTATTATTATTATTATTATTGATTCTAGATCGTTGACTCATACACACCAGGGACGGATGCATGTAGGGATTGAGTGTGGCTATAGCCACACCAGAATTATTGTATATATATGTATAACTACTAATGTTAACACAATTGTTCTTTTGGCTTATTGGTTATGTATCCCCCCATTTACTCAAGGGTCTTGAGTTCAAGTCCTATATAGGTTGTTTTTTGGCTTTTAATTTCTTTTTCTTACAAAGAAATTGCTGCCTTGTTGCTAGTTAACTACAAAGAATCAAGAATAATAGTTGTGGTAATTCTTTTTTATAAAGAAGTGATCAATATATATATTAGAGAAATTAAATTATACCGGTAACATTTTAACGAGTATAAAATTTACAAAATTTATCGTTAAATTTAAAATTTATATCATCTAGATAATTCATGTAAAATTTTACAAAAATTTAAAATAATTTGATATGTTATTGAAACTCACCAACATTAAAGTTTTGATTTTAAATTTATCGGATAATTTAAAATTTATCATTAAAGGTTTATACACTTTTATTGATAAGACTGTTAATTTTAATTGATCTCAATAACATATTAAATTTTATTCTTTTACTTTCCTCTCAACTCTACAACTACAAATATGATTTTTTTTTGTTTGTTATTTGGTTATTTTTTTAATGTGTTTTATAGAGATAAAACTATTTCTTCAACTAATCTGCAAGCGTGATTTTTTTTTTAACTATAAAGTTTGTGAACATAATTTTTTTAGCCACACCAATATATTAGGTCTAGATCCGTCCCTGATACACACATGTGACATGGAGAGGATGAACAAAATTATGATTGTATATATCTTTGTCCCCCACAGAAATAACGACTAATCAGAGTTTGATATTATTTTTTTAGCTGAAAAGGTTGATTTCATAAGATTAGATTAGTAGTATATATTATTTGTTTGAATCTGGCCGTCATTGGATAATAGAGTGTCAAGTACAATGCTTTTGTATTACGGTAATGTCTTTTGTTTTAGTCAGCGTTAACGTCTGAATCTCATCTTTAGAAAAATCGTAGTAGCTAGTAGCAATACTTTTTGTGCTTGGAATCGTGTAGCCAACCTTCACTCCATTTAATCACCATTGAAAAGTCTATAATGACATTCTACCAAAAAAAAAAGTCTATAATGACCAATTATACATATTTTCAAGGACTAATTTAAAACTTAGCCCTCAAAAATGCATAATAATATACAAACTAACACGACGAAACGCGCGTCTGTGCATATGCATGGTTTGTTATTTGTTCTATCCTAAAAAGAAAAAGTACATGATGTCTTGTAATATAGCTTAGTTGGTAGTTACTAGAGTGAGACATATTAAAATCATAAGTTCAAATTTTCCACACTTAACATAACTTTAATGTGTATGAATTTAGTCACAATAAAAAAAAATACAACATAATGTAAAACTTAGCCTATTAAAACATAATATAATTTTGTGTTGTGATAAGTGTAATGTGACTTAAGTCGTACATTACTTAAAAAAGTAGAATGAAGAAAATTTTCGCTTGAGGGGAGCATAAAGAATCGAATGACTTATACTTGAAGTAGATATTGTTGCTGTAAGTGTGAGGTGAGTTAACTCTTACATTGTTTAAAAAAATGGAGGTTTAGGTTTATCACTTTATAAGTGAGAGAACTCATAAATCTAATATCTTAAGGTGTTGGATTAAAGTACAGCGTCAAATTCATTTGTAAAAGAGTTGTTTTTAAGTTCAATGTGAATAAGTTACTGTCCCCGTGACGCAAGATATTATATAAGATCCAAATTAATCATTCATTCTTGATTGGAACCGAAGTAATATATAATTATATTGTGACTTGCAGTTCATTATTATTATAATATGAATAAAACCAAAAATGGGGTGTTTATCAAGTGAGAGGTGGGGTTGTGAATATGCCAAGGTGGGGTTTGTCAAAATTCCAATCCAATGAAGACAAGATACGCTCACCAATAAGAAAATTATTGTTCATACATCAGCTTAATTGCGATTCAAAATTCTCCTAAACTGTAGCCATCCTCAAAATAAAGTAAGTGGCCAATGAGGGCTAATATAGGACCATCTAGATAGGCCAATATGAGAATGGGACAAAGAGTAGAATTTTCCAATTTACTACTATATGCTTCCATGTTTTCTCTCCCCACCCCGTGAATCTTTTATCCCTCTGAATTTCCAATTTTGCCCTTGAAAAAACTTCGGTTCGTAGAAACCGAAGTTTTTTTTTTTTGTCTTGAAAACAAATTTCGGTTTCTAAAAACCGAAATTTACTCTGAATTTGCACTAGTAAAAATTCGGTTTCTGCGAACCGAATTTTTCTGCAAGGGCAAAATTAGAATATTGGGGGTATAAAAGATTCACTGGAAGTGGGGAGAGAAAACATCATATGCTTCTTCTTAGTGGTTTATCTTACTTTAATTTATCCACACTATTTACTTTTGATCCTTCTAGGTGTTTGGCCTGAATCTAAGAGCTTTAGTGATGAAGGGTTTGGACCAATTCCATCAAAGTGGAGAGGAATATGTGGTAAAGGGAGTGATCATGGTTTTCATTGCAATAGGTAACATGCATCTTCTAATAACTCCTTTATTTATTCTTTTTCCTTTCTCAACTATTCTAAAAAGGTTTGAATATATATGGCGTAATCCATGTTAAATATTCCACATTTTTATTTTTGATCCCTGTAAAAAAAGTATTTTTGCTTTTAATTTTTACAAATATACCACTTTTTGGTCAAATGAGTCCATCTATTAGGCTTAAAATGTGTTTTAGATGATTTAAAAAGTGATAAAATTATCTATTTTAAAAAATATGTAATCTAATAAATGTAGGCTAAACTAATTCTAATTAGATGATATATAAAGATCCTTTAACTTTTATTTGTCTATCTTTCTCGATATCTCTCGTCTTTCACTTTTTTTTTCCCATTTTAAATATCATCGTCTCTCATATTTTTATTCAAATTTTACCTAAAATTGCCCTACCTTTAGAATAGAGGATCCACATCCTTAGCCGACCTAGCCTATATTGGCACATTTTATTTCACCTCTCTATATTTAGTTCATATTGCTTTTTTGGGACCAATACAAATAAATAATATGCATTTTCATATTGCAAAACGGTATTTTTTCCATAAGAAAATAAATAAATAAAAAATGCTTTTAACATATATAGTTGACTAATAATTACAATACGTTTTCTTATTACGAAAAGGATGTTTTTAACCTTTATATTCCTTTCATATTACTTTATGTGTGATAAAGTCCATGTTTTTCTTTTTATGACATAATCATGCCTTAAAGAAAGATCCAAATCCTTGTTGTAACCAAAGAAAGATCCAAATCCTTGTCAATTATATTGCCATGATAGAAACACAAATGCTAAAGGTAAAAGTGTTCCAAAAAATATTAATTATAAAATAAAAAAAATATTGTCAATGAAAAATGGTCTATTCGCAAGTACATGTTTGGTTTTGCATCAATTAGACTTGCATCCACCCAAAATCATAGCAGTTTTTCGCGTCTGCGCAGAAGCTCCGTTTTAAATGTTCTAAGAATTCACAACAAAACTAAAGTTGGACGTGCGTTTGAGCCTCCAAACGCCAAACAAAACAGATGCTAAGAATTTAACATTTACTTAATAGATACATAAATTCAAATCCTACCTACTAATATAAGAAATTCGTTAAATTATCTTCGTAGGAGATTTGTAAGTCTTAGAAGTTTTTCTTGTCTTAACGAACTTCTGAAATCTAATTCATCTAAACTCGTATCTCTACTATGTGTATGGACAAAACAGGAAACTAATTGGAGCAAGATATTTTAACAAAGGCTATGCATCAAGAGTAACCACCCCACTAAACTCAACCTTTGAGACACCTCGCGACAATGAAGGCCATGGATCACACACTCTTTCAACAGCAGGTGGAAACATGGTACAAGGTGTAAATGTCTTTGGTCAAGGAAATGGAACAGCAAAGGGTGGTTCACCAAGAGCAAGAGTTGCATCATACAAAGTTTGTTGGCCTCCCGTTAATGGCGACGAGTGTTTTGATGCAGACATACTTGCAGCTTTTGATATGGCTATCCATGATGGTGTTGATGTCTTGTCTTTGTCACTTGGTGGTTCTGCTTCTAACCTTTTCAATGATAGTGTTGCTATTGGATCTTTTCATGCTGCTAAGAAAGGTATTGTTGTTGTTTGTTCTGCTGGAAATAGTGGACCAAATGAAGCTACTGCAGAAAATCTAGCTCCTTGGTATATTACAGTTGGTGCTAGCACAATGGATAGAGAGTTTCCTAGTTATGTTGTTCTTGGTAACAATTTAAGGTTCAAGGTTTGTCTCTCTTCTAGACAATGTAATACTATTATGTCCAATTTTGGTGACAATTTTCCTATTTGACAATAATCTTGGATGTGGATTGCGTGCGGTTAGCAATTCCACACATTCAAGCAGTCATCACATCCATAGTTGTTGGATTTGAAAAAACTCGGTATTTTAGATATTTTAAAAAAAGTTAAAACCTACATTAAAATCTGGATCATCCGATTTTGACCCTACAACTGACCTATGATGAGTTGACTGCATAAATGCGTAAGATTCTTTGTGCATGACTTAGGGAGTCACATTACATACTCCATCTATCCTTAACTATAAGCAAAAGTCTACTTTTCAAATTCATTCAATAACTGATGTATGTGGTCTACAATAGACCAGATACATTAGTTATTCGATGAATCTGAAAAATTGACTTTTGCTTATAATTAAGGATAGAGGGAATAATGAGCACCCTTTGTTTTTCATTGTTTATACATTAAATTACCATTATAAGCACTAAAATTGAAAGTGAAAGGAACAGTGATCTACCCTTTTAGCCAATAACTTGTGACAACTGTAACGACCCGATTTTTAGTAAATCGATATTTTATATATTTGCATATATTTTGGGTTAGTGTTAAATATTTATTTACGCGACGTATAATTATTTATCGCGAACATAAGTTTGTGAGCGAAACCTTTGCCGTGTTAGTGGGCTTGGGGCGTGTGATAGGGCTTAATGGGCTTAAGCCATTGGGCTTGGTTCATGACCATTGGAGAGTAGTATAAGTAGCAAGTCAAAACCATGAATAGTCTCACAATTCATTTTTCATGAGAATTTAGAAGTTGTAAGCTTAGGAGCAAGAACAAGCTAAGCTAGGGTTTTGGCTAGAAGAACACGAGCAAGGAGAAGAGATTTAGAGGCCAAGAATCATCGTTCAATCCAAGGTGAGAGTGGTTAAGCATAAGCTTGGGTGATCCAAGAGAGGGGAGGTGTCTAGCCTCCATTCCTGAACTCTCTCATCCAATTTCTTTGGGGTTTGGGTGAAGTTTCTTTATCATAAACATGTCTTTTCATCTTAGTATGCTTAATGAACATCTAGGAGGGAATATGTATATGTTTGATGATGGTTTTGCATGTTTATGCAACTTTGCTTATTTTGCAAGTAATTGACATGATTTTGATTGTTTGATGTATTTGGATGTTTGGAAGGGATGATTAATGTTCCTTGATACCATATATGCTTGAATTAGCTGTTTATAAGAATTTATAACATGTTTGAATGTATTTTTGAGTGGATTCAAGGTTAAACCGCCTTATTGAAACTCAAGAACAGATATTTTTCTGGTGTAGTTCGCTAAGCGACCAGGAGTTCGCTGTAGCGAACATGTTCGCTGAAGCTCGCCAATGCTCGCCATGAGCAGGTGACTTCCTGGTACGGTTCGCCATGTCTCGCTAAGCCCTCGCTTAGCGAAAGCCTCTGCGACAGCATTTGTTGTTGATGTTTATAAGTGTATCTAGGCACTTGTAACATGGTTCTGTTTTGGTTTTGAATTATTATATGTTTAATAATTGTGTTGTGTGATGGCATTTATATAAAATGTCAAAGAAGTATATGTATTTTGTATATCGGGTTGTCCGATAAAGAAGAATATCAGTTTGTCTGATAAAGAAGTTTAATGGATTATGTTATCCATGTAGTGAGCAGTAGCTTCGTGCTAAGTGATTATCATATGTTTGGTAAATGCATGGCATTCATAAATTCATGCATTATTTAGGGATATCAGACTTGTCTGATAAAGAAGGATATTGGACTTGTCCAATAAAGAAGAATATCAATGGTAAGTTCCTTGATAAAGAAGATGGTACCACATGCATTAGTCGTGTCTAGGTTGGCATGACATTGAATGTTTGGCATTAGTCGCATTTGAGTAAATGTGCAATTATGTGTTATGTGTTATGTGAGTTCTTTGTGTTGTCCGAAACGACGTGAAACTATCTGGTTGTGTATTTGTGAGTATGTGTTATCTGGTGTATTACCTATTGAGGCATGTGTGTGAGTTAGTAATACGTGATAGGTTGAATATAGGTGCGTTTCTATATTCGTATGTATGTGATTATGTTTACTAACTCTCTACCTAATTGTTATGTGCTGGACCTTTGGGGGTTCAGGTATTCAGGTCGTGGTTTCGATCGAGCTTTAGCTGCAGATCGTTTTGGTGTGGAGCACTTTTGGTGAGGAGCTAGTGTAGGCTACCTTTGTATAGTTTTGTTAAGTTTAGTATTGGTTGAGATGTATATTAGTGCTCTGGTAGTTTGTAACATCGAGTCGGGGATCGTTTGTATTCCGTCGTATATCGATGCGAACAGCTTAACTTATGTTTTATGTAAATGAATTATCTTTTGAACTATTTTGTTCATTGCCTTGAAAATCCTTTATGTTATGTTTTCCGCTGCGACGTTTCGTGTCATGTGCACGATCGTTTTTGAAAATGTTTTCCGTAGCGCTCCGGCTACTTATCTTTAAAAAGTTTTTAAGATCACGTTTTTAAGGGTAGTTAGTTCGGGGTGTTACAATAGTTGGTATCAGAGCAGGTCGGTTCATGTGAGCCATTAGGATTTTCTTTCTCTTGTATGAAGCATGTGTTGGGTACACTGTTAATACATTCTAACGTCGAGTTGTGATTCGTTCAGGAATCATGGCTGCTGCTAGGACCAACGCTCAGATTGCACAAGCTTTGACTGCTTTGACTACATTGGTGGTAAGGGATAATGACCCGGGAAGGGATAGTGAGAAAAGATTGGAAAGGTTTATGTCGCATAAACCAACTCTGTTTACCGGGGGCTATAACCCGGAGGGAGCTATCAGGTGGTTAGATGAGGTTGAGATCATCTTTGAAGCAATGGGTTGTTCTGAGGAGAACAAGACTACTTTGGGAACTTATGCCCTTAGAGAGGAGGCAATCGTTTGGTGGAGGAATGTGAGACTCAGGATAGGAGTGGACGGTGTTGCTATCGTTTGGGAAACTTTCAAAAGGGAATTTTTAAGGAAGTACTTTCCGGCTGATGTGAAGAATAAGAAAGTGATCGAGTTCATGGAGCTCAAGCAAGGAAATTTATCGGTCGCCGAGTATTCGGCTAAGTTTGAAGCTTTGTGTGTGTTTAGTCCACACTACAACACGGTGGAAGCCGAAGAGGATAAGTGTGTCAAGTTTGAGAATGGACTTCGTCCGGATATCAAGCTTTTGATTGGATTTTCTGAAATCAGGGATTTTCCGACCCTTATGACTAAGGCAAGGATTTGTGATGAAGATAGCAAAGCCAAGACCAACTACTATAAGGCTCTGAATGATAGGAAAGGAAAAGGTTTGGATCGTGGTAAGCCGTATGAGAACAAGGGCAATGGAAGTGGAAAGAAGAAGCAAGGAAGTGGAAGTTGTTACAAATGTGGAGAGCGGGGTCATATGTCATATGATTGCCCGAGGAAAAGCGACAAGTGTTTCAGTTGTGGACAGTTTGGGCACAAGGCCGATGCTTGTCGGGTGAAAGTGTTTTGTTTCAATTGTGGCGAGGAAGGTCACAAGAGTCCGGTATGCAAGAAACCGAAGATGCCGCGTTGAGGGTTCGTTCTCCGCTTTATCTCTTAGGTAATTTCGAGGGCGAAATTCTTTTAAGGGGGGTAGAGTTGTAACGACCCGATTTTTAGTAAATCGATATTTTATATATTTGCATATATTTTGGGTTAGTGTTAAATATTTATTTACGCGACGTATAATTATTTATCGCGAACATAAGTTTGTGAGCGAAACCTTTGCCGTGTTAGTGGGCTTGGGGCGTGTGATAGGGCTTAATGGGCCTAAGCCATTGGGCTTGGTTCATGACCATTGGAGAGTAGTATAAGTAGCAAGTCAAAACCATGAATAGTCTCACAATTCATTTTTCATGAGAATTTAGAAGTTGTAAGCTTAGGAGCAAGAACAAGCTAAGCTAGGGTTTTGGCTAGAAGAACACGAGCAAGGAGAAGAGATTTAGAGGCCAAGAATCATCGTTCAATCCAAGGTGAGAGTGGTTAAGCATAAGCTTGGGTGATCCAAGAGAGGGGAGGTGTCTAGCCTCCATTCCTGAACTCTCTCATCCAATTTCTTTGGGGTTTGGGTGAAGTTTCTTTATCATAAACATGTCTTTTCATCTTAGTATGCTTAATGAACATCTAGGAGGGAATATGTATATGTTTGATGATGGTTTTGCATGTTTATGCAACTTTGCTTATTTTGCAAGTAATTGACATGATTTTGATTGTTTGATGTATTTGGATGTTTGGAAGGGATGATTAATGTTCCTTGATACCATATATGCTTGAATTAGCTGTTTATAAGAATTTATAACATGTTTGAATGTATTTTTGAGTGGATTCAAGGTTAAACCGCCTTATTGAAACTCAAGAACAAATATTTTTCTGGTGTAGTTCGCTAAGCGACCAGGAGTTCGCTGTAGCGAACATGTTCGCTGAAGCTCGCCAATGCTCGCCATGAGCAGGTGACTTCCTGGTAAGGTTCGCCATGTCTCGCTAAGCCCTCGCTTAGCGAAGGCCTCTGCGACAGCATTTGTTGTTGATGTTTATAAGTGTATCTAGGCACTTGTAACATGGTTCTGTTTTGGTTTTGAATTATTATATGTTTAATAATTGTGTTGTGTGATGGCATTTATATAAAATGTCAAAGAAGTATATGTATTTTGTATATCGGGTTGTCCGATAAAGAAGAATATCAGTTTGTCTGATAAAGAAGTTTAATGGATTATGTTATCCATGTAGTGAGCAGTAGCTTCGTGCTAAGTGATTATCATATGTTTGGTAAATGCATGGCATTCATAAATTCATGCATTATTTAGGGATATCAGACTTGTCTGATAAAGAAGGATATTGGACTTGTCCAATAAAGAAGAATATCAATGGTAAGTTCCTTGATAAAGAAGATGGTACCACATGCATTAGTCGTGTCTAGGTTGGCATGACATTGAATGTTTGGCATTAGTCGCATTTGAGTAAATGTGCAATTATGTGTTATGTGTTATGTGAGTTCTTTGTGTTGTCCGAAACAACGTGAAACTATCTGGTTGTGTATTTGTGAGTATGTGTTATCTGGTGTATTACCTATTGAGGCATGTGTGTGAGTTAGTAATACGTGATAGGTTGAATATAGGTGCGTTTCTATATTCGTATGTATGTGATTATGTTTACTAACTCTCTACCTAATTGTTATGTGCTGGACCTTTGGGGGTTCAGGTATTCAGGTCGTGGTTTCGATCGAGCTTTAGCTGCAGATCGTTTTGGTGTGGAGCACTTTTGGTGAGGAGCTAGTGTAGGCTACCTTTGTATAGTTTTGTTAAGTTTAGTATTGGTTGAGATGTATATTAGTGCTCTGGTAGTTTGTAACATCGAGTCGGGGATCGTTTGTATTCCGTCGTATATCGATGCGAACAGCTTAACTTATGTTTTATGTAAATGAATTATCTTTTGAACTATTTTGTTCATTGCCTTGAAAATCCTTTATGTTATGTTTTCCGCTGCGACGTTTCGTGTCATGTGCACGATCGTTTTTGAAAATGTTTTCCGTAGCGCTCCGGCTACTTATCTTTAAAAAGTTTTTAAGATCACGTTTTTAAGGGTAGTTAGTTCGGGGTGTTACAACAACAATAATGTAAATTCATCTTACTTGCAATACAAGGTTTTTTACCACATACAACACAAGATAAAAAAAAATATAAGGCTAGGTTGAATCCCTTTGATTACATAATAGTGCCTTATCATGAAATTAAACAATACACAAGTTAATGCAATTTTCTAGCAGTAAGATGAAATTAAAATTTTCTGAATTTTTGTTTATTGCAATTACAAGAATATACTGACTAACAATAATGTTGTTTGCTTCAATTGAAGGGAGAAAGCTTATCAGCTACAAGATTAAAACACAAATCCTACCCAATTATTAAAGCAACAGATGCTAAATTGGCAAGTGCAACAATTCAAGACGCGTAAGTATCAAGCAACTGAATATCATTGATGAATCAATTGACATAAACATAGTACTATAATAGTAGTGAATATAATTTATATGAAGGCAATGTAATATGATCTAATTCAAAAATGAATGCAGTGTGCTTTGCCAGAATGGAACACTAGACCCTAACAAGGTGAAGGGTAAAATAGTATTATGCCTGAGAGGAATAAATGCTAGAGTAGACAAAGGAGAACAAGCTCTTCTAGCTGGTGCTGTAGGAATGGTTCTTGCCAATGATATCACTACTGGAAATGAAATTTTAGCTGATCCTCATGTTCTTCCTGCTTCTCACATCAATTTCTCTGATGGTGTAGATGTCTTCAAATACGTCAACTCAACCAAGTAAGATATCTAGCTTTCTAATTTGGTTTAGTCTGGTTTTTACCACCAGTATCCGGTCCATTGGACCGCCTAATCTGGTTTGGGGGTCAGTTTTGGCATCAAGTAGTTCCAGCCCCCTTCCAATCGAAATTTGGTTTAGTCTTTAATTAAGGCAAAAGCAGCATAGCACTTCTTGAACTTAAACTTGATTGTTTGGACTTAATTTTTAGGTCTCCAGTGGCTTATATTACATATCCAACAACAAAATTGCATACTAAACCAGCACCTTTCATGGCAGCATTTTCATCCAAAGGACCAAACACTATTGTACCTGAGATTCTAAAGGTGTTAATCATTACTCACAAAAGCAATGCTTTGTTCTTGTAATCTATTGTTATGTTTTAGACATTTAACAAGTAACAAATTTTGTTTTAATTTTCAGCCTGATATTACTGCACCAGGAGTGTCAATTATAGCAGCCTACACTGAAGCTGAAGGGCCAACTGACCAAGAGTTCGACAAACGCCGGATTCAGTATAACTCAATATCCGGCACATCGATGTCATGCCCTCACATTTCGGGCATTGTAGGCCTTTTGAAAGCCTTGTATCCTTCTTGGAGTCCTGCTGCTATTAAATCAGCTATCATGACCACCGGTAAGAAATTCTTCATGTTTCTAATACTTCAAATCCTTTCTTGCATCCCAAGAAATGTCAACTTTAGCATGTAAGATCTAAATCTCATGAATTTATATGCAGATGTAAGTAACAATATCAACTTTGCATACTTACAACCATGAACTTTCCGTATATTGCGAATTTAACCAATGTAATTGTCAAATTAAAATTTTATTAAGCATATCAAAGTTACAAAATTTCGTACGATTCAACGCTATAAAAGTTCTTGTCTCGCGACCATATATTATTCATCTCAACATGGTCATAATTGTTCTCTATTACTTTCAGCTACAACATTAGACAACGAAGCGGAGACAATTCTGAATGCTACTTTCATCCATACAACACCATTTAGCTACGGATCCGGACATGTTCAACCAAACAAAGCAATGGATCCTGGTCTTGTTTACGACACACCAACGAACGATTACGTCAACTTCTTATGTGCTTTAGGCTATAATGAAACACAAATGTCAGTGTTTTTAAAAGCCCCTCACCAATGTCATAAAAAATTTAATATCATCAACCTAAACTATCCTTCAATTACTGTTCCAAATCTCAATCGGTCGGTGACGGTTACAAGGACATTAAAAAACGTTGGTGCTCCAGCGACATACATTGTTCATGTTCAGAATCCAAATGGAATAACTGTTTCTGTGAAGCCAAATGTATTGGAGTTCAAACATGTTGGTGAAGAGAAGAGATTTGAGGTAAAATTGAAGGTGAAGAAAGGAAAAGCAACAAAGAGTTATGTGTTTGGAAAGTTAGTTTGGTCTGATGGGAAACATTATGTTAAGAGTCCAATAGTTGTGAAAGCTATCTAGTTTAGCTAGAAATTGAAGTGATTTAGTAGCTAATTTAAATTTATAATTGATTTGTGGCTTATTATTCCAAATTGTATCATATAGCCACTGATTAAATTTTCGTGTATGGGAATTTTCTCTTACAATGATTGTGTAAGAGAAGAAAAAAAATAACAATTAAATAATGTTATCATAATTGGTTTTCTATGAATAACTTTTTTGCCACTCTGATTAAAGTCTTTGTTTGTGAGTTTGGATGAGAGAAAGTAGAGAGAAAAATACAGAAATTTTTCACATTTTTTTAGAGTGTTTTATAGAAAATGATAAATAAGTACTTATGATTATTTTTAATTTTTAGAATGTTATAACAATAGATAGAATTTGAAGAATTCATATAATATATCCTCCAAAATCCTATAAAATGAATTGTGAAGAAAAATGAATACTCAAAAATCTCTATTCCTTCTACCTAGGGCCTGTTTGGAATAATCAGCTTATACAAAACAGGTTATCTAAAAAGATAAGTTTTTATGTTAATTTATAAGTTCCAACTAACGAAAATTGTATTTTTATAAGTTATTTTTTCATAAACTACCTTGACAAATTTATAATAATATATTTTTTTTTACACAATTTATAATAATACATAAAAAACTTATTTATTTGCATAAGTTGTTTTGCATAAACTCAAAAAATAAGCTATTCCAAACGGGCTCTTATTTTTTTTTTCCAAAACGCCTTCGGAAAACAAACCTTTATTTGTGAAACTTTTAGTCTAAAAATATAATGAAAAATTACTAACAAATTCAGAGATGTAGTTACTTTTTCTTTTTAAATTTTTCAGGAACTTGTTTTAAAATAAACCAAGGGAAAGTGTGGGTAGAAAATCTGGAAGGTGTAGGTAGTAAAGCAACATATAATAAATAAAATAATACGGGTCATAAAACCCAACCCGAATAGAAAGCCCGAATTAACAGTTAAATTTAGAAAACTAGCGAAATGTAAAATTTTCGACGGAACTTTGAAGCGAGAAGCCTCAGAACCTGCGAACGCCGATCAGAAAAGGTAACATTGCACAAACGCTGTTTTTGGTTTCAATCAATGGTACGGTTTTATTGTTGTTGTTATTATTAATTGGTTTTTGGTGAAGGTATAAGAAAATGGAGACAGAGGTAATTGAAGCAGAGTTAGTGTTACCTAACTATCTTAGTTTTAAGAGAATTCAAATGTATGATAAATACCCTAAAGGTCAATCACGTGGTAGACACTGGAAACATCTTAAGCAGATTATTCAAGCTGAGAATTACCAGAATTACCCTCCTGATGAACCCAATTGTGAGTAAAATAATTTATGTTATAATAATTTTTGGATATGATTTGAGATTTGTTAGATATTATTGGAGTTTGTTATATGTTGTTACAAGTTGGTTATTATCAGTTACAAATCAGTTAAAGTTTGTTAGGATCTGTTTGGCAAAAAATAGCAGATAGCTAGCTTATAAGATGAACTTATAGTGAATAAATTATAAGCTAGCTTATGACGAATAAACTAGTTGATTGAATTTGTAGTGTTTGGCAAAATTAGCGGTTGAGCTAGCTTATATAGATATGAAATGAGATAAAAGAAATATATGTTTAATTAATATTTAAGTTTTTTTATGTAAGATGATAGGGGTAAAATTGAGAGAAAAATGATAAGCTATAAGCTAATTGAGTTAGCTTATCAAAATAAGCTATAAGCTCGTGAAAAAAAGAAGTTATCAAACGAGTCTCTTTTGTCTTATGAGCTTATAAGTTATAAGTCATAAGCTATATGATCAAAATTTGGCATTGCCAAATAGAACATTAGTTTAGTTAGAATCACTATATAAAGTGCATCTTACACCAATTGTAATCAACTTTTTCTCATTAAAAGTAAAGTTTGTTTATTTTTCTATATGTTGGGTTCTATGGTGCTTCTCAACAATGTGTCAATTGAAAGAATTTTAATTGTTTAACATCAATGTAGGAGACTTATATATGCCAATTTTTGTTGTTATGTGTGCCTTCCATGTAAAAGAATTTTAATTGTTTTTTCTTTTTTGTTGGATTGTGTTGTAGATGTGAATATTGAGTCACCTCCTTCTATGCATCCCTGCAAGAGAATTTGCGATATTACAGGCTACGAGGTATTTAGTGATCTTTATTTCTCTTGTTTAGTACTACTTCCCTTCAAGAGGAAGTTTTTTCATTTGTTGATGAAGTTTTCAAAAATCTCTATCTTTTTCTTGTCACTAGTAATACTTTAACATCTTATTGAATCTGTTGATAGCATTTGAAATTGAAACTTAAAGAATCACATACATATTGCTTTTGTGCTAACATTCAAATTTTTGTTTGATTTTATCTTCTAATAATTACTTGTGATGATAAAAGATATATTCTAATTACTTGTGATGATAAAAGATATCTTCTAATTACTTGTGATGATAAAAGAAATATTCGACTGTGTGATTTTGCTTGTTGCTATGTCTTCTCAAAGAACCTATGAAGCACGGACACAAACACGGCACAGAGACTGACACGTTGACATCAATAATTATTTGAATAAATGTCATAATTCTATGTAATTATAAGTGTCATTGTCGTGTCCGATACCGGGACACGCCTAATACAAGGAGTATCCGTGCTTCATAACAAAGAACTATTGATTTTCATCTTAGAAGGCCCAGTAGAGTACTCAATTTTACATTCCTTCAGTGTTCAACAGTAATTGCTTTTTACCAGCATAATCAACAGATAATGTGCTTAAATGTCCATGACATTTACTTAAATGTTCCAGGCACTTTTATCTTCTGCAGTTGCATCTCACTATAGTAGCCATTATATAATTAAATCACTGCTGACCAGGGTTTTCCTTTAGTCGGATGAAGATATATAATTAATTCACTGCTGAGCAGGGTTTTCCTTTAGTCGGGTGAAGATTACTATCTGTTACTGACTTTTTTCCACTGACATATTACTACTGACATTGTTAAATTGTTTGAGTAGGTGGTAGTTTGTTATGTTTGTTTTACTATAATCTGATGTTTATCTTTCTTGCACTGCTTGATTTGGGTATTCTTAGAATTGTGAAAGTGTAGGGTAATTTAAGACATGATACATTGTATATATCCTGTCGATAATTGGAACTGAAATGCTTTCAACTTTTCCTAATTTAAAAGTATAAGTTTGGTAGGAATTTGGGTCTATTATCTTAGTTGATGAATGTCTGAAATTAAGAACCGTTGTCAAGTATTTGTATTCTGCATTGTTTATCTTCTCTTTATAATTCTTGTTTTCCTTACTCCAAAGAGTGCTGCGGATGAATTGTACAACAAATACTAGATTGATTTAGGATTATGCGAACAACTTGAATGATATCTTATTTAGTTACACTGGTTGAACTTGATTTCTTTGTAATTGTTGAACTTCACACTGGTTTTTTAGATGTGTGTGTGATGCTGTCCTTTTAAGGATGTTGTTATGCAGGCTTGACTTAAGTTTACCGTTTCAATTAAATTGGCTTCATGCTAAATCAACCAACGACTAAAACATGTTTATGGATATTATATTGCTTGGTGTGAACCATATTGGCTTAATTAATTATTTAACTAACTAAGAAAATGGTAAGGGTGATATAATTATACCATGGGATAATAAGCATTTGTACTAGAGAATTAACTAATCATTTACCGTGCAGGCACCTTACTATGATCCTAAGACTAATCTCCGGTACGCGAATACTGACGTTTTCAAGACGATCAGAGCACTTCCTAATGATAATGTGCAAAGATACCTATCTCTGAGGAATGCAGCAGTTGTTCTTAAGTAGTTCTGTCACTTACCCTGACTTCTGAGACACCTTATTCTTATTCCTTGATGTTTTCTTTTATCAATTGCTGTATTAAATCTTTTAAGATGTTAAATAGATTTAGGAGGTGTTTGGAATAGCTTAAAGATGATTAGCAGAATGTTTGTAAATTTCCTATATGGAATAAAACAATGATTAACAGTTTCCTAATCATCTTATTCCATATATGCATGAATAGTTATCAATTACTTTCTTGTATTATAGTGCCAACGTTTATAACTTGCCTAAGAATGCATTGCATAAACTTCCAATGTCAGGGAAATCAAATTAAACCTTAACTATAACACTAAAATTATGATTATTATTTTTCATTTATCCAACCATAATAACAGTCTATCAAGTTGCAAAATCATGAATAACATGTGAATATTGATCTCCAGTATTTGAAGTGGTACATAGAAAGAATGAACTGAAGAATTCAAAGGTACATAGTCAAAAACGCAATTGTGCAAAATAGCCTAAACTGGTGGGATCAATTTAAGAGTATACCAATATGTAAATGAGTATGCTGTAACAATATACAGGAGCTTCTTAATTTGTGATAACATTTCCTCTATTAGATATACATATTTTATTCGCACTTTATCCCCTGGACTATAGGGTTCTTTAACTTGGTCTTTTACCACATAGACACACAAGTGCAAAAGCCCTAATTTTGTCTTGAAGCCCAAGTTATTCTACTACTATAAATACGAAGGCAAGCATATGGTTTCAAGCATCTAAAATCGTGTTCTTACAAAGCGTGTGTTTTAGGGATTTTAGAGTGTTAATTGTGAGCCTTTCTTGTATCTCATTGATGCAAGCTTAGGACCTGAGTGTTATTGAGTTGTAAGTGTGAACTTCTCCTAAGCTTTGAAGTACGGAGATTGTTCTATTGTGTTGTGTGGTTTACTCGCAAGCTTTTAAGCAAGAGTGAATCCTAGTTTCTTAGGAGTGTGTCTCCACCTATTGTGATTGTGGAATTGAATAGCAGCGCTGTCTGTGTTGCTTAGGTGGGAATTGGGACGGGGTCTCATATCTAGGAGTTCCTAGGTAGAAGGGTCATTGGGTAGTGATTAAGTGAGAAGTTGTAAACGGGTGAGTTTAGCTTCGAAGTAATACTGCTGATAGTGGACTTCATTCCTGGATTGGTATCCCCCAGAGTAGGCTTTAGGCTGAACTAGGTTAACAACTCTCGTGTGTTATTTACTTTACTGTTTGTATTGTTTTATGTTATTTGCTCTGTTTATAGACAAGTGTTGGCGCACCAGTAACAACATCTGTCTACAACAGACAAGTGTTGCTACACCTTGAGCAACACCTGTCCACTGTGTGCCAGGAATTTCAATAAGCATCAACAATCATGTAAGAATATCATTAAACCATGTTACAAGTGCCTAATCGCACTTACAACATTCACAAAAGTTGCAGTTCCAGTACTGTTCGCTGAGCGAACAGTAGCGAACCATAGCGAACTAGTTCGCTGAGCGAAGGTTGGCGAGCTCTGGCGAACCACACCAGTGGAACACCTGCTCGTGGCGAGCTGTAGCGAGCTATGGCGAGCTATCCGCCACCAATTCGCTGAACGAAGCCTAGCGAAGGCTTCTTGTCAGGAAAGCTCAAAACCTGCGATTTCCACTCTAAATCACCAAAAAATCTCATTTTTCATGTTATAAATCCCAAATAAGTTTGTATTCAAGTGTAACAAACATGTGTAAACACAAAAGGATGGTTTGTTTCATAGATCTACCTCATAAACATCGAAAAAGTAAAGATTTAATATTTTTACTCAAAACTCACAAAAACACAAAGTTCTCGAGTTTAATCATCTATAAATTCCGTTTTTATCCATTAAATTCGTTCATACATCATGATAAGAGCATGTTAAACATGTTATGAACCTTAGATTCGATTTCCATCAAGGAAAAGTCATCTCAACTAAAACGAAAATGGGGTAGAGAAAGTTCGGGTAAGGAGAAATCGACATTCTCCCCTTCCTCGTGTCACCCACGACTATGAAATCTACTCTCATACCTGGATTCGAAGAAAAACTCGAAGATTGCTCTTGAATCCCTTCACTTTCTCTATGCCCTAGCTCTTGAGCTCCCCCTTCTCTCTACACTTCAAGAACAAAAGAGAAATAATGATATTCCTCTCTCTATCCTTGGCCATATGGCGCCCCCACTATGAAGCAAGGCCCATTGGGCCTCAAACCCAATAACTTAATCCAACACGCGATAACTCTCACTACTCGCTTAATAACTAAAGTATTCGATAAATAACTAAAGTTATTAACTTAATTAAAATGCCACGTTAATAAAAATATTTTAAACACACAAAAACTAAATAAAATGAAATTTGGGTCGTTACACATTACCTACACATGGCGAAATCTTAACTTCCGCCATCACCCTTACATAGCGACATTGTCGGTTCCGCCATTAGTGGAGACTACAATGCGTCAGTTTTTGTCTCAAAAATAAGTATTACGGCATTTTTTTTTAACCGGGGTATTGTTGTAAAAAAATATTTTTTTGGGGCAACCGAAAAAAAAATCAAATTATGTACAGTCCTCTTATCCTCCAGTTTACCAATTCTCAGTTTGGATGTATGACATCTGGCAAATAAAATATCAACGGCTGGAATTTAATAAATCTGAAAAATCACTATTTTTTTGTTTGATAAAAAATGTAATCCTTCACCATCTCTTGTCGTCTCCTCCACTATCGTGTCATCTCGCTGTCGTCCCGCCGCCGTCTCTCAGTCGTATCACCACTGCATATGTTACCTCCACACGTGACATGTGGCAAATAAAAGATCAACGGCTGGAATTTAATAAATCTGAAAAATCACTATTTTTTTGTTTGATAAAAAACGTAATCTTTCACCATCTCTTGTCGTCTCCTCCACTATCGTGTCATCTCGCTGTCGTCCCGCCGTTGTCTCTCCGCCGTATCACCACTGCATATGTTACCTCCACACGATGTCTCAACAAGGCTCGTAACCGCCGCCATGATTTTTTATTTCTGCTGCGTTACCGTCTCAACGAGAAACAAATTCCATTGCTTGTTAAGACTGCCACTACATCACTATTTGAATTCCTTTGTGGATTTGGCTTCTCTTGTCTCTGTGCATCTTCCCCTTTTTTCAATTTAGGGCTCGGTTGTTATTGTTATTTAAAAACCAAAGTATAGTGGTTGTGATCCCTTCAAGATCAATGGGATATTGTGGATATGAATACATCTTCAATTCAAGAAATAATGCAGAATTTTTTATGCGAGATTGCTGGTTAATGTTGCAGATTTTATGCAAAACTAATGAGTTTTTTTATCCAACGTAATCAATTCATGAATAAAAACACAGTGGCAGAGATTGGAGGGCGGAGATGGGCTTCACGGAGGTAACGTATTGGGTGTTGACGGAGAAGATGAAAAGTGAAAGGGATAATAAAGATGGAAGGTAACTCACTTGGATTGGTGCATTGGTATTGACTTGGACCTGGAAGTGTGCTTCTCTTGAGAGGTTTGATTCTCTCTTGTGTCAATTTGGATTAGCTAATTTAGCTTATTCAAAAAAAAAAATAAAATGGAAGGAGGCGTGGCTGAGAATAAGAGGAACAGTAAAATGTTGATTTTGCTTTTAAATCTTAACCGTTGAATTATTTGTTTGCCACCTGTCACGCATTTGTGAAGGAAACTGGTAAACTGGAGGATATATAAGAGGACTGGAGGTGATCTGGACGAGAAGGTGTAGAAAATTGGTTGATGTGAAAAGTACTAGTACTCCCATTTTTTACTTGGAAACTAGTTACCATGCCCGAACGTTCGCACAGGTAAAAAATTGTAGATCAATTATATTATATATCTTTGGGCTAATAAACAAAATATGCGTAGAAACTAAAAATATTTGTTGTTTAATATATTTTCACCAACTTTCATAAACATGAAAGTACAAACAATCCTACAAATTACGAAAATTTTCCTTTATAAACTACATTTGAAGTGGTATTTGTAAGGTTGTCGTCATCATCAACGACTAAAATCTTCAAAGATCGGTATAGATTCACATTATAACCATTAATGCGAGTCAAAAATTTGTACCAAATTGTAATATTGCTACATGCTTAACACTTTGAGGCCATGATCTATATCACAACTGATATGCTTTAGTGGTTGAAATGTTTTATTCTAAGCAAGTGATCCAGGTTCAACTCCCAAGGTTGACAGATTTCTATTTTTTTTTTTTTAATAAAGCTACGTGAAAAAGTTCCCGCCTAAACTGCAAAGTAATTTAAGGTTAACCTAGTTGCATATTACAACCATTAGAAATAAGAAAGATAGTGTGCTACAACACTTTTCGGTGTATATAATATTAGCCATTTCAACAAAAAAAAATTAAATTCAAAGTCATATCAAATGAAATACAAAGGGCTAATCACTCACTAAATGCAAAATCATGAATTGTGTCATGTGTGAAATTATTTGAAATATCCAGTATCATATTTTTATACGAATCGTATCAAAAGAAAAAAACATGTAAAATGTTTTGTTAGCATGCATGCACCCTATAAAAATAACATACAATAGAAATTAGAATCTCACAACATTGAGAATTATAGTAAAAAAAAAATCTAATAAAACATTTAGAATTGTACTAACTTCGGTTATGCGAAACTCAACGCAGTAGGTCCGATATCTAACTTGTAATTCATTAACCAACTTCTCCCGATCAGATAAAGGATTGAGATTCAAAGGACCTGTTGAAATATACATATTAAAAAATAAAGTTAGCATAAAATTTTAAAACAATATCGATTTCAAGAATAAAGATGATAAATCATGAAACAGAATGAAAATTGATACACATATCTGAGTAAATTAAGTGCAAGCTGTTAACATGAGCCATTGAAATGTGAAAATATTTTTTTTTAATGTCAATATTGCGGAAGGTGTTAGTATAAGTGATATTCTTTGATTCTTTGATAATATATATAACTGTGATGATATTCTTTGATTCTTTAATTAAAATTCATTTCATGATGCTTAATTGAGATATTAAATATTTCCTATTTGGGTATCAACAAATTAATTCCGCAAGATTTATTCGTAATTGTAAAGTTTCGATATGGTTAACACCTTTTGGAGGTAATTTCAATCACAATTGGTTTACATGGCATAGTGGTTGAAAGACTTTATTCACAGCAAGTGTCCTGAGTTTGATTCTCATGGTAGACACATTTCTATTATTTTTTTAATAAAAAATATAGTGAAAAAATTCCCTCCAAAACTGCAATGCAAACCCTAGTAGCATATTATAACCATTATATACTAGAACATCGACCCGTGCGGTGCACGGGTCTGATTAGCTGTAAGATATATGAAAAAAGTTGAGTAACATTAAACGATAGTTCAACAATAATTTTGGATAAATATTCATACAAAGAAAATTATGTTATATTATGGAAGACTTCCTTATAGACCACATTCGAAGTCTTAATCGTATCTTCACCGTCGTCATCGATGATCAATATTTTTAATCCTTTTCTAGAAGTAACTCTTGAAATTGCAACATACAACTGACCATGTGAAAACACCGGCGACGGAAGATATATCCCAACATGCTTTAAAGATTGTCCTCGACTCTTATTAATAGTCATCGCAAAATAAATCATTATAGGAAATTGTCTCCGTTGAAATTTAAAAGGAATTCTCACGTCAGATGGTGTCAGAGAAAATCTAGGTATGAAAACCTGATCACGAATATTACTTCTTGAAATAATTTTTCCTTCAAGAGCACGTTTTCCCAATCTCGTAATAATAAGTCTTGTTCCATTGCATAATCCTAATTTGTTATTCAAATTCCTTAATAGCATAACTGGAACTCCAACTTTAAGTCTCAGCTTGTGATTTGGAAGTCCCGACATAGAAATCGTGTTCAAAAATTCGGGAGTATGAACATCATCCACTGTTTGACTGTCTACATTTTGTGTGAGTGGAGTATCATAACTCAAATATGTTTTTTCTTCGCCAGGAATTAAATCCAACATATAATCATTTATTATGTTGACTATTGAATTTTTAGGAGCTAGTATAGCTCTATTTTGGAAATACGTTATATCATTCATGTTTTGTAAAAGTTGGGGATAAGTACTTTCAACGATAGAAGCAAGAGGATCACCTGAATTTGATATCAATAAATCTGATGGAATGTCTTTCTTTTCTCTTTAATAGTGGAGCTCCAATAATTATAATTAGACAATTCATTATCATTACAGGTGATTTCA
This sequence comes from Trifolium pratense, assembly GCF_020283565.1. Classification (NCBI taxonomy): domain Eukaryota; kingdom Viridiplantae; phylum Streptophyta; class Magnoliopsida; order Fabales; family Fabaceae; genus Trifolium; species Trifolium pratense. Next base: position 30,080,633 of record NC_060061.1, read on the forward strand.
TCTCTTGTGAAGAGATCTATTTAAGTTCTAAATCATTGTCGTTGTCATCTCTAATTTCTCCATCGCCAACACCCAAAATACATTCAGAAAACAATCTTCTTTGTTCAACGTCTGCACTCGAAGCACCACCGAGAAGCCTCATGTTTTTACTCATTGTTAAAATTTCACAAAAATTCCAAAGAACCGAAGAATTAATAGTAGCATGAACAACTTTTGGTTTTGTACCTTTGGGTATTACTGGTAGAATTTGTCTAAAATCTCGGCCAAAAACAACAACTTTTCCACCGAAGGGAATGTGTTTATTTTTTTCATCAACAGACTTGAGAATATCTTTTAAAGTTCAATCAACATCTTCGAAACAGTGTTTGTGCATCATTGGTGCTTCCAAGATTTCTTAAGTTTTTACGTTTGTATAGTAGATCTTTAAATTTTTTAAGTAATAAATATGTTGGGTTTTAAGTGTGAGTGGTTAAGTTTCACATCGAATATGTACGAGAAAAATGTTGGATTTATAAGAGATGTGATCCATTAACCTAATGTCTTAAGATTTTGGGTGAAGATGTGGCGTCTCCCTCACTTGTGATCTTAGAGCAATGACCCAATTGTTTCTGTTACTTAAATAATAGACCTATATATTACAGATTATTATTAACTTAAAAGACTTATCTACAGTATTACAAATTATTATAAATAATAGACAAATTATTATTAACTTAAAATTTAAACGACATAGGGATGCGTTTTGAATAATAAACTTACAAGTTACAAGGCAAGGAGATGTTCAGACTTGAGACTATAAGACCATCTCACCGCAAACATGTTTGCAGCACAACACTCTTCAGCCCTTTTTCTTTTTATACAAGCACTGTAAACCAATTCAGTTCAAATTACATTACTTTAATTAATCTGTTTCCAATATATTACATTGTTGCTATAAATTAGAAACATACATCAAGATGATGAATATGTTTGAAATTCGCAAGGCTCAAAAGGCAGAAGGTCCTGCAACCATCTTAGCTACAGGTCTGTTTGGTAAAAATAAGCTATAAGCTAGCTGATAGCTGAAAAGCTAGCTTATTGAAATTAAAGTGTTTGGTAAAATTAGCTTTTAAAGTGGTTATTAAATATAAAATTACAAAATTGATAGTGGGTAGTTTATTTTTTAGAGTGGGTAGTTATTAAATTAAAGGGTAAAAATGGAATAAAGTGTAAAAAGCTATAAGTTATAAGCTCAAATGCTACTTGAAATAGCATCTGAAAAAAAGCTATAAGCTAGTACAAAAAGCTTGTTACCAAACACCTCTAATTTTTTGAAACAAGCTTATAAGCTCATATAATAAGCTATAAACTAGCTTATTTGTGTTACCAAACATAGCCATAGCCACCGCAAATCCTCCAAACTGCTTTGAACAAAGCACATATCCTGATTTCTATTTTAGAATCACTAACAGTGAGCACAAGACCGAACTCAAGGAAAAATTTCAGCGCATGTGTAAAGTATTATTTTTACCTTTTTATTTTTCTAGGTACTTTTTCCATTTTTATTTATTTATTTAGCTTACTCAAAAAAAAAATATATTTATTTAGCTAGTAGTCTGTTTCTTTTGAACTAGTTAATATTTTTTGAGTTATAAAATTGATACTCTAACCTCTAAAATCTATATTCTAATCAAACAGGTTTGATTTAACAGAACGGGGTATGGGTATCACAATAAAATGAATCAAAGTTCGATTTCTAACTAGGAGTGATGTTCACAATTAGGCACTGAGAGACATAACTCACTTGTGTTGGTTTAGTGGTGTTGGCTTGGGACCTCGGATTGTGCTCCTTCAAGGTCTCAGGTTCACATAGAGCAACAAAAAACTCTGGCTTCAAATTTTGATGAGCTAGTTTACATAGAGTAAAAAAGAAACTTTGGCTTTAAATAAACCATCACAAGTAGGCAGTTGGATTGGTCCCATCAAATTATTCACAACTTGGGCCGGATACCAAATTTTTTAAATAAAAACAAAAATTGGATTGACTACAATGACAGAATCAAAATTTGATCTTCAACTTGTTAAGTCAAATCACATGATTTAAAGTCAATTTTTTTTTGTCAAAATTTGATCTTTAACTTTTTAAACTATTTTTTAAAAAGAAAAAGAAAATATTAAATTAAAATAAAAGTATATAATGAAAAACCTTTTGAGAAAGAGACACTTTAAATGAGTAAAATTGTTTTTTGGCAAAGGGAGAATGAGTAATAGTCGTATATAGGGAACGATCGATTAAAAAGATTTGGAAAGTTATATATATTATCGAGCTAGTTCATGAGTTAAACAAGTCGAACTGTTTATAGTTCAGCTCATTTATTTAATGAACTTAATTTTTAACTCAAATTCAGCTCATTTGGTTCATGAACCAAATTCACGAGTCAATTATCAAATCAAGCTTCGACCTATTCACGAATTGGCTCGAATCATTTTCCGCTGGTGCAGTGAAACTATGTAATGTGGGGACATCATTATATTTCAAATGGGGTCATAAGATATTCAAAATGCTTGATTTGTGGTAAAAAGAAAATAAACACATGTTACTGTCAAAAAAGAAAAGAAAATAAACACATGTGAGGTCAACTACCCCAATTTTACTCTATTTACATGCCTCTGTCGATAGATCTCGAATACGATTATAATAACTAGAAGAACTTACCCAAAAAAATAATAATCAATATTCAAATAAAATAAGAAATTCAGGATGATATATTATTCTTAATATATGAGTCTATTTGTTATTTATTATTTATTTGAATAAATTTGTTAATTTTTTAAAAAAAGTAATTTTATTATTATATGATCTACGTTAAATAAAAATCTGTAAGTTAAAAGTAATCATTAGATTATGTTATCTAATAAATTTCATTTTTTCTGAAACAAATTTCATTAGATTATGCTATCAAATCCGGTAAACAAATGATATTATATATTATATTTGACTATCATGTCAATTAATTAATAACATTGCATTACAAGATTATTGTTATGTGTGTTATGTGTAATTGGTTTTGATATAATCGCTACAATATTAATTTGTACTTACAGCATTTCTTTGTAACTACTTTAGGTGATAAATCTATGATCAAGAAGAGATACATGTACCTAACAGAAGAGATTTGAAAAGAGAATACTAATTTGTGCACTTATATGGCACCTTCTTTGGATACTAGGCAAGACATGGCTGTGGTAGAGGCACCTAGACTAGGGAAGGAGGCTGCAATGAAGGCTATAAGAGAATGGGGTCAACCAAAGTCAAAGAATATTACACACTTAATATTTTGCACCATAAGTGGTGTTGTAGACATGTCTGGTGCCGATTACCAACTCACAAAACTCTTAGGTCTTCGTCCAAATGTAAAAAGGTATATGATGTATCAACAAGGGTGTTTTGCAGGTGGCACAATACTTCGTTTGGAACAACAAAGGACTTGTTCTGAAGTTACTGCAATCACATTTTGTGGCCCTAGTGATACTCACTCACTAGGACAATCTTGTTGGACAAGCACTATTTGGAGATGGAGCTATTGCAGTCATTGTTGGCTCCGACACTCAATACCAGAAATTGAGAAGCCTTTGTTTCAACTAATTTAGACTGCACAAACAATCGCTCCAGATAGTGAAGGAGCAATTTGTGGCCACCTTCGTGAAGTTGGGCCATCATTTCATCTTCGTAAGGATGTTCCTGATATTGTGTCAAAGAATATTGATAAAGCACTCGATGAAGCATTCAAACCATTAGACATTTATGATTATAACTCGATATTTTGGATTGCTCATTCAGGTGGACCTGCAATTCTAGACAAAATTGAGCAAAAGTTAGCATTAAAACCTGAAATGCTTAGTGAGTATATGGTAATATGTCAAGTGCATGTGTATTATATATTCATCTTAGATGAGATGAGAAAGAAATCTGCTCAAGATGGCCAAAACACCACCGACGAAGGGTTTGAATGGGGTGTGTTGCTAAGCTTTGGACCAGGACTTACAATTGAAACAATTGTCCTGCATAGTGTGGCTATATGAAATCCTATGACTTTGTTTGATTTGAGAGTCTCAAGTGTTCCTTTTGTTTGTTGTTTTTGCTTGCTTGTGGTTTGGTTTGGTTTGTACTTCTTCAGTTCCTCCCCTACATTTGCGGATGTTGTATGTTTGTAACCCTGAGTCCATTGTACTTCTTGTAATTTGCCTTGATATATCAATAATTAATTGCTATATATATGAAATGCTTGATTGTTTTAATTTAATTAATTGTTTTCAATTTTGCTTGAGTTTCCATGTGTAACTCTGGTTTCAATTCTGAATCAGTTAGAATTGATTCTAGACATGTAGAATTGATTCTAGTTTGTTTGGTTTCTCTAAAGTAGAATTGATTCTGTTTCTAGAATTGATTCTACTTGAAGCTAGAAATTATAGCTTCTGATTCTAGAATTGATTTTTACACTCAAATTCTTTGTTCAGTTCACTTTTGCATAAATATAGTCAAACATAAATCAATTCTATCAAACTCAATTCTATCAAAATCAATTATGTCAAACTCAATTTTATCAAAATCAATTTTGTCCACTGCACAACCAAACACAATAAACAACTAAAGTTCAATATGTACTTATGAATGTCCTAATAGTATATGGTGAAGAGCTTTATACCCTAACAGGCATGATTCTCCCTTTTTTTAAAAAAAAAATAAAAATAATGGAAGTTATAAAATTTTGTTTGATTATTTAACAAAATCCAGGTATTTGATTGAGTACGTATAAGTAATGAAAGCACCTATTAAGATTTAATCATTTTTAGTGTATGTTGGTGTTTTGATTGGCTACATTTTGCAAAAGCCAACCAGCCAGATGCTGGACTGAGATGCTGTAGCATTATAGTACAGCATCCTGAAGCTCTGTTTTTCGTGCAGAATTTTTATTTCAAATCTGAGCCAAGATTTGCTTCAATTATATATTCAGGCACGTGCGTTTAGGCAAGACGAGACTTACTCAGCAAGTCTTGTTGAAGTCGGTCAAAGGAAAGTTATTTAAAACAAAAATATAATTATATTATATTTTTGCGTTTTTTTTTTGTTTGGTACAACATGAATTATATTTCTGGAAATAATCTAGGGTTGGCCGCGTTTTCTACAGCTGTACAAGTCTGAAGACCTAACTTGCCCATCAAGACAATTGAAGACTATAAATATGTGAAGCCTCAAGGCTATTAAGCTTGCGATTTCTAAACCTTGTATTTCATAAAGCGTGCGTTTTAAAAGGTTTAGTGTGTGTGTCTTTTGTGAGCCTTTCTTGTGTCAATCTGATGCAAGTTTAGGACTGTGTTTGGGTTGTTTATTGTAAGCTGCTCCTAAGCTTTTAAGCACGGAGTTAGTTTGTGTGATTCACTCATAAGCTTTTAAGCAAGAGTGTTGTCTAGTTTCTAGGAGAGTGTCTCCATCCTTATCGTTATTATTGACAGCAACATAGTACGTGTTGTTAGAGGGAATTTGGGACGGGGTCTCATCATCTAAGAGGTTCTTAGGTAGGATTGCATTGGTAGTGTCTAGGTGATAAGTCAAGTACCGGGTGTTGGTCGAGGGCTTTGAACTAGAGCTATTATAGTGGATTCATTCCTGGATTGGTATCCCCCAGAGTAGGTGACGTTGCACTGAACTGGGTTAACAATTTCCTGTCTTATTTATTGTTCTGCAATTTATTTATTTATTTACTGTGTTCTGCGACTGTCTTGCTGCAACGTGTGCTATAGCATCTTGTGCAGCATTGTGTTCACTGCGTGCCAGATTTCAATTGGCATCAGAGCAGGCACCCTTTCTGGTTATAGGGTGAGCTCCAGGGAAAATGTCTGGCAACATTGAAAAGGAAGGAGGGCTCGTAAGCAGACCACCGCTTCTAGTTGGTGTCTCCAACTATGATTATTGGAAATCACGCATGATTGCTTTCCTAAAATCTATGGATAGCAAAACTTGGAAGGCTGTTCTGAAAGGATGGGACCCCCCCGTGGTCATTGACAAGGATGGAAAGCCAACACTTAAACTAAAAGCTGAGGAGGACTGGTCTAAAGAAGAAGATGAGCTTGCTTTGGGAAACTCAAAAGCATTATATGCATTATACAATGGGGTAGATAAGCACATCTTCAAACTAATCAAAAAATGTGTCTCAGCAAAGGAAGCTTGGAAGATTCTTGAAACTGTTCATGAAGGTACTCCTCAGGTAAAAATGTCTAAATTACAGATTCTTACTACTCAGTTTGAAAACTTACGTATGAAGGAGGAAGAAACAATTCAAGATTTTCATATGACTATTCTAGACTATGATAATCAATTTGATGCTTTGGGGGAGAAAATTCCCGAAGAAAAGTTAGTAAGAAAAATGCTTAGATCACTTCCAAAGAAATTTGATATGAAAGTCACAGCTATGGAAGAAGCCAAAAACATCTCTGAGATGAAGCTGGATGAACTGGTTGGATCTCTCCAAACTTATGAAAGTGTTGCAAATGGAAGAAGTGAAAAGAAAAATAAGAGCATTGCCTTCTCATCTAAAAATAATGAAGAAGAACTGGAGGATGAAGAAGAATCTAATGAGAGTATCTCTGAGGCCATGGTGTTATTGGGAAAACAATTCAACAAAGTTCTGAAACGAATGGATAAGAGACCTAGATCAAATTTCAAAAACAATGCTCCAAGCACTACGCGCAGCAATGAAAGTCTAGGAAAACCAAAAGGTGATGAAAAATCAAACTTAAACAGAAACATTCGATGTCACGAATGTGAAGGATATGGTCACATCAGACCTGAGTGCCCAACATATCAGAAGAGAGCAAAGAAAGGGCTAACTGTCAGTTGGTCTGAGGATGATGACTCAGAAGATGATACAGCATCTGTAACTGCTAAACATATCTCAGTCTTAACAGGTATTGTTACATCTGATACAGAATCTGATGATGGAGAGGTAACCTATGAAGAGCTTGCTGCATCCTACAAGGAACTTTGTCTTAAAAGTGAAGAAATCTGCAGGGTTATTGAGAAACAAAAGGTAACCATCAATGAGTTAAAAGCAGAAAAATCTGAGAATATCTCAAAAATAGAGGAACTTCAAAAGAAAGTAAATTTTCTGTCCTCTGATCTTGAGATCTGCAGGGTTATTGAGAAACAAAAGGTAACCATCAATGAGTTAAAAGCAGAAAAATTTGAGAATATCTCAAAGATGGAGGAACTTCAAAAGAAGGTAAATTATCTATCCTCTGATCTTGAAGAAGCTAAAGGAGTCATTGAAAAATTAAATACTGACATTTGGCGGCTGAGAAAATTCTCTGACATGTTGTATAAAGATGATGAGCATCTTGACAAACTTCATAAGGCTGATGGACAACTGGAGGAAATCTTAGAGAAAAATGTTCGAAAACCTAGAAATATTGGGCTTAGCTATGAGAATGTCAATAAATTCAAAAATTACAGTCCTGACCTCATGTATATGGAGCCTAAAGAAACTCAAAAGCAAAGGATGCCTTATCAGAAGCCGCAGCATCATCAGCAGCATCCCATGTCAAGAAATAGAAGAAAGCACCATGCTTGGAGATGTCATTACTGTGGTAGAAAAGGGCACATAAGGCCTTACTGCTACAAGCTATATGGGTACCCTAACAGACGTCCTCAGCACAAACCTGTTTCCACAACTGCTCCTACTCAACAAGAATGGAAACCTAAAGAAGAAAATGAGAAGAAAAGTGATACAACTCAACCTGAAGAAGAGATTACTGCTCTGATTGCTCACACATCACTTAGAGCTTCATCAAGGGAAGACTGGTACTTCGATAGTGGCTGTTCAAGACACATGACCGGAATAAGTAAATTTCTTGTCGGAATAAAGTCTTACTCAACTAGCTTTGTTACTTTTGGTGATGGTGCAAAAGGAGAAATTGTTGGGATAGGAGAGCTCAGAAGTAATAGCTTGCCTAAACTAAACAATGTATTGTTAGTAAGAGGATTGACTGCAAATTTGATAAGTATTAGTCAACTATGCGACCAAGGAATGAAAGTAAACTTCACCAAATCTGAATGTCTGGTTACAAATAACGAAGGTGAGATTTTGATGAAAGGTGTCAGATCAAAAGACAACTGCTATCTATGGGTTCCCCAAGAAGGAGAAAATATGTCAACATGCTTAACCACTAAAGAAGATGAAGTAAAACTATGGCACCAAAAGCTTGGTCATCTTAATCTAAGAAGCATGAAGAAAGCAATATCCAAAGAAGCCATCAGAGGACTGCCAAATCTCAAAATTGAAGAAGGTAGCATATGTGGAGATTGTCAGATTGGAAAGCAAACCAAGATGCCACATCCAAAGCTGCAGCATCTTACCACTACCAGAGTTCTTGAACTTCTACACATGGACTTGATGGGTCCTATGCAAACTGAAAGCTTGGGAGGAAAAAGGTACGCATATGTTGTTGTTGATGACTTTTCTAGATACACCTGGATAAATTTTATTAGAAAGAAATCAGAAACCTTTGATGTGTTCAAAGATCTATGTATTCAACTTCAAAGGGAGAAAAACAATGTGGTATTAAGGATCAGAAGTGATCATGGTAAGGAGTTTGAGAACTCCAGTTTCTCTGACTTCTGTGCCTCTGAAGGCATCATACATGAATTCTCATCTCCCATTACACCACAACAAAATGGTGTAGTAGAAAGGAAAAATAGAACTATACAAGAGTCTGCAAGGGTAATGTTACATGCAAAGAAGCTTTCACATGGCTTTTGGGCAGAAGCTATGAATACTGCCTGCTATATTCATAATCGTGTCACCCTGAGATCTGGAACAACAACTACTCTATACGAATTATGGAAGGAAAGGAAACCTACTGTTAAGCACTTCCATGTGTTTGGTAGTAAATGCTACATCTTGTCTGATAGAGAACCAAGAACCAAAATGGATCCTAAAAGTGATGAGGGCATATTCTTGGGATACTCAACAAATAGTAGAGCCTACAGAGTATATAATAATAGAACCAAAACCATGATGGAGTCTATAAATGTGGTAATAGATGACACCTCAAGTGAAACTGCCGAAGATAATGCAGAAGATGCTACAGCATCTATAACAGGTGATGTAGATTGTGAAACTACTAATGAATCAAAGAATGATACAGAGGTTACTGTATCTGACCAGATCTCTGCTACTCCAAAGAAAGGACCTTCTACTCGTACTCAAAAGAATCATCCTACAGACCTGATTATTGGTAATCCCAATCAAGGAATTGCTACTAGAAGGACACTTGACATAGTTTCTAATGCTTGTTTTGTGTCTAAATTTGAGCCAAAAAATGTGAAGGAAGCTCTGACTGATGAGTTCTGGATAAATGCTATGCAAGAAGAGCTAAATCAGTTCAAGAGGAATGAAGTTTGGGACTTGGTTCCTAGACCTGAAAATGCAAATGTAATTGGTACCAAATGGGTCTACAAGAACAAGTCTGATGAAAGTGGAACTGTGACCAGAAACAAGGCAAGGCTGGTTGCACAAGGATATTCACAGATTGAAGGGATAGATTTTGATGAGACTTTTGCTCCGGTTGCTCGTCTTGAATCCATTAGATTACTCCTAGGAGTGGCATGCATTCTAAAATTCAAGTTATTTCAAATGGATGTGAAAAGTGCCTTCCTCAATGGGTACTTAAATGAAGAAGTATATGTGGAACAACCAAAAGGGTTTGTTGATCCAAGCTTTCCAAATCATGTTTACAAATTAAAGAAAGCTCTTTATGGATTAAAACAAGCACCTCGAGCATGGTATGAAAGATTGACTGAGTTCCTTATTAGTCAAGGCTACAGGAAAGGAGGAAATGACAAGACTCTATTTGTGAAAGAAGATCAAGGCAAATTTCTAATAGCACAAATCTATGTTGATGACATTGTATTTGGAGGAATGTCTAGTGAGATGGTACAGCATTTCGTGCAGCAAATGCAGTCTGAGTTTGAGATGAGTCTTGTAGGTGAACTAACCTACTTTCTTGGGCTCCAAGTAAAGCAGATGGAAGATACTATTTTTATCTCCCAAAGCAAGTATGCAAGAAATATAGTGAAAAAGTTTGGTATGGAAAGTGCTGCTCATAAAAGAACACCTGCAGCAACCCATTTAAAGCTTACCAAAGATGAAAAGGGAGTTGATGTAGATCAAAGTCTTTATAGAAGCATGATAGGAAGCTTATTATACCTTACAGCCAGCAGGCCTGATATTACTTTTGCTGTAGGAGTATGTGCTAGGTACCAAGCTGAGCCAAAGATGAGTCATCTTGCTCAAGTGAAAAGAATTTTGAAGTATGTGAATGGTACATGTGATTATGGGATCTTGTATACTCATGGTGAGAACTCTATGCTAGTAGGATATTGTGATGCTGATTGGGCAGGTTGTGCAGATGATAGAAAAAGCACCTCAGGAGCTTGTTTCTTTTTGGGCAACAACCTTATATCTTGGTTCAGCAAGAAACAGAATTGTGTATCTCTATCTACAGCTGAAGCAGAGTACATAGCTGCTGGTAGCAGCTGCTCCCAGCTATTATGGATGAAACAAATGTTGCTGGAGTACAATGTGGTACAAGATGCTATGGCATTGTACTGTGACAACCTTAGTGCCATCAATATTTCAAAAAATCCTATCCAACATAGCAGGACGAAGCATATTGATATTAGGCACCATTTTATTAGAGATCTAGTTGAAGAAGGTATTGTGACTCTTGAGCATATCTCAACTGAAGAACAATTGGCTGATATTTTTACTAAGGCTCTAGATGCAGTTCAATTTGAAAAATTGCGAGGCAAACTTGGTATTTGCCTGTTTGAAGATTTGTAGCAGTTACAGCACAAAAGGCGTGCAGTTGAAGTGTTTCTCCTCACTTCATTCATTGGTGCACGCAAATTAAGGGAAGTAATCAAAAACTTCCATAACTTCCTTTATCACGCGCTACAACCTCATCATTCTCTCTCTCACACTATCTCTCTCCACTCTCCTTTCTCAAAAACCTCTCAACTTCATCCATTAATCACCATTACCAAAAACCTCCATCAAAATCCAACAAACATCATGTCAAGTTCTCAAACTTCTTCTCCCGCAAAGAACGACGACACCACATCTTCGTATAACTCTCTTCCGCAACAAATCACCATCGCCTATCCACTTTCAACGGTGTTTCCTGATGATATAGTGAAGACGAAGAAGACCACACCAAAGAAAAGCTCTAAACGAAGCCAATCGACTTCTCGTGTGCCGTCTGAATCGAAGAAAAGGGGTAAGTGTTCCAAATCTAAATCTACGCTTAAAACGGTTCATACAATGCGTGAATTGTATCTTGATAATCCTGCTACTGCAAATGTTGATGTTAATGTTGAAGCATCTGATTCTAGTAAGAAGAATTTAAGTTTGGAATTGGATTTAACTGAAACCCTAGGGTTAGAAAAACCTAGGTCTGCTGAGAAATTGGGGGAAACCTCCTTGGAAAACCCTGATGTTGTTGTTGATGATATTGGCGCTAACTCTAAGGCCAATCTTGTGTCTGAGATGACAATTGATGAGAATGCAGGTTCTGGGCTAGATGCTGCAAATGATGCTACAGCATCTGAAGCACATGTTGATATTAGTACCTCTGTAGTCCCTGATTCACCAAACTCTCCTGTGGTTCCTGTTAATGAAAAGGATACTGAAACCTCCATCCCTGCTGATGTCACTACACAAGATAAGGGTAAAAGTGTGAGAATGCCTGATACAAGTGAGGCAAATGTAATTGATGTTGAAAGCCTTCAATTCAAGAGTACTCCTAAGGCTGGTATATCTAGGAGGCTGAGAAGTAATACAGGAAAGGATATAGCTACTCCTTCTGAAGCCACCAAAACTAAAATTGGGCCTAAGAAACGGTGGAGCAAAGTCACTGTACCATCTGAAAGTAAGAAGAAGATTGTGAAGAGAAAAACTGTCTCTTCTAGTGACTCTGATTATGAGGAAGATCAAGATGCTGGAGCATCTCCTGAAGCATCTCCTCTGAGATCTGCCAAGAGAAAGAGAATGGCACCTAATGTTCCATCTGTACCAATTGACAATGTCTCTTTCCACTGTGTTGAATATGTTGACAGGTGGAAGTTTGTAGTCAAAAGAAGAATGGCCATTGAAAGGAACCTAACTGAAGAATTTTTGAAATGTCAAGACATTGTGAATTTGCTAGAGGAAGCAGGACTGCTGAATACTGTCTCTAAGTTGGGAAACTGCTTTGACAAGTTGACCAGAGAGTTCCTGGTAAACATCCCAGCTGACTGTGATAACCCTCTGAGTCCTGAGTACTTAAAAGTATATGTGAGAGGCAAATGTGTGGATTTCTCACCAGTTGTCATCAACGAATATCTGGGAAGAAGTACTGCTCCTGCAGCTGAATTAGAGACATCTATGAATGAGACATGCAGGACCATCACTGGTGACAAAGTGAAAGCATGGCCAAGGGCTGGAAAACTATCTGCTGCTAAATTAACCACAAAATATGCTCTGCTAAACAAAATTGGTGCAGCAAACTGGGTACCCACTACACATTCCAACAGTGTAGCTACAGGTTTGGCAAAATTCATATATGCTGTAGGTACAGGTACTGTTTTTGATTATGGCACTCATATTTTTAATGCAACAATTCTCCATGGCTCTTCCACTGCTGTAAAAATGCCAATAGCCTTTCCCACTCTGATCTGTGGCATTATCTTGTCTCAACATCCTGACATTTGCACTAACTCTGATGTGCCTGTCTCTAGACCCTCAGCTTTAACCATGGATTTTAGATTATTGGAAGGAAAACATGCTGCAGACATTGCTGTAGCATCTTTGAAGACACCAGCTGTAGGTATGACCAAGAGACAGATGATTGCTAATCTCAGGGAGGTTAGTAACATGCTAGGTGAGAAGAAGGAGCTGGTAGATGGTGTAATCCAAGCCTTGGAGCTTGAGCAGTCACAGGTAAATGAGGATGGAGTTGGTCCTTCCCATGGTGCTTCTCATGATGATGATCTTGCAGGTGGTGACACTGTAGAAGAGGAAATGGCCTCTGATGAAAGCCCCTCCATATGAGCTGCCTATTTTCTTTTGGCTGTTTTGTTTTTGTCTTTATCTGGATTTTATTTTTGAAGGCTTAGGCCTCTTGGGTTGTAATATGTACTATGTGATCCCCTATCTTCTGACTTCTGTGACTTGGTACTCTATGGATCTTTGCTTTGCTCCTATTCTATGGTACTGACTTTATTTGTCAGAATTTATGGCTAAAAAGGGGGAGTAAAAGTGTGTGTGTGCATGATGTGATGAAAAATGCTATAGCATCTAGTATAGCATGTTTTATGTGATATGCATGTTTTGAGGGGGAGTGAATGTTTATGCATAAATTGAGGGGGAGTAGGTAGAATTTATTTTTCTACTACTTTTAATATGCATGCTTATATAGGAATTTATTTTTCCTATTCTCTGTGGCGCTGCTAAAATTTTAAGGAGTTTATTTCTCCGATCTTGAATCCACTATGTGAGAGTTTATTTCTCTCTATCTGTCTGTACTTTGAGGCTAAGATGTGTTAAGTTCCGCTGTTGCATGCCTCTGATGCTTACGTGCTAGCTATCTATTCATCTGATGAATTTCTTTACTCTCTTTCCTAGTTGTGTGCGTATGTTGACTCGAAGGAAAGTTTAAATAGCTTAGCATCGTTCTACTTTCTTTCCTAGTTGTGTGCTTATGTTGACTCGAAGGAAAGTTTAGACTGTATCTCTCTATGCACTGGCCTAAGGTTGTTTTAGCCAAAATTTGCCAAAGGGGGAGATTGTTGGTGTTTTGATTGGCTACATTTTGCAAAAGCCAACCAGCCAGATGCTGGACTGAGATGCTGTAGCATTATAGTACAACATCCTGAAGCTCTGTTTTTCGTGCAGAATTTTTATTTCAAATCTGAGCCAAGATTTGCTTCAATTATATATTCAGGCACGTGCGTTTAGGCAAGACGAGACTTACTCAGCAAGTCTTGTTGAAGTCGGTCAAAGGAAAGTTATTTAAAACAAAAATATAATTATATTATATTTTTGCGTTTTTTTTTTGTTTGGTACAACATGAATTATATTTCTGGAAATAATCTAGGGTTGGCCGCGTTTTCTACAGCTGTACAAGTCTGAAGACCTAACTTGCCCATCAAGACAATTGAAGACTATAAATATGTGAAGCCTCAAGGCTATTAAGCTTGCGATTTCTAAACCTTGTATTTCATAAAGCGTGCGTTTTAAAAGGTTTAGTGTGTGTGTCTTTTGTGAGCCTTTCTTGTGTCAATCTGATGCAAGTTTAGGACTGTGTTTGGGTTGTTTATTGTAAGCTGCTCCTAAGCTTTTAAGCACGGAGTTAGTTTGTGTGATTCACTCATAAGCTTTTAAGCAAGAGTGTTGTCTAGTTTCTAGGAGAGTGTCTCCATCCTTATCGTTATTATTGACAGCAACATAGTACGTGTTGTTAGAGGGAATTTGGGACGGGGTCTCATCATCTAAGAGGTTCTTAGGTAGGATTGCATTGGTAGTGTCTAGGTGATAAGTCAAGTACCGGGTGTTGGTCGAGGGCTTTGAACTAGAGCTATTATAGTGGATTCATTCCTGGATTGGTATCCCCCAGAGTAGGTGACGTTGCACTGAACTGGGTTAACAATTTCCTGTCTTATTTATTGTTCTGCAATTTATTTATTTATTTACTGTGTTCTGCGACTGTCTTGCTGCAACGTGTGCTATAGCATCTTGTGCAGCATTGTGTTCACTGCGTGCCAGATTTCAGTGTAGATTTGAAAAATTAGACAATACACTTTGCTAGTGTTTCCTAGTATGAAAGCCGATTCATAATTTTCTACATAACTGAGTCACAAGTGTTGCATCAACGAATAGTACCTTTCATTATACCTCATCACATTAGTTACTGCATCATCACCAATTCAACATGTTGTGTTTCATTTCCTTTAATCGTGTCCAGGAACGGGGCATGAGGATCGAATTTAAAAGAATAATTTAGAAAAAAATAATTAAAATTTTAAAAGCATAACATATACAAGAAATTAAAAGATAAATTTAAAGTTAATATTATGAATGTGCATTTTATGGACTATTTATTTTAAATTGAACTTTTTGCATCATCTATTCTCACATTTATTGTAATTTTGGTCTCAACTAATGTGTTTTTCCATGAAAATTGCAACATTTTGCCTTAAAAAAAAAGGTGAATTTTAGTCTCAAAATAGACATTTTGACATTAAATTCAAATATTTGAGCATAAATCACCTTTTTGGTACAAAAAAATATATCATTTTTAAGGGAGAAAACATTCGTCAAGATTAAATTTAGAGCAATATAAAAATTAGAGTCTAGAAAGTTAAATTAAACAAGGGGACCAATTTCATGGGTTTAATAAAATAGAGGGCCAAAAGTTCATCCACGGTTCATGTGTTGAGGTGCACTCTAGCCTTGATAAAATATGTACCCTCCACACCGGCGGCTGCAGGCATAAGCAAACCTAAATCCTTCACGTAACCATTGTTGTAGAATGAAAGATGTGGTTTTGTTTAGCACCCTTCCACAATCACTCTAGTTGCTTATGCTTTCTCTGGTGACTGACATTGTCTCCGTTGTGCTACGTATTTCATGTCTGGGTTGACGTTTAGACGGTGACATGCTACTTTTGGATCTATTTCTGACATTTATTCACTACAAGAAAATTATTACTTTGCGACACTTGCCTTGCGACACTTTGTCCAGAACCGTTGTAATGTGCTAAATTTTGGAATTTTGCGACATGTGATGCGACAGTTGTATCAACCGTTGCAATGTTTTAGCTTAATTTTGAAATTTTGCGACAGTTAAGTGAACCGTCTCAATGTTTTTGCTTTACCACCAATGAAAAGTTTGCCTCTTTCTCTAATAAATCAAAAATTCACTCACATATTATTATTTTTTATTTTATTTTTATACGAAAGAACATATCACAAACCCTTTTCTTTTTGTTTATCTTTCCCCCAACATTGAACCACAACCACGAATTGCAAATCCCTCCGCCGAATCCTCCGCCGCCGAATCGCAAATATGGAACCACAAATCCCTCCGCTGGATCCTTAATCGAAGAACCTCAAACCCCTCGTCGTTCTCCTTCGTTCAATCCGTCAATATCTCTGCCGTTCTTCTTCAATTACTCCACCGTTCTCCTTTAATCCTCCGCCGTTCTCTGCGGTCCAAGGTATCGAGTAACTCCGACCATCTCTCTGCTGTTTCATTGTATTGATTGCATGCTTGTTGTTTATCTTTAGCTTGTTGTTTTGTTAGTTAGGTATCATTCAATTCTTCTATCTGTGAATCAAAGAAGCCCCTTTGTGAGTTGTTCTTATGGTCTCAAGTTATGCTTTGTTTTTTGTTTCTTTTACTGCATTTTTTGTAATTTCCCCTTAGAAGCCCATTTGTTTTTGTTTCACTCTCAATTTATGTTTTGTTTCTTTTGCTGTACTATATTTTTTATTTCCCTGGGATATGAGGTTTTAATCTTTGTGCTGAAACAAATGCATTTTGTAGTGGTGGTGAGCAAGCCTTGAGGATTGAAGATGGTTATTCTGCTCATGAAAACATTGGTCGCCTTAATGTGTTAGACTTACAAGTATTTATCGATTCATTCCCGATTACATATGTAGATTCGCCGACTTCCAAAACCAGTAATTGCATGGTACTCTCTTTAGCACTTTTTACCTTCATTCTTAATCTCATTTGTTATGCTCAAAAGCCTTCAACAGCTGCAAATTATTTACTAACATTAAAACAGGTTGCAGGGTATGCTGGTGGAGGTGGGCATGTATTACATATGGTTTGTGATTCAACTGTCGCAACAGGTAATGCTATTTTCGGCCAAACCGGTCCTAAGGTGCTTCAATAACTTGCCTTTGGCATTTGTTTTAATCAAACATTTAATCACAATATAATTTAGTTATAGAGGAGAAAGTTTATATGCGCCCCTGTCAACTCAATTTCTGCGTGCTTTTTTAAGTAGCTTTTGCTGTAATTTGGTTTTGATTTTTGAATTCTCTATATTTATAATTATACTCCCTGCAATAAGAATGAAAGTAAAATCTTTACAAACTCAAAAACCATCCATTCCGCGTTCATCTCTCATCTTTTTAGATTTTAATGTCTTGTAGTAGTTGCTACGTTTCTTTCATGAGGCAGATTAGAAGTTAGTATATATGAATGATTGGCCCAAGCTATAAGTTATACTCCTTACATAAATTGTTCAGCATAAAATTGAACAATAGAACTAGTGATTTTTGACCAATTTTCCTAACATCTTATTACTATGGTGAAGTTTATGATACTTTTTGGTTTGATGGTTTTGTTAAATATTCATGGTGGCATATATAGTTGGAACAATAGGTAGGATCATTTAATAGAAATGACTTATTTTTACTTCGAAGCCAAAGTTGAAAATGGAGTACATTTCAAGCGACTAATTAGTAGTATAGTACATGAATCTGCAGCAACTTTCATATTATAATAATATGAATGCAGTAACTTTGGTTATTTCCATCTTATATTGCAAGCGACTAAATTATGTTGCACGCAGAAGTCTTAAGAACTATGTTGTTTTCAATTTTGTCTTGCAAGTCTTTATTGATTATTGAGAAGCCATGTGTAGTAATATTGTTGATAAATTTATTCTTTATGACTATTAAACCTTTCCTCCAATGTGCAGGCTGAAGAATATGCACTAGAGTTAAGAACTTGGATGGTTCTTTGTAAAATCCTACTGATTTTTTCAAGTATGCACTTTACTTTCCAAGCATTGTTCGAGCATGGAGGTAAAAAACTCTCCTCTTTTATCTCCTGTTATGTTCAGCTCACAAGTAATTTCTTTTTATATTTGATTGAACAATTCTGCTATGAGATACTACTTGTGCTTACAAAAAAAATTTGCTCTTTGAAAAGAGGTATGAGAGTTAATTGATTGCAGCTTGTCTCTACCTTTTCGGTAGCTTTGTAATCATGTCTTAGGCTTGATAGTTGTTTTGATAGAGCTTAATTTTGTTGCCCTTATTTGTTGTCATTTGTGTGTTGCTCCAACTATGGGGTTGTTAATGATTGAGTCACTTTGGCATTGTAATCATGTGTTTGTATGGTTTGAAGTGTTGCATTGTAACTATTTGGTATACCTTATCTCTCTTTCATTAATAAATTATTCTTTGGCTTTTAAAAAAGAATTTGTTCTGTTATGAGTTCATTTATTTGATCTTCTTAGAAAAGAAATGCATTATGTTATGTTTTAAAATACCAATCTTGTGGAATTATACCATGAACTAAGTCAAATTGTACAACTTAGTTCGTTTTTTTAAGTATCCTAATATATACTTATGTTTTTCCAGGTAACCGAATAAGAAGAGTCAAGTGATGATAGGCGTTCTGAGTCTAGCTAACACTAATTAAGGATTATGAAGCAACATCACATATTTTGTGAACTTATTATGACGTAATGTTATGTTTAACCACTAGTAATATTTATGTTTTAGTTTTTGAATCTTTGAACTACATTAGTTTCTTTCGTTTGAAACTTCAAGTACTTTAATTAAATTTTTGATGTATGGATCTTGTCACTATTGAATGAATTAAATAAATGAGATTCAGT